>NC_137457.1:253125580-253465580 GCF_964235325.1 Thermobia domestica | reverse complement strand
GCAAAATAGATATTGCATCAACACTATTCATTGGAAAATCATGGTTTATAGTTCATTCTCTTCAGCATGAAACAAGGAATAGATGTGAGGGAAAAGCTTGTATACCAATATGTGCTTTCTCCTCATACCAATTCTGTCTATCAATACAAAACTTGGTACACATATTTCTTATCTCCTGTAGTAATTTTCGAGATACATTTGGATTGTGTTCTACCCGGGGCCACTCCAGAGGGGGCCAAAATTGATGGGAGGGATTTTGAGGAAATTTTCCCGATATTCTCCCAATTTTCCATGTTCAAGTACGTTATGGGCCCCAATACATAGCACCTCTGGTTCATGCTGAAGAGAACGAACTATAAACCATGACTTTCCAATGAACAATGTTGATGCAATAGCTATTTCATTGCGAGTCTACGAATTTCTTTATACTAACAGGGTTAATGGGCCCCAGAGACTTACTCCGTTGTCCATGGCACCTAATTTTTTGTGCATGGACATATATTTGTTATGTTTATCGAATGGACTAGGTTTGATTCGGATGTTCGTATAACAGGTTCATGTTCGTTCCTTGTTAGTAGTAAAGCGCTGATCTCCGGATCTGTATCCAAGCAGATTTTGCAGCACACGAAAGATTTTAATGTCTGTATTTACACAAGTGACTGGTTAACAGAAAAATGCTTACCTATATATATACCAAATAAAGGAAAGACACGGCACCTTCAAAGCGATGTTGCACAATTTTTCCGAAAAGCTCGCAACTTAGGTAAAATAAAATTGGTGCTCCAAACAAAGTAAGAAAACCCTTGCGCTCCCTCTATATTTGAGAATTTTTTCCTCTTCTTCGAACAAAATTACGATTTTTGCTTTCGACTGAATTTCACAAGGTGAGCCCAAATCGCCAGCTTATCGTACTGTGCGTTATCACTACATCATTTCATGGAAAGGTACTGGCCAGATCAGGAGTCGTCCTACCCGCGATGTGCGACTTAGCTGGGGCTTGCACACAATGTGTTTAGTAATTTACATTCCGTCGTGTAAAAAACTACGCTGAGCTAGCTATACATCACAGCTGAACAAGAGTTGAATTAAAAGTATGTTGTACGAAGAATATGAAGCAAAATTTGTTAGTATGAACAAGTACATGGAATTCAGTGGCGTACGCAGAGGGAGTTCTGGGTTTAATGCTCCCTTGACCAAAATATGGAAAAACATTCACACTATATATATATTTATATAAATCATGCTTGTTCTGGAAGGATTAGAGATTGGGAGCATGAACCCCTTGCTGAAATTCTGCGTACGCCACTCATGATGCAACCTATGAATGTTACAACATCTTAAAAAATAAATCAAGTGGATGCATGTGGCCTGCAAAAACGTCAACAAATCTAATATAGGGTGACCATACGTACTGATTTTAGTAGTACAGTAGTGTTTTTCAAAGAGCTGTCCTGCGTGTTGCGAAGACGCCTAGAAACTCGAGAAATGTTCTTTTTTGAAATGTTCTGCGAAAAGTTCTGAGCTAACTTATTTGCAATATCTTAATGTTTCATTCTTATTCACAACATTTTGAATACAGGAACTCTTTTCCTGAATGATGAGCCGCTGTATGATAAACTCCTCAAAATATTAGGGATGGAGAACAATCAACAATGTTTAACAATACATTGTTTTTACTGAGAAGGGCTTGTTGAGATATCGGTAAGATAGAAAAGGTTTCTTTTTCAATTTACGATAGTGATGCTAACCAAGCTAATTAGAAGTTCGTCGTGCCGGTCGAAATTTTCTCTCATTTCCTAAAATAATACCACGCTCCAAAATTCGAAGAAAAAAAAAAAAAAAAAGACTTTAGCCCAACACGAAATTTCGCTTTCGTTCATAAAAATAAACCACTATGTCATTCACCAAAGCATTTGGAGTTGTGTTGAATTCTTTAAATACTTTTGCTCAGTACTTTTCTTTTTAACAAAAATAAATGATTAACTTAACGTTGACGTCAAATGAAATAAGGACATGTGCATTGCCGACTCAGTAAACTATCATAAATTATTATACCCGTGTCCTACTTATCGCTTGTTAGAATCCGGTCACCCTAATCTAGTATAGATTAGAGACCTCCTCAAGAGACTAGCCTGCGCGTCTTTGGTGCTAAAAGTTCCAGAATCGATTCCCGGTGAGGGCCCTGGCATTTGAACTCATAACGGCGGTAGTTATGATTCCAAGTAAAACTGCCGCCCATCTCTCATATAGCTTTAGGATGAAAATGTCATTAAAACACGTTAGCCGCCAAGCCAAATTTTGGGGGTATTTTGGACCACACTATTTGTGCATCAAAATTATGCACATGGCGGCCAACGTGTTAAATTCCAAATTAAGCAAATCTATTACAGTTCGTCACCAACGAACGGTGACATCCATGACGCTGACAAAACAACGTGGAAAAATATTACAGTAGAATATTCGGAAAACTGTAATAACCTTACTGAATTAGCTCTGTACTTGACAAGATCCAATCTTCGTGACTTCTTTCTGAGGCGATAAACCTTCGGGTTTAAGCTGTAGAATTAGCATATACTTTTAAGCATGTTCAACACGACACTGGAAACCAGAATCATATTTCCACCATTGTCTAGAGATAGCGAGCGCACCAATACGCTCGAACATGTGACTGATAAACTTGCGGACTCGATTACGAGAACCTGAGAGGACATCACTGAGAGTCTCTTCTCAAGACAATAGATGTTGCCATAGCGACACCTACACCACACCACACGCCGAGATGTTTGACATAAGAACTACGCCGCATCTCCAGAACGAGTTTTCCCATGTTACAAAATATCTAGACAAACTTGGCGGAAAAAAAATCATACTCAATTTATTCACCCACATACAAAACGCTACAATTAAAAAGATAAAAGCAAACCTTGATTTTCAGCCGTACACTTCAAAGCACATACACAAGGAAAAATAAACCAGCTACGGTAACGATGTAGTAAATAATGTATATTCTCTCTCTGCTACAGTATTTCGTAAGAGTTGCGATGTCCCTGAAGCGCTGAACTGATCCAGTGAAATGACGCACAACTCTTCCTACGTAAGTACGAACACACCCTTTACATTACAATCATTAGGCTACATTATCATTTTCCAGAGCACAAAAGCGATCACGGAAACTTCACGAACACTTTTGAATCCCATTGGATAATAATTCTTCACTTCGTCCCAGCTCTTAGTTAGTACATTCTAATAATTTTATAAAGCTCTGATCTCACGATTACGAATCTCTGAGTAAAACTATTTAATTACAATATTGGTACTGATGCTAAATAAGCAAACTTTTGTCCGTTCTTAATATAGTATTATCGCTAGAATTCGAATGTTTGGTGAGGAAATAAAAGTGAAATTGGTGAGTGTAAAAAAAGAAAAAAAAAAAAAACTTTTGGTGAAATAAAAAGTAACTTATTAATTATACTACACCGCAAACACAATTTTAATAAATGAACACCAAATTCTATACACATAGATACATATCACACTTTGCATTTCGATTTATTGACATTTCGAGGCGCGGGAAGTGAAATAGAAATGCACTGAATTTTTCGGCAACATTCATCTCTGTTGGAAACTATGAGACTTTAAAGAGTATAGAACTGTGTGTGAATAACTTGCAGGTAAGAAAAAGTATCACTTCAGTTGATAGCTTCTATCAGTTTTTCTACTCTCTAAAGCTCTCTGCTTCCCATCGCTACATTTGCTATGAAATATATTTTTATTTTTCTAAAACTGACTCAAGTTCCTTCATCTTAACAAAAATAATTTGTTATTTACGGTTTTTACTGGGCGGCTATTCGAAGCGTTCGCAACGTGTTTTTATTGCTCACGCATACGCTTGGAATACGCTGACCATGTATTTACATGTGGACAGCTAATCACAATGCGCTGCAACGTCAGCTAGAGCGTATTTGGTGCGTTTCGGAACAATAAGACCGCCTGCTGTTTAAAAGATGTCTAAAGGAAGGAATACAGGAAAGATGTGTTGCCATGCAAGGGGATTTTTAGCAAGGAACAGCTGTTTGGAAGATGCTTTGTGCAGAGTATTGGAATTCTGCTATTATAGACCTGGACTTGGTAAGAGAGACATGGAAAGCCCGATTGGCTCACAGTATGATTTATAACTCTGGCCAGGGGCGTCGTTAAGGGGGGGTAAAGGGGGGGAGCCTTCCCCCCCAAAGTTACCAATCGCTTGACAAGTTGGCAAATTAAAATACATAGTTGGCAATTTGAAGAATGCCGTTTTGTTCAATTGACTTATTCGGTTTAACATTTTCTTAGGTAGCCAGTTGCTGTAAAACATTATCAGTTCTTTTATAGACTTGGCATAAATTTTGTGTAGTTACCTATCTTGAAATAAATTGATTTATTCGTTTAAAGCTTCTTTACTTGTTGCAAGTGATTACACTTCACTTTTCTTCATTTGATATTCGTAAACATTTTGAAGAATCTTTAATGAAAATCGGAAATTGTACCACTGACAAAAGCAGAATGGAGTTGGCATGCAAAGACAGACAGAAAAGGCGTTTCGGTGGCAAGTAGAGAATTTACGCAAAAGCATTTGATACAAGAGCGTATACAAGGCAACAGGTAGTGACTGAAAGAATTGATATTAATAAAACAAGAACAAGGCAGTGACTGGTTAGTATTAAGCCTACTGTTCGTCCCGTATAAAACGGGACAGTCCCGATTTTGGGCCCGAGAATACCGCGTCCCAATAAATTTAGTCAGGACAGGCAAATGTCCCATATTTTAATTCCATCCCATTTCTCCTATCAATATAAGCTTATTCGAAAAGTAATGAAGTGGCTGGGATAATGTGAATGAACGATAAAGTGTAGCATGTAACAGTTTTGATCAAGTTATCACAATACCCTGTCCGACTTGATAGCGAGCGAAATTTGCAACAATGCTTTTTCCATTGTACCTGGTGGAAACTCGGATACTCTCCAACATAAAAAAAAAAGAAAAAAAGTAAGATGGCTTTGAGTGTTTCTACATGTACAAGCACAGGAAAGATGAGTGACTTTTTCTTCATAGAGACATTAAATAAAGTAACAAGAATTATAATATTTTTGAGATGTTATGGGCACAGAATTGTGCTTGGTCCAGGGCTTAGAAATATGTAAATCTGGTCCTGATAATTATACACGACACAAGGAGAAAAATCAACTTTTCATCAGATTAAACTGACAAACGTAATTTTGGCAAATACTACCATGTAAATAAATATTGCTAAACACGCGAAGAATATTGAATGTAGATTGTATGACTGATTTGAACCGTTTGCATATTGTTTTTCTGTAAAGCATTTATATAAGACATTATCTTAAGTTTTTAAGGCATTTTTTTATTGTAGTTGGATTGTAAACATCTTCAGTCCGTCAAGTTAATTGCAGGGAACGACGAGAGAAAAGTAGCTGCAGCTTAGGAAACTTCCGCCTATTATATTGTTGAAAAAAATAAATGTTGGCTAGGCTAAAGGAGATGGTGATGATGAGAAATGAATGAAATGGTGGAATGAAGAAAGTGGGAGGAAACGGGAGAACCCCGAGACGCACACGGTGTTTTTCCACTACAAAGCTCACTGGAAGTGAGCTGGGATCGAACCAAGGATCCCATGCACCAGAAATGAACGCTATACCACTGAGCCACCGCGGCCTATTATACTGTTATTCATAACCAGAGGTACAGTTTATTGGATTTTGTTGGAAAGTTTTTGGGGGGAAAGGGGATCTAAGATCCCGTATTCCCATGAAGAAAACATGGCAGGTTTATTAGTATAAACCTTTTACTATGTATAGTATGTGAATTTGACAAATTTAAGAGTTTTTTTCTAATAGTAAAGTGTCAAAGGGAAGTAGATTTTTATACCAGAGTGAATATACTTTGTATTGTGTAACCGTGTATGCTTTGTGTGTGAATAAACCTTTCGCTTTGAAACAAAAGGTGATCATATTAATATAGAGGACAAGGATAGCGTATTTCAGTTCTGTTTTGCAGTAAGACTTTCTATTTACAGGGCTTTTCGAGTAGGGAGAACTGAACAAAAGTGTGTTTTGGGAATGATATCATCAATGCCTTGCATAACGGGGGTGATAGCTCCGGGCTCCGAAGAAAGGGGGCGCAAAATTGGGGAGAAAATGAAAAAAGAGAATGAAAGAAAAAGAGAGACAGGAAAAATTATTTGGAATACAACTAGTATGTACTTAAATCCTCTTCTGCTTTAGGAAATGGTCCTATAATGTTACTCATGTTAGGAAAATATATGTGCACATATATAAAATGGAAGGAAAAAAGTAATAAAAGATGTTCAAAATCAAGGAAAAGCAGGGTTTATTTTTGAAAATTTTCTTACGCTTTGCGCCAACCATGGTGGCGCTTCGCGGATGATCTGTCCCCTAACTCATATGTACGAGGACGCCGTCATACTCTCGCCCCGGCTGCTGATTTTCCATGCCACGGCACAGAGGAACACAGTAGGTTTCTGGAAATGTTGTTCGATGGACGAAAGCTACAATTCATGAGTCAAGTCGTTCTGTCTCTTCCGCTATGAACCTAAGTGCATGATTCCAAAAGTCACATTTTGGGGGCCAAACAATAAGTCTGCTGGGTGAAAGCATAGACCGGTGTGTGTTTCACTTCATTTTCATACAAATGTGTTGCCTTTCCTACTTCATTTTTAATCACGTAGTTGGTTCTTTCGGAAAGTAAAACAAAAATTGCAATTCTTCCTTTCTTTATAGTATTTATAAGTCAAAGCATTACGTAATCATTGTATGTTACTTACGTAGCTCATGGGGGAGCAAGCGGGGCACGTGCCCCGGGCTTGTGGTTGGAGGGGCGCCTAAAAGGGAGGTTATATATTAGTATTTTTCTTGCTGGTATTTAATAATTTTCATCAGAGTGCGAAATTATGAAATCGAAGTGGCAGGAGACTGGAGGACAGAAGAGAAAAAAACTCTCCGCATTTCTGGTGAGGACTGACTGGCGCAGACTATCAAAACTAGCCATAAGTTGTCAAATTAACAGTTGTACATCGTGGGAGATGATAGTGATTCTGAGTTGAGGTGTGAAACTTTACTCGAAACCGGGGGCTGTTCGTCCGTCACTCAGATGGGGCACGGAATGGGGCGAATATGAAAATAAGGTTGCTGTGAAGTTTTCCGCAGAGTTGGTAAAAGTGAGACTAAGATTTTCGAAACACTTGATATATATATATATATATATATATATATATATATAATCAAGACTTGGCAATTTCAAGTTTCATCCCCCCCCAATCTTGTAATGCTCGCTACGCCGCTGACTCTGGCGAAAGTAAAATTACCGAGTAGCTACCTAGGTCGCATTCGCTGCGGGGGGTAACACATCGGAAACGCATTCTCGAATAGCCTAACCCTTAGTCGGAAGTAGCAAAATTTCAGTTTCCTTACTTTTCTATATTGTCGCGATAGTATTTACATTTTAGACAACCTAAGAGTCTCGGAAAGGTCTTTATTTCTTTAATCTCACACTTCCTAAGCTTACGTCCCGGTGACACATTTTAAGCAAAGTTATGTGCATTCTTGTAGATAATGTAAAAATACAATAAATGAACTCAGAATGTATCTGACAATAGACCCGATTGGGGAACACATTGAACTAGTCATTTGATAGTGCTTTGTCCCTGCAATACATTAACCTCTCTTCTTGAACACACAGCAAAGAAACAGTCATAACTTCGTAAGAATTAACGCTAGAACAATAATAACAGTGCCATTTAATTTCCACGGAAATCTGCTATTAAAATGGCATACCATGTACTATGCTTTCCATTTAAGACATCTGAGTAAAATTCAAATTGGTGGCTGTCATTGTAATGTGTCCTCAAACATTTCCCCCATCCCAATTCCCTACCTACATTGTTACTTTGGTCATATTTTGCAGTACTTACTATTTACTAAGGTGTTTATACACTTTTTACCCACCCTACGTATATATCGGGTGTTCTAAAAATGGTACCCACAGATAATAGAGTGCTATTCTTCAAGTCAATATAAAGCGAAAATGCTATCTAATGGTGTACTCTCCAGGTCCTCCTTCAGCCGTTATGGGGAATCAAAAATTTCACTATGTGGCAACATCACACAGAATAATTTGGAACCATTAGCATTGCTCTACGAATCCAGCAAGCAGGTACATCGATTGTTACGTTAAATTGTGCTAAAGTTATGTCTATCGACTTTAACTGCAATCTCGGAAGAATTGATGGGTTGGTAGATCTTTTCTATTTGATAGATTGGTCGATCTTTTCTATGTTTTTTTATATGCGACATTACCACATAGTGCAATTCGCGTCTCCAGACAACGACCCGAAAGGTATACAATTATGTATATTTTTCATTTCGACTTGTAGAATAGTGCTCTGTAGTCCGTAGGCATCATTTTTAGAACATCCTATATAAGTATCTCTGTACTGAAAGCATACGAGTTCTTGCCTTCTTTACACAATTCTGGGTACCTCAGTGTATTTTACTTTCTACCAGTATTGGATCAAACAAACCTAAGGAAAAATAGCAAAAGCTAACCGACAGCTACACTCTTATGTTTCCTCGGAGAGTGTATTTTTGAGAAGTAAAATTTATAACAATTTTATCCAATGAACAGCAAATTTCACAATCCTATATATATGAATACGTTGTTTATGAATTACAAATTACTTCACAGTTACTCGCAAATTGTTCTCAGATATCACTGCGAACAAAAGTGCTCAGTTTGGACTGACTTCACTCAACTCTCAAAGCTCAGATCCATCACACTCTCTCGACCTCACGCTCACATCACAAGCCTGATAACACACTCATTTTGTGAGGGTAGGTTTGGTAAGTGAGAATTCTCAATTTGTGGGTGAAATCTCATGAGTTCGGGCAGCTTTGGTGCTAGGAAGTTGGGTACAGTGCTATATGTGAGACGCTGATCTACAGTTGAACGGTGCTCCGAACGGTTCTTATTAGGAATCGAACCCAAGCCTCCCATACCATATACAAGTTGATACACTTTCCAAAGACAGAGGAATTCAATTTTCAGGGTTTTATATATCACCAAGAAAGCGCCTGTCTCGAACTACTACGTCGGAGTATCAAAATTATCATGAGAAATATTATGGCAGTCTATTTACTCATGACCAAAGATCGAAAACCACTAAAAGTAATCTCTAGTTCAACATCTCGTGCCCCCTAACCCCAATACAAATATGCGTCATTTCTTAACGCCTAACATATGTTCTTACAGCTGTGACGGTTGTTGTGCAGTTTATCTTTAATAATAATAAAATGTGTGTCTGTCATCAGCTTTTCGCATAGAACAGAATCACATAGAGCTACCAAATTTTGTGCAGATAGATCTTTACCAGATCCAGCCGCTTTTTCGATTTTCGGTTGGGGGCAGGAGGATCAAGGGAGTCACATGATAATGTGAGTTTTCCTTTTTCTGGTGGAAAATTTAGACATTTAACATGTTCCGGAACACCCTGTCTGTATGCGGCTCACATGTTTTTTTTTTTTTTTTTTTTCGATATGTGTGTGTTTACTTAATAGGACAACATAAATGTCTTGCTCTTCAA
Source organism: Thermobia domestica (assembly GCF_964235325.1). Lineage (NCBI taxonomy): Eukaryota > Metazoa > Arthropoda > Insecta > Zygentoma > Lepismatidae > Thermobia > Thermobia domestica. Next base: position 253,455,925 of record NC_137457.1, on the reverse strand, counting down.
TCTTCCTTTCACTCATACTAGCAGAAGAAACGCAGAATGCGTAGCTCTTCGTTATTCATATTAACGTGAAGTTGCATAAAAAGAGAAGACAAATAACCGGGCGACAGAATGGTTGTGGGGACATTCTTTTAAGGACAGTATTCTTCCCAACTTTTTATCCACGGTCTGAATTAAGACCCAGCAACGACGTATGCTTATTCTTTAATAATAATAATAATAATAATAATAATAATAATAATAATAATAATAATAATGCGTCTGTCATGTTTTCGCATAGAAAATAGTACCTAGAGCCACCAAATGTTGTACACGGATATATCTTCACGAGATCTAATCGAGTACGAATCTTTTTTTTTTTTTTTTTTGTATTTTGACTAGAGGTGGAGTGAGTCAAAATTTATGGACGTTTCTAGTTGCTTTTAAGAACGTGCTGCCTGTATACAATGAACAACAGATATTTGTTATGGAGGCTTACATGACAAAATGACGTTCTTTATTTATACTTCATCCATTTCTTTACTTTCAGATGTTTTGCATAAATCTTATACTCCCTGTGCAATCCAACAAATCCCAAAGAAATTATGTTAGTAAACAAACGATGACACATTACTTGTATTGATGTAATGACTAAAGGTGTACTGTAGAACTAAAAATATGACTATAACTAGACGTAAATTGCAGAATAAGTCATATCTTCAACAATGAACTGACCTAACCATCACACTTGGCAACGCCTGGAAGAACAAGAAATCGAAGCGCAGGAGGGGGTTACAATTAACTGTACATAACAAGACGAGATTAACAAATTACCTGCTTTCTCTTTTGTCTTTTGGAGCTGCAATCAAAGAGACGGGTGACCTTCAGCATTTTAGCGATCATTAAATGAAAGAAGAAAAAAAAAAGATCTCAAAAAGAAAGAAAAAAACAGACGGACAACCACAAAAACGTATAATCAGGTAAAACTTCGTTAAGAGCATTTCAGTAAGGATTGGATTTTAGTATAGCGTCCCTTTCAGCAGCGAGGCTATAAAATGGGGATCTACAGCTTAACGTGGATCCGAACTACAAACAAACGAAATTGAATGAAATGAAATCTTGAAGTTTTACGTCCCACGGATATGCCGGCTAGGCTAAAGGAGACTGTGATTATGAGAAATGAATGAAATGATGGAATGAAGAAAGTAGAAGGAAACGGGAAAAACCCCGAGAAAACACACGCACAAGGTTTGTCCACCACAAGTTCACTTGGCGGGAGCTGGGATCGAACCCGGGACCCCACGCATCAGAAGTGAACGTTCTAATAAATCGATATCCGTCTGAGTACGCCTCATTGAGTCTCTTAAGTCCTTTGAATTGCCAGCATGCAATAGGTTTTGCCATTCAGATTTAAGCAAACCGCCTGCAATGTCCGTCAACGCGTCATACATACCTTCTCTACTGGTTGCCGATTGCCAGCATGCAATAGGTTTTGCCATCCAGATTTAAGCAAACCGCCTGCAATGTCCGTCAACGCGTCATACATATCTTCTCTACTGGTTCCCGAACATCGTAGTTTCGGCCTGCAAAAATGTTAATCTCATGGGCTCAAAACGGCCCCAAAATGTTGAATAGAACAATAACGACATAGTTTTTCAAAATTTGAATGAGAACTGGACAATCTACACAAAATTTGGAAACGACCAGTGAAAACAGCATGTTTCTAGCACTTGTAGTTTCCAAGATCTCACTGTCGAAAGGATTTGAGACAAACATATAAACCTAGCATTTTAATATGTAGACTAGCTGAACCTGCGCTCTCTATACAGCACATCATTCACATATGAGCATAAATCTCCTTGCCATTCGTCACAACATCTGTACATGTCCCTTTACAGACACAAGTGAAAGACGTCTTGATTAAAAAAAAAAAAAAAAAATGGCAAGGGGCATCATAAAGGGGAGATTTTTTCGATTTTTTTCTCAATCGAGAGTAGCATAGCCATCCTGACGGTACTATAACTACTTGGTCGGGGGGCCCACGAGCGGAATGGCATGTATTAATTACACGTATTAGGAGCAAACTTTAGTCATAGAAACAAGAAAATACTTGTTTGCTCTAGGGCCTAATATGCTGTTAAAATGGCACTGGAGAGCAGAGTAGACGGCACTAGCACGGGGTTCGATTAGGAACAATCGGTCCAATCGGCTTAAGCCCGGCCCTGCCTCTTCCTTTTAGTTACGTCTCTTCCTCTTCCATAAGCATGCCAACATCCTCTGCAGCATGGTGATTTCTCAACGTTGGCCATTTCAATCTTCTTCAACACCAAGTAACAGTAGGAGTGAGTCCCTCTTCCAAATTTCAACTCGAATTTGGAGAATACAGCATGGGCGTTGTATATGAGGTTTAATCATTTCCCAGGTGATATCCTCCAAAACCTCCTTCGGGACAATTGAGGTGAATTGGTATTAAATTTCAGGATACAAAGTGTATTAATTGCACATATCTTTAGAAGATCAAAATATTACACCATGGGTCATCTTGTTCCGACTCAGTGTTGTGGTCACCAGCACTCAAGTGATAAATTTCATAATAACTTTCATCAGAACACGCTTCCAGCTCCTCCTCAAGCCACTGCAGAACGACATTCTTATCTTTTGTCATCTGTCTTCCGGCGTTTTCACATTTTACTTGTTACGTATATAGGCGCGCGGTTGACAATTGTCACCAAAACACGCTGCTGAAGAGATAAATTCATTTCTTACAAACTGTACATGATAAACAGAAGTGTACTACTGCCGCCACAACAAACATCAACAATTAACGTTCAGCTACTGAAAGGCGCGACTTCGAATACTAACACACAGAGTTGCAAATTTGAAACAAAAAATTTGATCACCCACGCGCCTAATCCAGGGTTAAAGAATAGGTGGCTGAAATTTTTGAGGAACACGCAGTAAACAAGGCAGGCTCAAACCACCAGTTTTGAAAAAAGAGTATTTACAAAATGAGACTATTACTTTCTTTAAACAAATATATCATATGTATACGTGTTAATTAAAATATATATATATATATATATATATATATATATATATATATATGGGTGATTCCACGAAAAAGGGAAATTTTCACTTGGAAAATTTTTGTTCCGTTGATGGTCGCCTATTTCAATAAAAATATCACATGCACTTACTACTACTAAGTACATGTTAATTAGGTGTTCAGCAGAGCTGAATCGTTATTGGTGTAGTAAATAAAAAATAATAAACTTTTCAGCACCCACGGAGTTGAGACCATAGGTCACGGAGTTGAGATTAGTTAACACGGAGTTGAAAATTGCTGTGGAGTTGAGAAACGTGATACATCTGGGTGATAAGTTTTGGTTTATAAGTGATTAAGCTTATAATTTACATAAAAATTGAAATAATTTTCCAATAGTTTTCGTAAGTTAGAATTATTCTCCTTATGTTGAATAAAATTCTAACAAACTAGATGACACGTAATTTGTTATACAAAAATACTCCAGAAAATACTGCAAGCATATGAAAATATATCTAATGAAGGTTCCAAAATTGAGTATATATATATATATATATATATATATGAATATGTGACGTAAATAAGAAAAAAAGAAATATACATACACTTATCGAATATTGAAAAGTTATTGCGCTTTCAATATGTTGACTATCATATGGAGAGGACAAACTTTTTACATAAGCTTACGAAACAGACGAAGTAGTCACTAAACCTGTCTATTGTCTACTTCATTTGTTTTCTGAGCTTATGTAAACCGTTTGTCTTCTCTGTGTGATCAAGTCCACACATCGAAAGTGCAATACTTTTTCAACATTTGGTAAGTGTATTTGTACCGTATATTTGGTATATATACAAGGTGTCTCAAAACAATACACACATTGTTTGGGAGCTGATTTCTGACACCAAGATAAGACGAAAAGTATAGACAACTGGGTGCACAAATGCTTCCTTTCGGAGTTATAGGCTGCCGAAAACATGAAAAAAAATTAACTTTAAAGGTCCATAGCTCCAAAACTATGAGATCTGCCGTAGTCGGGTCACGACTTCACTTAGGAACTAATATGTGCACTATCCAAAAATATGTTTCAGAATCCTGAGGTACTCACGAAGCAATTTTTATAGAGGGAGTTTGGTTACGGGCGTATAATCTGAAGTACTCACCAACTACTTCTATAAAAGTTGTTGTGGAAGTACCGCCAGATTCTGAAACATGAATATTTGGATAGCGCACATACTAATTCCTAAGTGAAGTCTGACCCGACTACGGTAGGTCCCATAGTTTTATGCGATGGACCTTTACCTTCAAAGTTAATTTTTTTTTTTTTTTCATGTTTTCGGCAGCCTATAACTCCGAAAGGAAGCATTTGTGCACCCAGATTGGTCTATACTTTTTATCTTATCTTGGTGTTAGGAATCACCTCCCAAACGTTGTCGGTATTGTTTGAAACGCCCTGTATAATGCACACTAAATTACAGTGTTTTCTTTGGATAATTCGATGTTTTTTGTTAAGTAGCCCTCATTTTCCACTCCAATGAAGGAAATGTCTTGAGGAAACAGGGAAGGGCTGTTCTAGTCTACACAGAATGACAACTGCCAACGCTTTTTAAACGTCAGGTTTAGTAGGCCAGGAGAAATTCCTCCCGATCTGCGTCATAAAATTGACTGTCCGCATATTGCCCTCCGACTATTCGACAATCTCTGAAAAGAAAACAATTAGCTGATCATAAGATTCAGACGTCAATAGGTTAAAAACAGATACCATCCATCTTGACTTGACTGAAGTTTTACCTCCGGCTACCTGACAGCCCCAAATCTGAACTTCCGCGAAACACTCCTTAAATGGGCTAGGACCCTCCAGCCGTCTTTGAGTGTGAATGACACGTGGTCAGCGTGTCGGTTCCTACGACCGTTGCGATGGTCTGCGCGATCAGGTTTCAGTACATCTCTACTCAAATGAGTTTTTTAATTGCCTTACTGTGCGAAGTAAACACCATTAATTTTTGAGCTTTCACCGGGAAACAAACCCAGAACCACGCACGAAAGGCGAGCATACCAGTCACTAGACCATAAACGAGCTTTATTTCTATCAATATATTGAAAGAACAAATATTTGGAAGAGCATGAGCATAACAAACACTACAGGATTATCAACTCCGTGACTTGTCTCAACACCGTGGATTCCTTAGTTTTCAGATGGACATGGAGTTGAGAACCATGGAGTTGAGAAAATCGAATATAATTTATTTTTACCGGCCCACTTTTTAACCAGTACATGTGAGTAATTGTGTACGAATTTTCTACGTTAAGGCGTAGGTTCCTCAAGGGAAAGAAGGTATATACCATACAAATACATTCAGTAATAAATACCATGGTGTTGAGAATCAATTAATATACGCACCTGCTTTCCACACACAAAAATATTTTTCCTATAGCTTTTAACACATGCACACAACTTTTTCTGTTCTTCAGTCAAACATGTCTGCCTTGTCTTCTTGTGGGTGTTGCCAATGTGGACGACCATGCTATCTGTTGAGAGCAATGATAATTTTTTCTATTGCCATGGAGTTGAGACGAAATAGAGGTGACAGAAACGAAACATAGTCAAGCTTTCCAAAATAATCGTTATAAAGATTTACTTTCCACAAAACCGAAACATTGAAGTGTTCTCTTCCATTTAATTACCATTAAATGATGCTTGATTTGCAACTTCAGTTGTAATTTATTGATTAAAATCAGTCAACTGTAGTCTGTGACAGCCCACGGTGTTGAGAAATTGGGTAATAATTAATTTTTTACGTATGTTTCGTGTTATATTTGCAAACTGTTATACATGGCATACCTACTTTGTGACGGTTACTACCAAACAAAATAAAAATGAGGTGATTCTTTCTAGTAGTAGTTTGAAGAAATGCCCGTGACAGAAAATTTCCCTTTTTCGTGGAATCACCCATATATATATATATATATATATATATATATATATATTCATAGTGCTTATTCTTTCAAAATTATACTTTTTTCTTAATATTCACTCCCTTCGAAAGTTATAATCTATTGGTGTGTACATATAAATAGCTATGAATACCGTATGTTTTACGAAATATCCATCCCTTAATACCTTAAAAAGGGCCCGAACTTTTCGGCAGGAAGGTCACCACTCACTGATTTGGCTAGTGGATTCAGACCCGAAATTTCGCGGAGCAGGACATTTGGACGCGGCCATTTGGGCGCAAAGCAGTCCACGATAAGCTACTTCGGCGTGGTTGTTCGTTCTTGACTGGTCATTGAGGACTCTTATCATACTGTCATACAGATTCCATATCCTTATTGGAAATAATGCTGTTCTTATGCCGCCCAATCGTATCTTTCCGTTAGATATATTATAAAGGACAAAGGATATATTTTGTCACAGGCTGCCCACAGTAAATTTTATTTGGCCTCTTCTCCGTATTTCAATGTATAGCTAGTGCCTATTTCTATGAAATCGGAAATAACTTCCTATTAATACAATAGGGTATCAACTAGGCAATTTCTCCATCACCTCTCCCTTTGTTTGTTGTTTTGTTACATCTTTTCTTCTTTTTGAGCTTCCTCCTTTGTTGGGTTTTCAAAGTATGCTTTGTAGTTACGGTAAGCAGATTTAGCAAATGTAAGAAGCTTCTGAATAAGTGGAACTAGTTCTGGCCTATTTCCGAATTTCTTCATCCCAGACATTATATTTAACTTAGCACTGAGAGTTCTCAAAGCCATAAAATATTCAAATTCATCGCCTACTCTTAAGAACAACATATAAGAAGCATAACACAAGACGAACATGATGACTACACAAAAATACACTCACAACGTTGAGCGGAGCGTTAACTATTACGAGAGAATAGTTAACTATTACGAAAACTAAAAGACTATTATGATAGAAGAAAGAATAGACACAGAAGGGTTCTCAACCCCACCCTGAGAGCTCAAGCATCCACCAACCATCCACTGTGCTTTCGAAAGAATAAAAGCTGGAGAACAAAACTGACCGTTTCATATGTGGCAGCAAGTACTGAAGCTTTCAGAAGAGTAATGAGTAACAAGTTTCTGCCTTTTTCCATTTACTTGTATATTTTTCTTCGAAAACTGCCAATGCAAAACAAATCACTCGAAAAAGTCAATTTACCTCCCAAAACAGTAACTTTTAGTTAAAAAAGTGACTCACTATAAGCTCTGTATTATGCACTAAACATATTTGTGTACCAACAACGTTCTTACATTACATTGTTGCACGTTTATTTATCTAATTATATTTAATGTGCTTGTCCTCCTCCCCCATCTGCAGAATATGGCATTTTCGTCTTGGCTGCCAGCAGTACAAAATCTCTTTGTGAGGCCTCTAAATCAGCAAATTAATTTTGAAGATGTAAAACTTGAATTATGATCCCCTTGCCAGGGATCTTCGGTCTAGCAACAGTGCTGGTCTACCGGTATCCATGATCAAAGAAGTATAGTAGTATGGATCGAGAAAGTACTGCACTCAGATCGCCAATAACGGGGAAAACCAAATATTAGGAGCGCGACTCTCATCATGTGTCGTGAGTCCAAATGGGGAGCAACTTGAATGAAAGAAGTAACGGGCTTAAGTGCTATTTCACTTATACATGATCTACTGCTGTGTATATGTTAGCAGTTTCTATGAATGTGTATAATTGTGTAAATATATTATAAAACACGTAAACAGCTACTTTTTTTTCGTACGCACGTTCTTTAATCCTTTACCATGTTATGTCAGAATATATTTTAATTTTCCAGAAGTTGTTATTTTATTTTCCCCTCTAACACCTCTACAATATTTATAGATTCTAGGGATCTAAAGGGAACAGGAAAATATTCCCAATGTTATCTATCTAAATGGAGTTATTTTTCAATGAAAAATTTAAAAAGTTTACTTAGATACTTTTAACTGAAATACAAACTCACACTTGGCATCTCATAGGTTTTAGAAACTAGGGTTGGCAAAAACCATGGTTTTTATTGAAAAAAAAAACTTTTTATTTTGTTTGTTTGTTTAAACCAGGTTTTTTTTTTGGTTTAAATAATTTGCTCTATGTATTCATATCATATATGGACAGAAATAAGTTTGTTTCGCCTTGGTGTTATTATGCAACAACCGGGTTATGCTGGAAGGAATCATATAAGCTTAAAGCGGAATCCAAACCGCTTCTCGACTTACATCCGAGACAAACTGTACTCCATCTGAAGTCGGAATCAGAACCAATTGGCCACAAATGCAATACGTCTGCAGACTCACACACTAAGGACTCCTAATAAAAAATACGTTGTACTAATCTTCACGTAGGCCTACTTGTTAATATAATTGTCAAAAGTGATTTCAGAAGAACAAAAATATAAACAGTTGCAGAAGTGAAACCATTATACAGAATTACATAGGGACAATTTCAAAGTACTACAGAGTACAGAAGAACTAATTTAGTTCAAAGTTAGTTAACAATGACTTCTATTAGTCCAAGTTTAAAAAAAAAAAAATACAACGACGTAATTTGCATATCAGAAAGAAAAGAGAATAAAGATACGAATTACTTGAGTCCACTTTGGCACAGACACATTTATACATACATAGATACTTCTCATTTCACTAAATGCCTCTAAAAACATTTTTTCGTTTTTTGGTTTAAACTAGCCAACCCTATTAGAAACTAACATAAAATAATTAAAAATAAAAAAAGAGAAATGTTTTTAGGGGTTTCTAGGAGGTTTTTAAAATTCCACTCCACTCCATGTATTTTAAATGAGACTACTTTAACTCCCCCCCCCTCCCCTCAAAAAAAAAGATATTAAGATGCTTCCAGCACCTGCGGGATCTTGAAATTCTGTAAGATCTTAGGGTTTGTGGTGTGACAATTAGATGTCTAAAGGGGAGAAGAATATTGTGTATAATTATATATGAAGAGTTTTTCCATATCCTCGTTTATGCATGTACCCACCATTGCTTACACGCCTCCTTACGAACCGCTACTGCTTGAAGCCCCTTTTGCACTCCTATCTTGAGTCGTTAGATAGCATTCGTGCTTTTTAGTGGCTACCTAGGTCAGGTTAATTTGTATTTTTAAGTTGGGGAAGACAGTAAAAGTGCATTTTCTGCTAAGAGAAGTTCATATTTCATGGATAGTGTCCTTTTATGTGGCAACACAGTACAGAAAAGACGTATCTTCGTATGAGCTTTGCACTTGCGTTTGATAAAGGGATCCCCAAATCCCCTCTAAAAGTTTATTTACATAATACATAGTAGGGTGCCGTACATATTGTTCATGGAATGACACGAAAGATTCTTTTGTTGTTTTCGTTATTTATGAACAGTACGTAGTTCGCAATACTTCAAAGTTGGAAGGTACTAATTTTTGCAAAGTAACACAATACAGACGCGATGGAAGTAAGAAATATTTGTGATTAACAGTTAAAAAGTAAACAATGGAAATGGAAGAGGACAGCCCATGAAAACACTTCAAGAATCTTGATTATGCCTAAATATAAGATTTTGTATTTAATTTAAGTAAGGATTATTTGTTCTACTCTCGAGTGATTATCAAAAGAAGGTAAACATCAGTGAGATAATTGTGTAAAGAATACATATATATCGAGTTTTTAGATAGTGTATCTATACTTCGAAGGAAGTATAGAAAAATGTGTGTGTTTCTGTCTCTGAAACTGATACAGCGCAAGAGAATAAATGGATCATATCACTGCACGTTCATTGAAATGTGTATTCTGGGGGGGGGGGGGTATTTAAATACTTTTAACAAATTTTCCCCGTGAGAAGAACGGGCAGTTCAACTGTGCCTAAAGAAACTAACATACCTTAGACTATTGAAGTATTATTTAGTTTCTCCCCCAAATAACTTGGTACTGATTACAGTTCATTATTTGTAACTGCTATGTAGTCATGGGTATAAATACAGTGTGGACGTATGGTATAAAAACTACAAAATACGAAACAATTTGTGCTAGGTGGCTATTAAAAAGCACGAACGCTATCTAACCGAATCAGGGCAGAAGCGCAGCATGGGGATCCGAGCCGTAGAGAGCGATTGCGTTCGTAGGGAGCTAGCACGTCAGTGACGGTGGGTATACACATAAATGAGATCGTTTACTACGGCTAACTATAAGTCACAGTAACCCTACCGGCTTCGAAGCAGTCGATAACTTTGGAAGAGATACTAAAACCATCCGATTACTGGAGTAAATTTTATGATACACGCTCCAGCTGCGCATCCGTAAACAGGGCCGCTTTAAATGGGTATAGCACAATAGGTATGGTCGAGTTAGGAAGCTTGGAACAATTTTGTTAAAATTGAGTGTAATTTATCGTATCGGTATAACGATATCAACTAATCGAGCATTATAAATTTCATACGATTACTGTACAACGCTAAGAAATTAACTATTATTAATATATAAGGTCCGACATTATCCCCGACATTAGAATATGGCGAAAGAAACTTTATAGTATCTGTAAAGATTTAGGATTTAGATTTGTGGGCTTTTCGCATCTATGGTTATTTAGCCCGTCACGTTTTTGAAGGATGACGTCCCTCGGCGAGCACACTATCCGGGGAAAGGGAAGGAAGGAAGCGGTCTGGGACCTGTAAGTTAGGTACCATCCCGAATGCATTGATATCTACATATTTTCAAAAAATAAAAGCATGTAATGAATTCGTAAAATGACCTAAATGTTCACCTACACTATGTGATGTAATCATCAGGTTATATAACACGGAAAATAATGGAAACCAGTAACCTTAGCGTACGCGTTATAATTCATATAGAGCAAGCTTATCGATCTATCATGAATATTTAACAGCTGGAATACAGGGCTGTGTCCCAGATTGAATACTATCTGGCAATCGAAGGGCAAAAAACGACTAAATAATTTCAAAACAACGGAATAATGTTTCTCTACTTATCAGTACACACACGATGAGTTGCATTATTTACCGTGCCCTACTTCTATAAATAACCACGAATTCCAAGTTCACTTCATTCATCATATATCGTAACAAAGTTGCTTTTATCTATCACGACATGTCAAAACAATAATCTAATCTAATACGGAATAATGCAGACGCAAGTGTCACTTATCTTTTAATCAAAAGAGTTCAAAATTGATTGCAAGAAATATTTGCAACATATAGTGCATTAATATATCACACAGCATCTTTACTTTATTGGGCCAACACTAAGCATATCAAACAGTTTACTGAAAACCATCCCAAATCTAAATATTCGCACCCATATTTAATAAATACGAAGACCTTGTACTCAAATCGAGCACGACAGCAGTTAACATACTTCTCGTCGCGTCATAAAAATAGCAGTTTTAAAAATGACCATTTTACTAGTAATAGAGTTGATTTCGATTTTAAAAACAAACACTAAATTAATACTTACCACAAGATCCCTACACATTGAATACGGAATAAACGGGTGAAGTCGCAAATCTGCGAAATACGGGAAAAAGCACTTCCACCTATTGCACTTTCTATGGGCTTGTGACAAGCACGACAAAATGGCCGAAAAGGAAATGACGTTTATTCACCTTGCGTCCGTTGATTGGCTCAACAGCAAGGTCGTTCGGAGGGTTGCTATCTGGCTGGGAGGACTGATTAGAATTAGAAAACTTCAAGCAGTTGGAAATAGAAAAGAAAGGGGAAATAATAACAAACATGTTTTCCCATTACTCACTAAATGTTTGTGTAACAAATGAATCAAAAGGTTTTTTAAAAAAATCTTCAGCTTATTTTGCTGAAGGGATGTAGTTACTCTCGTAAACAAGTGAGAAAAAATATCACTAAATTAACGATGTTTTTAAACATACTGTATATTGTATAACAAAATTGGTAAAATATTTTTTAAAAGATATGTTCTACCAATTTAATAGCCCTCAGCATGACGCAACTCAAACAGTATGGAAATCAATGTTATTTTGAAGCAGTGACAATTTCAGATTTCTCCCGGGGCGGGTAGCCTAGGCTTTAAATAATAAGGATTCGTAGCTCCAAGAGAACTTCTTTTCCTGGGGCATTCCCTGAAATCATCACTGTTTTGAAGAATTCTCCTGACCATTAGCATAATCACCAACAAATGGATTTTTAAAAAAAATATTTATAAAATAAAATAAAGTTATCAGCTGATATCGAAGTGGAAGACAAAGGTTTTGACATTAGATGGTATCCTAAACCATTACATTATTCTTTACTGGGGAGCGGGAAGGCTCAGTGGTAGTGTTCACCTCCGGTGCTCGGGGTCCCTGGTTCGATCACAGCTCGCGCCGTGTGGACTTTGTGGTGGACAAACACCGTGCTCGTAGGTTTTCTTGGGGTTCTCCCGTTTCCTCCCACTTTCTTCAATCTACCATTTCATTCATTTCTCATCATCAACGTCTCCATTAGCCTAACAGGCATAAACGTGGGACATAAAACTTAAAGATTTCATTTCATTTCATTATTCTTTACTTTCCTCATACTTTTGAAATATACAGAAAAAGGGTTTCCGTTTTTAAGTTGTTTTTTTTTAATTAAAGTTTTATTAAAGTATTGATAGTATAAAACGTATTTAGAGTATCTCCAATTTAAGCAAACCGATTGGAAAAACAGTAATGATTTCAGATTTCGTCTGAAGGGGGTTTCAGTACACTAGGGAAGTAGTATTATGAAACAATTGGTAAATCACACTCAATACGGTCAAAAACACGCTTCGGAAATTCTTACCTTCGGAGGATTCCCCCTAAAATAATCACTGGATTGCAGTGAGCTGCTTTTCTGGTATGATCCGGAGAAAGCTGGGGGTAAATCAGGACTTCCCCGTTGATTTATAAATACAATGTTTTGCCTCGTCACATTCACTCAAAATCGTTGACAAATTTCCTGATAAAAAAAAAAAAGTTTCTCAACCACAGAGAATTTGCGACTGAACAAGGAAATATCTTCGTTTCTTACACACTTCCGGATAATTCCACATAATACTATAAATATCCCTCTTTTATTACATCGTTGTTATCATCATGATTATAGGTCATTCACTGTGAATGAGAAGTTTTTATACGCTATGATCCTAGCAGTGGCGGATCTTGAGGGAGATTAGTTCGGTAACAATTTTTATTTTATTGCTACAAGTTAAAGGAAGAAACCTTACAAATATACTAATTCTAATATATAGTTTTCTGAAGCTATACTAAAGCCCTTAGCTTGTAACAATAAAAATTAATTTTTAACAATGTAACTTCCCTCAAGAGCCGCCTTTGATCCTAAGTTCATATATTTTTTACTCGTAGGAGTATCCTCTTCAAAACTGTCCCTCAATTGTCATTTATACATTTCCTCATTTTCCTGCACCATTCCTTTCACATCCCTTACAATACAAATTTATACTCAAGTGTTCTCCTAACCAGCTTATATTCCTTATAATAATACAAATGTTGTTCTCTTCTCTACTATTCACAGCAGTTCCTCAGTGGTTCTTCCTCCAACTCCAGTTGAGTTTGTTTATTCTTCTCCACATCGACATTTCAAAACATCTAGCAATTTTGTTACTTTTTCGTAATGTGGCATTTGATTTTTCCTCAACTTTATGTTCAGTGATCTTGAAAATTATGCATTTCTTCTTCCTGAAGTTATTTCGTTTTTGTTTTTTTTTTTTTTATTTCGGTTTTGTTTTCCGTTTGCATTTTTAATATTTATTTTTTTTATTAACAATACTACCTAGATACCGAAAATTTAATAACCTGGGTTACTCTTCTCTCTTTGATTTTCATATTTTTTCTCCAGTTCCGCATTTACACACAAGCCACGGGAGCTCATGCCCAGAGTGACAAAGGAGTCGCACATTGAAAGTCGAGATTCAAATACTGTACGTGAAAAATAAATAAATAAAGTCTGTCCACTAGAGAGAAGTTTAAGGGAGATTGCAACTGGAAACAATGTCAGTATTTACAGTGCGACCAACATTGCTAGTTTTGTAAGTTTTGTGTTGTTTGTGCTTACACATGACTGAATACGGACAAATTTAGGGGGACACGAATACAGCATTTTCTTGGACTTAAAATATTTAACTACTGGCTTTTGTTTTCTTACTATTTACCTTTATCTCATACTTTTCATTAGTCAATGGAATTGTTAGTGTCTCTAAGAAATATTTTCACCACTTTCCTGTTTCATAGATTTCATTAGACATTTATTTATTTATTTATTTATTTTGTATTGCATTCTTTCCTTGTGTTCGTAATGCGATTGGTGTGTTTTATATACCAGTTGCATTCCCGTTCTTCATATAGTAGAAGTCCGATATAAAACGGTTCGATGTACCGCGGATTCCATTATAACGCAGGGGAAAGTATGTCCCCCAATAAGAAATGCAGAATAAAATACTAAAAATTCTGCGAAAAGTGGTTTTGCAGTTGCGGTATAGTTTTACCGTTAGGTTTGTTTTCTCCACATTCCCTAGTTGACCATGATATCTTCATTTCAAAGATTCTAGGACAAGAAACGGGACGGTGATTTTTGTCACTTCCACGGTACCTTTTCGATATATTGCAATATGATTATAACGGGGGTAAACATGTCTCCCAACAACTACATTAAATCGGGCTTACACTGTACCTCTATCAACTTTCTCGAGCTCGATCCCTGTACACATTTCATACTCATTTACTTATTCATCAATGCTTAAGCTAATTTATCAATTTTTATTTTCATACAATATTCCAATATATCTCATTAAAATATATCCTTCCTAACTATATATAAAACTACTTGAATTGACAAAATAAAAATAATCACATTAAAATAAACAAGTACTTCCGATTGATGTGGAAAGTTGAAATTTGGCATGATTGTAGCTTTCCGGGACTAACACACAAAATATTACCAAAAGTGGATGGTTTTTAGTTTTTAGGGAGTCTAAAGGGGGATGAAGAAATTCTTCATGTTATTTAAATTAGCCTTTTTTGGACTTATAATCTGATATGTTAGGAATTTGGAATTGCAATTAAAAAGAAAAAAAAAAACTTGAAATTCGGTATGCTTGTATATTTTTGTTAGCGTTACCCAAGCAAATCACCAAAAATAAAAATTAACTTTTATTTAGAGTGGTTTTATTGGAAACTGAAAAATCTTTCCCATGTTATTTATATAGGACATTTTCTACACTTCAAAATGTTTAGGCACTGCTAGCAGGATTAGAATGATAAAATTTGGCATGATTGTAACCTTCTGAAACTAACCCACAGGTAAATTGCCAAAAGTGTATATTTTTAGTTTTTAACAGATCTAAAGGGGGATGAAAAATTCCCATGTTATTTAAATGGGCGTTTTCTTGGAATACAAAATATTATCTTTTAGATAGTTGAAATAGGAAAAGAAACTGAAATTTGGTAGAATTATGGGCTTAAGAGATGCGAGGCCGTAGGCAGAGTAAAGGCGGGAGTCAAGAGGCGAAGCCCCCAGCTGGGCCAAATTCAGAAAATGTTAAGAACAAATGCACCAAATTCACTCTTGATGTAGAGGGTGATACACAAGAGTCGCGAGGACACAGACCGAGTAAACGCAGGGGTTGAGTTGAGTTGATTTTGGGTTTAACGTCCCGTTCAGCAGCGAGGCTATATGAGACGTGGACCTACTGATTAACGTGGAATCCGAACTACATGAGCTCCCACCGGAAATCGAACCCGGATTTCCCACGCCAAAGGCGCGTACGCTAACCGCTTAGCTACGGATGAGCTCGAGTAAACGCAGGGGTCTGGGGGGCGAAGCCCCCAGCTAAAGCTCCATTTCGTGTGCTTATAAACTTTCCATTTTTAGGTTTTTGCTTCATATTTGTTTTTCCAGCTTACTTCCTGTTTCCTCTTCTTTTATCTCCCGTATAATTTATTCCCATCCATATGACAAAGAAATTCAAGTAAGTTGAAATCAGTACTACAGGAATATAAGATATAAACAGCGGAATTAGCAGTAGTGGACAAAATAGAGAGAAGCGTCAGGTATTTATGATGTTAGAGTAAAACAGTAGTAAGACCTGCCTTATTTGACGGAGCGGAATGTTGGACGACGAAGAACAGAGGAAAACAGAATTTACATGTTCCGAGGACGATGGTACTGCATTGGATGTGTGGAGTACGACGGAAAATAGAATTAAATATGAAGTGATCTCTGAAACAATAAAGGTGAGACCAGTAGTAGAAAAACTGCAAGAAAGTGGACTGAGATGATTTATGCATGTAAGAATAAGAACCGAATAGATGCTATGATGTCACAACGAACATGACACAAGATAGAAACAGGTGGAGGACATTGATTCGAAAACCCGACCGCAAGTAACGGAGGAAAATGCTAAGAAGAAGATCATGGATACAAGTGTCCTGGTTGGGGCTGGGGTGTCTACTTTCCAAACGGACAACCAGAGTTTGGTCCCCAGTGGAGGCGAATTTATCATTCATCCAAATGCACTTCACGCCTCAACAAATAATACCTATAAAGGTAAAAGTCGTGAATATAATCTAGGCAATGAAGAGCAAAACGGAGTAAGCGAGGATGACCCCTTCTCTTCTCCTATGGTGTTTTTAACTATGGGAAACCAATTGCGTACAATCAACAAAAGCACTTAATGAATGGTATAAGAGCAATAATACCTTGTCCCATGATATGCTCTAAACATAAGGGAGAATATGGTAATGATGGTAATGAATGAAATGAGGAATGAAGGAAATGGAAGGAAACGAAAGAATCCCGAGAAAACCCACGCACACGGTGTTTGTCCATCACAAAGTTGGCGCCAGATAGGATCCAGATGAGCACTCCACCCGTCCTATTATTATTAATAATAACATAAAGAGAAGTGATGTCTTCCAATATTGCGGTACACTACATACCTGTATTTATTATAGTACAATAAAAGCAGGCAGCCATCTTCCTGTCAGTTTCTCGATTTCACGTCAATGCTAGGTCTTGTCCTTAGGGGCTGAGAGGTCAATCACTGCTGTTTCCACCTCCTGATGGTTGGTGAAGCAGTGTGATTTCAGGAAGTGCGCTATGGACCGAAACAGGCAGTAATCCGGAGGGGAAAGGACAGGACTATATCACGGATGTGTCGTTCTGTGGTTTTCAAATCGAGGTGTGGTGTTGCGTTCTCCTGTTGCAGCAGGGCGCGCTTTCGGTTCAACAATACAGATTATTTTTGACATTGTACAGTATGTATCCGCTCCAACTGTCCAGAATAAAGGTCTACATTGATGGTATGACTGCTAAGAATGAACTCGAAATGAATTACTCTCGTAGTTCCACTACACACAGCGTGACCATGCTCGAAACAGGGTTGTTCGACGACTGGTTTTGGAAATAGCCTTGCTCAACCACTGTTTTCACACATTCAGATTTCCGTTTCAGGAATCGCACATCACGCAGATTTGCGGCAGTTGTGTACATACATCTACTCTCCTCTGGGACTGAAAAAAATGAAATCTTTAAGTTTTACGTCCCACGGTTATGCCGGTTAGGCTAAAGGAGACGGTGATAATGAGAGATGAGTGAAATGGTGGAATGAAGAAAGTGGGAGGAAACGGGAGAACCCCGAGAAAACCCACGAGCACGGTGTTTGTCCACCACAAAGTTCACTTGGCGGGGGCTGGGATCGAACCCGGGACCCCAAGCACCAGAGGTGAACGCTCTACCACTGAGCCACCGCGCCCCCCCTCTGGGACTGAGCTGGGGTGGCCCAGCTCCTCATGTATTCTCAAGTACGTGAAGGCGACGTATTACAGTGAACTGGGACATGCCGAATTAGTTTAATAATTGCCATGTGCTGTTGGATGGATTTTCCTCAATGACGTGTCATATGACCTCAGAATCTGTTAACCTGGGGCAGTCGGATCTTGGCTGATCTGTGCCAATTTTAGAGCCTGCATGTAACTTCTGGAATCAACAAGTTGCTGTGCTGCAGCTCACTGCACATTCCCTTTTTGGATGACAGATGGTTTGGGTTGCTGCTGCAGCATTGAGCCCGAGTTCGAACTTATAAGGTAACAGTTCATGTATCAGATGTTGTTGAACACTCACTATCACACTGCTACTAAAATCTGGCAAAACTAGTAACACTAGGCCTACTTCTTGGGTCAGTAGACCTTGTACTTCCAGGGGGAGAAACTGGCCTCCCACCAGACGCCTCCCCAGGTGGCAGTTAGGGGAACGCCCTCCAGATGTGGTGGGTACCGGGTAAACCGGGGCGGGCCAAAACTAGTACCACTGCCTTGTGGGTTAGCGGAGGGATCTGCAAAGGCTAAGGGAAGAAAACCCTAACAGAAAAATTCTGGTCCTCCAGGTTGGGGTTAAGCAAAAGGCTAACAACCTCTTCTTGTAAAAAGCAACTGTTCAGAAAACTACACCAAAGCCTCGAAATGAATATGGATTCCGATGGACGGAATAGGCAAAAGGAAAGGGAATGATGAAGATCGAGAAGCTGGCTGGAAAAAATGGTTAAAGATCGAGAAGCTTGGAGACATATGGTGAAGCATGCCAGAGCTTACACTGAGCTGTAGTGCTAGTTGATAAGGTAAGGTAAGGCCTACTTATAGTCGATCATCGTGCATACCTGCATCTGCTGTTTGGGTTGAAGAAGTATTGCAAGACTTATGACTAATCTATGTACGAGTATTTTCAATATACAACTAAAAGTAACTATCATATCCTGAATGTTATACAGTCCTGCTTAAGCTATGTGTAATGTTGGTTGTAGGAATATTAGGGACAAACGAGAATTCCTCACAATAAACAGCAAACGTCTTAGTGTATCACGCTAATTTCTAATAGTAAAACGTCACGCAAATAGATACCGCTACATGCGCTATCACTTGCCTGCCTCACGTTAATAGATATCGCTAGCTGTGGCATTCTTCCGTATAACAAAGTCCTTGAACATTCGTATGAGTCCTTAAAATGCCATATGTGGTTGGTGCAGGCACGTAGCCAGGATTTCGTAGTGGGGATCCGTGACATGAAATGCTATGGTTATCACACCAGGGGCTCGATCATTCTAAACTATTCTACTGACAACATATATTGGTTGTTAGGACAATAAAAGGAGGATATGTTAGTAAGAGTTTTACTAACAAACTATGAAGAAATCTCGAATAAAAGAAAATAAAAATGTATTGAAAAAGATTTTACAATATCTACGTTTCTTCCTCTGTTCATTCAATTTGAACCGCTTACTGCAGAAAGCAAACATGCCCACATTTCGTAATTTTACAGGAGACACAAAAACTGAATAAAACTACCTTTACGATATTTCCATCATAACATGTATTTTTCCTTTAATGATAGAAGTATACGTGATTAAAATACACATGCAAAATTTGTGTATCACGTGAGGGGATAGAGGGGGCACTGTTTTGTGTTTTGGACATGTTTGCTTTCTGCAGTAAATGCATTGTTCAAACGAATTGTGTATTGAACTGATTAAAGAAAACGACCATGAAATTGATAAATATCATTTATTGGAAGAAAACTTCAACATTTCTGAGTAATATGTTAGTTGTGTAACTTCAAATTAATCAGGCATCGTTATCATCAGAACGTGTTTACATTGTGATGGGTCACCATGCTATTGAACTCTAAATAGCATCTTTTCTTGAGGTATGTAGACCAACGTTTTTTGATGTCATCCATTTTCTTGTTTATGGGCTGGACAGAGTGTTTAGAAGAGTTCCTCGGCCTAAAATTGTCCACATATGGAGTTGCAGCTGAGAAGTACATCTCATGGTATTTTGAAATGGTGAAGGTCGTTTCTAGGTGTTTAGCAACTGTTTTTTGTCGTAAAAGTTATCGCTCAGACACGCTATTTTGTAAAATTCAGGCCACCAGGAACTCTAGTCTATGAAATCAGTCACTTCCATTTGAACAATGGAAATCTTGTTGGAGATGGTCGAGGAAGTTTTAGTGAGCTGAACAACGTCATCCACTGCGTAATTTTAATCCTTTCTCAGCTTCTTCCGTATTATCCCGAAATCCCTATCATTGGGCATGAAGAAATAACGGGAAATCTGCAACGTCTCATTTACTGCCGATAGGGAACTCGTCCGGGACAAGTTTCCTTTCTGCAGTAAACGGAAAATTGAAGGCGTCGCGATGCCTATTTTTACTGAGCGGACAAGTATCATTTCGGTGTTAAACGATGCATTGACCTATTACAAACGATTATCAGTACAAAGAAGGAAATATGAAAATGTTGAACAGGTTTGCTTTCTGCAGTAAGCGGTTCATATAACAATTGAACCTCTGATTGGAAAAAGGGAATAAGTACAATTTTTTGCGATTTTAACCTGAGATAGCAGATGTGTTCCTTTAAGATAGTTACATCGTTGAGTAGAAAATAGGAATGTTTGGGCAACTCTATATGACCAATGTAGAAAGACAAAATCTCTCGTTGATTAAAAAAAGGGAATAACTACGTTTCTTATTTCCTTCTTCCAGTCACTATAGGATACCACCACAACTGTGAGACTGTGTGTAAGTAGACAACCACTAGAGCCCTCTGCTGACGTTTCGATACTTCGCCTTGTCTTCGCATTGCACAATCTATAGGGTCTAGAGAAATTTTTGCCCCAATCAGTTATAGATTTACGTGTTTTCAGTGATACAAGTGGTGACCATACAATGTTAAAACTGCAATCATACAATGACATGAATGCTTTTCAGCCTGGCCGTGTCATAACGGTTCACAACTATACAGCAATATTTGCCTGTCAGAGGTCACAGTTTTTATCATGTGACCGAAATATTGCTATAATCAAACTAGAACTGAAACGACACAATCGCATTTATTTACCAGCACAGTATAACCACATGATTACGAATGCAAGAAATACTGATACTCCATTTCAGATTTACTAAGTTGTCAATGACGAAATCTTAGATTTTAAACATTGGTGGTAACCGTTTTACAAGAAATCATCAGGTAGCATTGTGGACAAAACAGTGAAATTCCAAGTAAGTAAATAGAGACACTGTTTACAAAGCAGAATCTCCAGGTTATGTGCAAGCTCATAAGTTTATCAATGGACTAAGAACAGATATTTTTCGATTACTCAAAAGTAATGTCACAAACGTTCCACTGCCAACGTCAAAGGCATACGATTGGCAGGTCTCGATCAATCAGAAAAAGATCAACGATTCTTTACAAATCATCAAATGCATACCTGACCAATACAAACAGTTTTACAGGATGATTTGTTCATGGAAAACCACTGACCAAGAAACTGTAGAAGACGAATATGCACACGGATAGGACCCTATGTAAAACCATTCTATTGTGACAACGTATTTTGCTACGTATTTTGTTCAGCTGTCTATTGTATTACTTTTCTTGCTGTACGAATAACATGTGTTGTACCCCCCCCCCAAAAAAAAATCGAACGGTGACAATAAAAGTGTTAGAAGCCTAACATTTGTGATAGTTCGGATACATATATGCAAGATTAACATACAACATTGTATTCAGCATGTACATTTTCATAGCTTTCTATCATAAACTGCACATTACATACACTACACACAATTACAATTGCGTCCAACTCTAATTAATTGGAAAAAGGGAATATTTTTTCCGTTTTTAAGCTTATCTAACCAATTGCAGTGCTGCAATACAAGATTCTTCTTCTTGTCTTAGTGTTTGTTAGTTATTTTGCTACAAGTAATCAATTATACACGTTTCGCAACAAATAGAAACAACGCTTCGGGAAGGTTTTTTAGCGTTTTTGAAAAATTAGGTCTGATGCACTTATTCCCTTTTTCCAATCAGTGATTCAATTTTCCTTTCATTATGACCTCAGCTATTATAAAAAAAAAATGCATATCCAATAATGTTTTGTAAAATATTTTACAACATCTGCATTCCTTTATCTATCGAATCATATGTTAACAGAATTTTCTTTCCACATAACTTTTTGTTTTATTATTCTGTCAACTACTGTCTATTCCAAATGACAAGTTAAAGGAGCAGTAGAATACTGTTTCTGAAATAACATGTTTGATACTGCAGAGAAGCGATGACGAAAAATTATGATTAAAAAAAATGTACACACTATTACAGAACGGCACTGTGTTTTTGAAAGCTTAAAATTTCCCTGACTAGTAGCAGAAATTCTGAGAATTCCGTAACTTTTCTAGAAATTTCAAATTTCCTGACTTTTCCAGAATATCCCGCTCATTCGTCACCATGTATTTCAAGTAATTCGGCTAATGTGTTCCTCGTAAGGCTGCAGTGGAGAGAAAATAACGAGAAGGGCACATGCCGACAACGCTGTGCTCAAGTTTGCGTATCATTGGCTACTGCTTAATTAACTTGTCATTTGGAACAGACAGTAAAACACACGTCAATAACTTTCTCATTCTGTCTCTAACAAATATTTACGAAAGCAATCTCCCCGTGTCCTCTATACAAAGCTCCTCATAAGAAAGAGTAACCAAACGCTTGCTGTAGTTTTTATTTGTAACAGTGGTTCTAGGTTCTTTTTCTCGTTTCTTTTCGTTTCAACCTTCTTTTTTTTTTTTTTTAATTTCTGGTTTCGAAGGAGGGATCTAGACCTCGCAGACCCACATTGACTACGTGCCTAATTTTTGGTAAACAACAGCAGCAACAACAAAAAAGTGAGCTTCGTTTGACAGTGTGAAACAATGGTAGACGTCCAAACTATCTGAATTCAATACTCAAACTTGAAGTGGTACATCTATAACTACTGGTTGCAATAGATTAATAAAATCATAGATAAAATCTGTTCCTCGTATGTTGAATCTATATTAAAAAGTCATTACACACTGTCTTTTATTTTTTGTTCTATGGAGACAAAAGTCGAAACCAGAAATCGTTAATTTGAACCACTTCCGGCTTGAATAGAGAGTTAAGGAAGGAGACAGAACCTACTCTTGGGAATCCGAATCGATTGCAAAACCGATTATCTTAGTTTTTGCTTTACGGAAATCGGTATTGAAATCGGAAATAGTATAAATTTCAACCAATTCCGCTTTCGGCAGAGGTTGCGAGCTATGATGATATGTTCCCTTGAGACCCTCAACCGATTGTAGGAAACCACTTGTCGTTATCCATTGCTATTTTTTGTTCTATGGCGACAAATCTTGAAACCGAAAGTGATTAATTTGAACCACTTCTGGTTTGAATAGAGCAGGATGTCTACTAAAATTCCAAAATGAAATTTCGTGACCTTTTCTTTTCTAAACCATGAAGTTTAGTAACATTCTCAAGAGCGAATTTGGTGCGATCTGGGCCGAATTTCCATGCATGCGATAGAAGCATGCTTTGCTTGCGATTTGTTAGCATCTAAAGCCGATCATAGACATTTTTGTGGTGAATTTTGACGTTTTAGAGAACAAAATTTTCCACTCTATACTTATATTTGTACAGATAAAAACCATTCGTGACCCAAAAGCTAAATTTTGTGACTTTTTCTTGACTTTCGTTACCGTTTTCTGATTTCGTGACTTTTTCATGACTTTCGTGACCGATAGACACCCTGTAGATGGTATCGAAAAAGACAGAACTATTCTTAGGAAGCTTCGTCAATGGCAAAATATTGCTTCTCAATATCTCTTTTTGCTCTAATGAATTGAGTATTGAAACCGGAAGAAGTGGTAAATTTCAGCTGCTTCTAGCTTTCGTAGAGTGTTGCAGGTTGTAGTGGTATGTTCTCTTGACATCCTGAATCTATCGCAGAAAAACCACTTGTCACTCTCATGCCATTTTGTTATACTTATAACGATAAATGTTGAAATTGAAAATTGCTAATTTGTATCATTTATAGCTTTAATATAGGGTAAATCTATTCTTGGGACGCTGAATCGATTGCTGGAAACTGCATCTCGATATCTCTTTACCGGTGGAAATTAGTATTGAAATCTTAAGAAATAGCAAAATTTGAACTTCTTCCGGTTTTGGTAGAGTTTTGTGTTGCGAATTTTTATCTTGTCTAGAAACGCTGAATCGTTCACAAAAGATCGCTTTTCGCTATGAGTTACCCTTTTTCGTTCTTTGGCGATAAAAATTGAAAGAGGAACGGGCTAATTTGAACCACTTCTGGTTTAAACAGAGAACTAACGGAGGAGATAGAACTTATTCCTGAAACTCTGAGTCGATTGCAAGAAACCGAACCTCGATATCTCTTATCGCTTTTAAGGGAAAATCAGTATTGAAACCAGAAGTAATAGTAAATTTGAACCACTTTCGACTTTAGTAGAATCTTGACGTGTTGCCTTGAAAGCAGGGTGCGAATTGGCGGGGGGGATGCCAGGGATTTCCCCCCCTGACAAAAATCTTTCCCACCCTGGTGAAGAAAAATTTTATCAGTGGCAGGGATAACTTTTTCCTCCTCTGGAGTATTTTTAAATGGACATAAAGATAAGATAAAAAAAAGGGAACAATTCTTACTTTGCGTAGCTAACCTAAATATTACTTGAGTGAAAATTTATCACATCTTAACTGTTTTGTACTTGTTAGTATATATATATATATATATATATATATATATATATATATATATATATATATATATATATATATATATATATATATATATATATATATATGTGTGTGTGTGTGTGTGTGAGAGAGAGAGAGAGAGAGAGAGAGGACTGGGTGCGCATATGGGTGAAATTCATCCCCCCCTGGGAAAATTTTTCAATTCGCACACTGCTTGAAAGTATATACCATTTTCGTTCTACGGCGATAAACGTTGAAACCGGAAATGAATAATTTGAGCCACTTCCGTTTTGAATAGAGGATTAAAGGAGGAGATGGAACCTATTCATGGGACACTGAATCAATTGTGAAAAGCCACTTCTTGATATCTCTTACAGTTTTTGCTCGGATACCTGCCAACAGAGGAACGGACAAAGCTGTTCTATAAGAATTACGACACCATAGCGTAATTTGGAAGTTTAATAATACATTTTTCGAATATAGGTAATTTACATAATTTTAATCTATAGTGTACAGCAAACCGAATTTTTGGGCGCAACTACTAGTAATAATAAAAATCGGGTACGGAGGCTCCGTAGTAGAAGGCTTACCTCTGGTGCGTAGGGTCGCTGGTTCATCTCCGGACAAGTAAGTTTGCGGTGGACAACATCGTGTTCGTGAGTTTTCTCGGGGTACTCTCGTTTCCTCCCACATTCGCATTCCGGAAATTCTTCCATGATCATCTTAATTCATTCATTCACTTGTCTTAATTCATTCGTCTCCCTTAGCTTCAAGGGCATAATCGTAGGACGTTAAATTGAAACGTTGAGATATTTTATTTCATTTGAATAATAATAATAATAGAAAATCAAATGTTTACCATCCGTATACAAAATCAGGTCGAATGTAAATTAAGAACATAAATAAAAATTGTATTTAATTGGTAAATTCTTAGACTTTGGTTAGACATGATTTAGTAGAATAGCATTATTGGAAAATGAGATTAACAAACAGAAGAATGGCAAAATATTTATGCAGTCAACCCCCATTGTTTGCGATGGTATGTCTGCTTATTTTCAGGGAACAAATAAAACAACAAATTATCAAAGATAGGGTTCACGAACTTAAAAACATATAATACAGCAGAAACAGAAAAGGTGGACAATAATAAACATTTCCCATTAGTACACAAGATAAAGCATTTCCTGAATATCTCATGATGATCGTATTTTTTCTTCTTCTTTGTTCCCCTAAGCAAAACCATTATGCTTCCTTCTATTGAAATATTTCAAGTGCATTTTCATTGGAATACCATGCCAATAACTCTATGGACTAGTCAGTCACGTGACTACCAGTTGATAGCCATTAAAAAAAAAAGAGAGAGAGAAGTTCGAAGTGCTTTCTTTCTTATCTCTCTCTCTGCTGTCACTGTAAACTTAAAAATCAAACATAGCTTCTTGTTAGCAAATGAATGTTTGGAATGTGTAAGGAAGGAACTGTAGATGATTTCTTTTTGCTGATTAAGCAACTGTCAAGTATTAAAGTAATAGTAGTAGCTCTCGTCTGCTGATGTCTGATGTTCAAGAGTTCTTGCTTCTGTCACTAAGAGCTTGTTTCTTTGTATCATTTGCTATATTGGGTCCAGTGCCGGATTTACGTATAAGCTAAACAAGCTATAGGTTAGGGCCCCACTCGCTTGGGGGCCCAAAAAAATTAAAGAAAAAAAACTTATTGTAATGTAATTTCCAAATAACAAGAAATAGAATTATAAGATAAAACGCAATTTCAACAATGGTGTTTTGTATTGTTATGTACTAGGCTTTTATGAAGTAATAGGGTCTAATTCTCAGACCTACTTGTAATGAGGCTCTTGTTTTCCAGCCCCACTTATAATGGAGTCATCGTTTCCCAGCCCTGCTTGTAATGGACCCTTGTTTCCATTTAGATATTCATTAGATCCATAAATTAGCATTGAGCATACAATTCAAACCTAAAAACCGGCGACATTTTGTCGTTGAAAAAGAAAGCTTGACGTATAAAGGGTCCCTAAAGCTTGACGTATAAGGGGTCCCCTTCAAAAACTTAGGACCCCATCAAACCTAAATTCAGCACTGATTGGGTCTAATAAATTTAAAATTCAATGACTCATTAAATTAAGATTTCCAGGAGCAGTTCTTGTTCTTGCTATTTATTGAGTATTTATTTCGAGGAAATAGTGAAAAAGATTCTATGAAATAAAACGAAATCTTGTTTTATATTCTACTGTTTTACTCTGTGGGCTACAGGAAACGGCTGCAGTGTTTCTTCCAACGATTCTTTCGGAGGTCTTTGTTTCTCCCTCCCGGAGTTGACCAACTGCTCCCGCTCCGGAGCAAAAATAAATAAATAAATAAATAAATAAATAAATAAATAAATAAATAAATAAATAAATAAATAAAATAAAAATAAATTGTAATATACCAAATTAATGTCCCAGTACAGTCCTTCAGATTTTGGTTTTGCCTCCTCGGACAAAGTTTTCTGGAAGAAAGCTTGGACAAATGATTAATAAAGGTGAATAAGTATGAAAGAGTTTCTGGGATGAGAATGTGTCAGGTAACAAGAAGAACTTCGAGAAAGCAAAACCCACGGACATGATTTTTGTCCCCAACAAACTTGCATGACCTGAGATCAGTGGTCGAAGTGAGACAGTATGCAGTGGTATGCCATACCGCTTCTGGTATTTCAGTGATGAAGGCATACCGACTCTTGTTTTTCAGTGATCAAGACATACCGTCACTGGAGAATAGATCCTGAATATCTTTATTAAATTCACTTTTATACACGGTAATTGACGGATAGCTTTGCACGTAAAACGATTTTATTTCTTATGCAGAATTAATTTCTAATTTGACAACACCGACATTTTTGTTACCTTTTTCCTACCTTTTGTTTTTTAAATTAGGTGTCTTCAAAGAAGTTCATCTAGTTTATGTTTTGATGTCCCATATTCAATCGTTTCTTTCTTATGTGTGTATGTGTCCTCTCGCCTTACTGCATATAAATGTCGTGTTTTGAGCATGGACAGATTTAGAGGTCTGCTAAGAGGGGTGGATTTTGCTGTGTTTGGAATACTCCTCAGTCGAGTAGAGGGTTCGGGAGTTTTCCCCAGCAAATTATTAATATAAAAACTCGGTTTTTGAGCATTTTCATGTATAATTCTCTATAATACGACATACGTTTTTTCTTTTTCAGAAAGTTGGTGTAGAATCAAAGTTTCTCCTTGGCCTCCACTCCTCCCGTAACTACAGAAAAGCTCTCCATCGGCCTTCAGTCAATATGTAAATAGAAATGCAATTTTTTAGGCAACATACCCTTACTGTACTTCAACATTTAGAAAGCCGATATGTCGAGTCAAAATCGCAATCAAACATATCGCCTCTGCCTTTTTTCCCCCCACTTCGAACACTGCCTGAGATTGAAATAAGGATCCCTCCCACGGAAGTGACCGCTTTATCACTAAGTCATTGTGGTCCTCTGAAAAAGATTCTACTATGTATAATTTATGTTCTTTTTAAAAAAAATTGAAATTTAAACTCCATTTTCAGTACTGAGATAATATAAAACAAGATTTGATGTTTTCAATAGGCTCTTGACCATTATTCGAGATTATGTCCGCGCTAACCGCAGGTAGTTTTATCCATGAAATGAGACGAAACGAAATGTAAAGTTTTCTTATCTCCCATCGTAAATTTTGTGTTAACTTCTTGTTTCTCCTCGATTTTCAAAGAATTTTTTCTCGTCTGGTTGTGTCAAGTTAAGTATAAAATGTATGTCCTGATTTTTTTTCTTCATTTCATCTTCGAAGTTACGACGTGATACAACATTCAAATTGTTTTTAATTGAAATATATTGTGTAATTACTTGTGTATCTTTAAACGTTAATAAATGTTTTTCATTGTGTGAGTACAAACATTTTTATCAATTTGTAGATTTAATACTATGAATCAAAGTTGGATAAGCTGGTGTTTGTCCACAACATTCAAGAAATGTCTCGTCTCGTCTTGCAAGCGGGACGAGAACTATCATATTTCTCGTCTCGTCTTGCAAGTGGGACAAGAACTATCATATTTCTCGTCTCGTCTTGCAAGCGGGACGAGAACTATCATATTTCTCGTCTCGTCTTGCAAGCGGGACGAGAACTATCATATTTCTCGTCTCGTCTTGCAAGCGGGACGAGAACTATCATATTTCTCGTCTCGTCTTGCAAGCGGGACGAGAACTATCATATTTCTCGTCTCGTCTTGCAAGCGGGACGAGAACTATCATATTTCTCGTCTCGTCTTGCAAGCGGGACGAGAACTATCATATTTCTCGTCTCGTCTTGCAAGCGGGACGAGAACTATCATATTCCTCGTCTCGTCTTGCAAGCGGGACGAGAACTATCATATTTTTTCGTCTCGTCTGGAATTTAAAAAGAGACGACAAATGGGTCGTCTCATAGGAAACACTAACCAAAGATCGGTCCGGAACAACGCCCATATGAAACACGAGAGTCAGCAACTTGGTTATGAAACGAAAGAAGGTGTATGGGGTGTTAATTTAATATGAGGCTTTCCAGATGATGTATGCCCTACTTTAGGAATATGGGTTAAAAATTGCATACATGTTTAAAAAATATGCAGAACAGGAGTATCCATCCTCCAGTGCACTAGCGTCATTTCAGATTTTGCTTAGAGAAGATTGAAAAACATTGCACGGACTCTATGTACATCAAATTTAGGAAAAGGCAATCCCCCCGTGCCCCTCTAAATGACGCACGTGCTACCTTGGTCCATGATGCACCTCCACTAAGTTCTCCTAACATTCATCGTGCAAAACACAACATTTACGTATTTTAAAATTAATTTAATAGTTTTGACCTTCATAGACTTCCCTCCAGGCACGGACTTAAAATAATAGTGTTGATCTTGTTTTAAATTTTTACACTTAACTTCTGGTTGCTGACTGGTTTAAATGTTTCAAAGATTATTTTCCCCCCTTCTCGCTTGTAAATTTTCTATAAAGTAGTTTGTCATGATTCGTCCTTGTGAGTAGAACTGAACTGTAAGATATTTCGATCGATATATCAATATCCTAATTTTCTGTATTTTGGAAATTAAATCTTTCAGTTTTGCGTCTCATAATTATCTTATGTACGCTAAAGGAGATTGTGATGATTAAAAATAAATGCAAATGGAAGGAAAGGAAAGAACTCCTAGAAAATCCATGCACATAGTGTTTGTTCACCACAGAACCCACCTGACACGAGCTCAGGGATCGAACCAGGTACCTCATGCACTAGAGATGAACGCTCTACTACTGAACTAACATGTCCTCAAATATCTTAGAAATAAATTTATAGTTTTGTGTCCCGTAATTATGCTCTGTTGGTTAAAGGAGACAGATAAAATTAATGAAAGTGAATGATTATTAAAAAAAAATCGGTAGAAGGGCAATGTAGGAGGAAACAAGAAACTTTAGTACAATCCACGGATATGATGTTGTCCACCACAACAGTTTAATTTATTTTATTATTTTTATTTCTCATTTATTTATTTATTTTTGATATTTCGATATTTGAATAAAGTTTTACCAATCAAGTTTGGATAGTTCATCGATATTGATTTCTGATAGCAAAATCGGGATATCGCATAGCCCTAGTTGTGGACACGCCTGACAGAATATGAACAAATGTTCAAAAATAATGGTCGAATGTGAAAGAATGTGCTAGGTAAAACATTTTTTTTAGAAAAAGAAAAGAAAAGGAACACGCACATGTTATGGGGTAAATTTTAAAAATTAGTATTTTAATTATTTACCTTGATGTTCATATCAGTAAACCTACTTACAAAACGTAAAATGTATACGGTACAGTCACTGTACGCTCAATGCAGAGTAGACTCTGTAGCCCTACCCAGTTTTCCTCAGATGTCTTTCAAAAATTTGCCTAAAAAAAAAAAAAAAAAAAAAAAAAACACACACTCAGCATCAAGATCTTCTGGAACTTCTAGATTCTTCTTTAAACAGTTAATTTCATAGTTTTCTTTGATAATATGGAATACCTACATTTTATGCCCGATATTATCAAATACTACAATCCCACATTGCTCGGCTCGCTGTGCAAATTCTGACAATGACGAGGGCTCATCGAAGAGCTGTATGTGGTGCCATACAAGAAGGAGTAATAAAAGAAAGGAGTTGATTTTAGTTTAGCGTCCCTTTCAGCAGCGAGGCTATATGAGACGTGGACCTACTGATTAACGTGGAATCCGAACCACATGAGCTCCCGCCGGGAATCGAACCCGGACCTCCCACGTCAAAGGCGCGTACGCTAACCACTTAGCCACGAAGGAGCTCAATAAAAAAAAAGGACTTTGTGAAACAATTCCAAAACTATATTTATGTTAGAGCAGCTTTATTATATACAAGCAAAGCAGAAGAAACATATAAATTAATAATTTATTTTTAAAACAATCAAATATTCTTAAAAGTATATGAATTTTAGACAGTCAAATTTGTTTCATGCAGTTAAAGATAGCTTGTTAATTTCGCTTTAGTTGCTTTTCATTTGGCATTAATTCGAAAGATTAAAAAAAAAAACATATGACTTGAAGACGATTTGCTCTAAAAGAACCAGCTTATTATTATTATTATTATTATTATTATTATTATTATTATTATTATTATTATTATTATTATTATTATTATTATTATTTCATAATAACAGTGATATTTGACTGTGAATGCAATTCGCGACATTAATAATATACCGCCGTAAAAAATCTTACAGAATGATGATTCTTCATTTCGAAGTGTTTTGAATTCCAATAATGAATTAGAAATAGTGAGATAGTTACTTCTCATTAACTAACTGTTTCCTCCTATATGGTGCGTGACCTGGGACAATTAGCTCCACTTGATCTCCGGTTAATAGCAATAGCACTGGTTGTTGCTCCGGTTAATAGCAATAGCACTGGTTGTTGCTCCGGTTAATAGCAATAGCACCGGTTGTTGCTCCGGTTAATAGCAATAGCACTGGTTGTTGCTCCGGTTAATAGCAATAGCACTGGTTGTTGCTCCGGTTAATAGCAATAGCACTGGTTGTTGCTCCGGTTAATAGCAATAGCACTGGTTGTTGATAAGTTAGATAATTATCTAAGGCCTTAATTTTGATTCCTGCACCTTGATGTCAGTTAATAGCATGCATTTGGGATGTTTGGTTATCCAGATTTTAGTCTACACCCAGGGTCGTGGATGGATCTGGACAACAGAAATCCTGACTTCTGTGCGAATTTGGTCTAATTTTAGGAGTAATTTAAATTTTAATATAATTTACTAGCTGAATTTGCACTCTCTACAGAGCGCATCATTCACATATGAGCATCAATCTCCTTGTCATTCCTCACAACACCTTTCCATGTCCCTTTACAGACACAAGTGAAAGACGTCTTGATAAAAATCGGCAAGGGGTACCGTAAACATGAGATTTTTTAGATTATTTTTTCAATCTCTCTCACAGTTTGTAAGATTGAGCCTACTTTCGGTTGAAGTTTCTAATTCATGTGTAAGCAGTGTTTTCTTTCTTCTTTCTTCATTACATACAGAATGAATTATGATGTCAGTGATATGTGGTGTTCATTGGGTAAAACACTCCAAATAACAAAGATTCATCTCAGCCTGGAGAAATGGTTATCTTTCGTTTTTCCTTATCATTTGGCCATGAAACAAACGCCTGAGAGATATGCAACTCTTGTGTACAACTATGTTATTTTGGAATGTGTAGCTCATAGGATATGATGCTTTACTTTTTTCAAATTTCAACACTTCTAGTGTATCTAGGGTTGCCAGTCGTCCCGGTTTTCAATGAAAGAAATAACTGTACCGAAAAGGGCTTTCTGGACTCCTGTTTGTCCCTGTTTTCATTGTTTAGATTGAAAAAATTCGACTAGCAAGAACTAGTCCTAGCTAAAAACGGAAGGTGTTCGGAAAGGTTGTGTAGTCAATTAATTCTACTAAAGAAACAACAAGGAGTTTGGAAATCACCTCCATTCTTTCGCCCTATGGGTTGTTTAGCTTTCAGAGAGGGAAAAAGGATTTTTAAAATATTCAAGAAGAGGGGATATGCTATTGCAATAATTTCTTGAATATCACTATCAATAAAAAAGAACGCCTTTTTCCTGGTGACGGGCTTTAACTACTAGTTATTTTATACTTCAATCGGCAGCGAAGAACTGCTTCATTGCTGAAATTTTAATAAAGAATGGAGATACTGCCTCCAGTCGCTACATGTTAACAGTATTTAAACTGTCTCTTTCGTCCTGTCTGCCGTTTTCTGAGGCACAATTTTACAACACTGACGACATCAACTTTAATTTCTTAGGGGGATAAAGGAGAGACAGCTATATTTGGATACCAAAAATGATAGTGTTTGATGTTTGACTTATACAGTACAACATGTATTACGTCATTGTTTTCATATTATAAACTACTTTCAAATAAAACGTGCAACTAACAAATGAAGTAACGTCTGTATATGAAATATTTGATTCACGGTGGGAAAACATTGACATTTGAACCCATTACAGTATTTCAAATTCCACCTTAAATGGTCTGTCTGCATTTTATGTAGCTTCGGTGCTTAGAAAGACACTAAACTTCTATCTAACCAACCTAATTGAAGATACCTTAGTGAACCCATACTTAACTGATTACACCAGCACCTATCACAGTTTCGGGGGGAAAAAAAAAATTAAAATTCACGTATTTTTTCCCTAGAACCCGAATCTGCAATTAAAATGATGGGATTCTTATATCAGTTTTCAGTTTCTCTCCGTCCCACCCCTAAGTCTGGAAAACAGAGATTAATTTTAGCATAAATAAATTTCTCCCTGCAAAATATTAACTTTTTGTTTCGTACATTTTTCTTCCGATGTTGGTTTCTCAAGATATTTTGCAGTATGAAGTAAAAAAAAAAATCACCCTAATCTAGCATCGTAAATCGTATCTCATCATACCCCCCCCCCTCCCCCAACAACTCAGCTTCTGTATCAGCCATACAGTACCAACTGTCATGAACTATTGACTATGAAAGTGGTCCAATATTTAGTGCTTCTTTCAGCGCAAGCCAAATCGAACCCTGTTTCTATATGACATTTTGAAATTGGCTTCTCCCCAATAGAGGTATTCCCGAGACACCGCTGTTTTCGAAAATTGCACCGTTTGTTTCCTCATGTTCACTTTCGTAGTTCGCTTTAATTTCAAACAATTATTTGCTATTATTCATTTTGAGTTGCAGCATGGGGAAATCCTCGCATTTGAAGTATTAATGACCTCTTGTAGTTCCCAAACGGTAAGAGATATGACAAAGTGTTTTTTCCTCAAAGTTGTTCAAAATTTAGCGATTTTTCCAATGGGCGCAAAATAGATCTCTGTTTAGATTTAAAATTTTTAACTTGTCCCTCTGTAGAGGTATTCCTGAGACGCCCCTGATGTCAGAAGCATTAAATATTGTTGTTGCTTCAAATATTTCTGTGCACTAGGACCTGAGTTAAGGCCCTGTTACGGATTTCATGAATCATCCTGTATAGCCTGAGATTGGTGTCCCGGTTTTTCACTTACAAAATCTGGCAATCCTAAGTGTACCCCCCAAAAATGTAATAATAAAGAAATAACAGCATTCAGTTAGAACTGGACAATGTACACAAAATTTGGAATCAACCAGCGAAAACGGCACGTTTCTAGCACTTGTGGTTTTCGAGATCACATTGTCGAAAGGATTGGAGACAAACATATGGACTTTTCTTTGGAGACAAACATATAAATCTAGCATTTTAATATATAGACCGTCATATTGAATTTGGATCCCCCAGAATAAACTTCTGCCTACGTCCTTGTTTACACCTATCGTTAAAAAAAAAAAAAAGTTGTGAATTTCATTGAGAATACACCCATGTGCATAAACATTGGGTGGTGAAAGAGGCAATAAATACTAAATCAATAAACAATATAAGCCTTCTGGCTGTCCATAGTCTTTTTATGAGTATAACCATCTTCAGGGCGTTAAGGATTTTGAGTATTAAAATATACATATATATAGTTGGCAGTACTGCTGCAGCAGGAGGTTGACTTTTTCGCGACTTCAGGCATGGTCCATATCTTCCGAAAAGCAACCATTCAGATAGAAAAAGAAAGAAAGAAAGACAAGTTACAAGTGATTCGCACTTTAACTCATTGTGTCTCGATCTAAAAATAAGACGAAGAAGTCAGCGACCTCTACCAAAAGCAGAAATAACGCAATGTTTTTCCCCAATGGTGTTGGTTTTCAAATGATCTGTGTGTACTTGCTTCTTCCTAGAACGAAAACAACAATTTTCAAGTGCGTAGCTGTGGAGAGGAACAGGAAACCTAAGAATTTGAAAGATATTGATCTGATCTATAAATACATACTTTTCATTAACGTCACAGTTTCTTTCTACGTTATACAAGAAATCTGAAGAAGAATAAAGGAAGAAAAAAGCAATTCCAATAAATTGTTTTGGTAATCTTTAACCAACACAGTAACTTTTGTTTGGGTGCTCGAATTTCATTTTATGGGTTCTTTTCTAAAATTCATTTGGTTGTTAAAAAACTCATAAAAATTCATTTGTAGGCTTAAAGAAAATAGTGATTTATATTCCTGAATTTGATTTTACAGACATGATAGTATTAGGCTTATATAAATTTTCTGTTTTTTCTCCTAAAAGGAAGTCTACATGAGCTGAAGCTACGCCCACCGCAAAAACTCTTCGGACCTCAAGTGAAAGCTGTGGTAATAAGAGATATATCATTTTGTAACCGTATATATACTGTTGTTTTGTTTCGAACACAGATTGTGTCTGCATAAATGTGTCTGGCAATAGTGTATTACTGCTGGTAAGCGAGTTCATTTCATTTTGTATTGTTGGTTGAAACATAGAGGGTGATTTCTGCTATAGTGTGTGTTATAAATGGATGTGTTTTCGTGTGGTGCACTTTGTGTTTGATATTTTATTATTGTAAATGTGTTTGGCATTTGAAATATGCCAGGGAAGTACTGTAGCGGTGCTGAAAAAGAAAGCATCATTGCATGAAGAAGTGAAAACGTTCTCATAAAGACGATATGCAAACGTACAGGTCGTGCAAAATCAACCATAATGAAGGTTCTGGCAGCGGCCAAAGGACTGCCTCCTACTGTGGTTCCAAAGAACAAATTCGGTACTGAGAGGCCAAGAAAAATAACGAAATCTATAGATACTCTCCTAGAAATAAAGAAGAACCCTCGACTAACAGCGGCAGAATTTAAAGAAATGCACTGGAGTCTATTGGAAAACGTCTGTGTTCGTAAATTCAGCACCGTTTGCAGAAAGACCTGGATTTGCCGTGTAGTACTCCTGCTAAGAAACCTGTACTCACTAACCGCATGAAAAACAACGACTTACTTTCACAAAGAAAGATGGACACCAGCACAGTGGAGGAAAGTCATGTTTCCCGACGAAAGCACAGTCCAACTGTTCCGAATGGGAGATGTTGATGTTCGACGTCCATCATCTTCAGGTGGATACGACCCAAAGTATACGGTTCCGACTGTTTGGCACTCCCATAACAATCAAAGCACACAAACCAAACATATTTATATGTCAATGATTTGGAGGTGTTTTTCATGTGCAAAGGGTAAAGGAGGTGTTTATTTCTTACCACGAAATGTGACGATTAACGCAGACCAGTAATTATGTGATACCTTCAAGTAGATAAAAGATAATTGAAATGTGGAACAAAAGCGCCCTAGACAATATTATTTTGCCTGAGGTGCCGTTATCGCAAGTCACCTAGTGCCTTTCCGGTTTCCGGCTAACGCGAAAATAAATGCCTGTTTTCAAAATGGTTCGAAATCAAAATCATATAAGTAAGTCGTGGTAACGGTATCTCATGTAAAATGATATTGTCTAGGTTGCTCTTGTTCCACATTTCGATTTTCGATCTATTGGAAGATACGTGTATCATATAATTACTGTAAAATTAGCGCTATTTTAATTTCGTCGGGATGATGCCTCTGGCACTTCCGGTGGTGGTTTTGGCACTTCCCGTTTGAACAGAGAGTAAAGAAAGATGATGGTATCCATTCTTAGAAAGGCAAAATATTAAAAAAAAAAAAAACGCTTCTCGCGATGTCTTATCGTTTTTACTTTATATAGATCAATACTGAAACCAGGAGGCATAGTTAAGTTATACAGGGTTTTCATAAAGTCTGGACGGATTTAATTTGCT
The DNA here is from genome assembly GCF_964235325.1 of Thermobia domestica. Classification (NCBI taxonomy): domain Eukaryota; kingdom Metazoa; phylum Arthropoda; class Insecta; order Zygentoma; family Lepismatidae; genus Thermobia; species Thermobia domestica. Next base: position 253,419,095 of record NC_137457.1, on the reverse strand, counting down.
TATAATTTTCATAAAAATGCTCATAATGAAATCAAATAAAGTGCAAACGGTAGCGGAAGGATTAAAATTTTGGTTGGCAACACTGTTAGATAAGCGGCAACTCTGAACACGTTGAGAGAGGGAGAGGGAGGGCAAAGGTCAGTTTCTTTTTTGAAGAGGAGACCGTGAATGGAGATTCGTACCTGGGTATGTTGCAGAAATACCTCATTCCGGAACTGGAGGCACGTGGAATCCAGAACGACATCGTGTTCCAACAGGACGGGGCACCCCCTCACTATGCAATCAAGGTGAGACAGTTCCTTGACGAGAAATTCCCTAACCGATGGATTGGCCGCGGTGGCCCGACCGCTTGGCCGCCAAGATCACCCGACCTTACCCCCTGCGACTTCTGGTTTTGGGGTCATGTGAAAACGGAAGTTTATGCAAAGAAGCCAAGTGGTTTGGAGAACTTAAAGGACAAAATCAGGGCGTCTGTGGCTGGCATTTCGGATCAAACACGGCGGAACGCTGTGAGTGGATTCCAGCGCCGCCTACGCGAATGTGTGGACGTAAATGGCACCCAGTTAGAGGTGTGGCGGTGAATGAACTGAGCTGGTGCAGATTACAGGTAAAAATTTAATCCTTCCGCTACCGTTTGCACTTTATTTGATTTCAATATGAACATTTTTATGTAAACTAGCAGCGTTCACCCCGCTTCGCTGCGGTCACCCCGGAACGCAATAAACTTTGTTACTTAGATAATTTTTACTTTTTCGCTTTCAAGTGATATGATAAAAACCATAGAAGATTGCAGTAAATGTTAACATTATATCGCCTGTCATTTATGTTAACCCGCCCCGCTTCGCTGCGGTCACCCCCGAACGCAATAAACTTTGTTACTTAGATAATTTTTACTTTTTCGCTTTCAAGTGATATGATAAAAACCATTATAACGCCTGTCATTTATGTTAACCCGCCGAGTGACACGGTCATGCGGGTTGCATATAAATACGTTTATTTTTATACCTATGATGAACTAACAAAGGATTTGTACGTAATGGACACCTGAATGGTCAATTATCTCAAGACACTGGTAATTGAAAATTAAAGTGATATGATAAAAACCATCTAGGGTCCAAATCCTAATAACCCCCCAAAAATAAAAGAAATTGGTTCAGCCGTATTAGCGTGATGAGCGGACAAAGGATTTGTACGTTCTCTTTTATATATATAGATTATAAGCGAATTAAATCCGTCCATACTTTATGAAAACCCTGTATTTCTTCCAGTTTTAATAAAAAGTTAAGGATAGAAATAAGCCCTATTCTTGGGACGTTTAATCTATTGCAGAATCGTTTTTACTCTATAGAGAGCAACGTAAATAACAGAAATAGTTCGTTTCTACATTACTTTTGACTTGAATAGCACTTGCATTATCGTACGTGATTCCCAACTTTAGATCCTCTACATGCTGGCCAATATTGATAGTGATTCCTGAGTGAATCAAGTAATTCCTGACTCTTTATAACAAAGCAGCTGAACCGTTTCAAATGTATTTTTGAGCATAGGTAGCACTTAGGTCGAGATATGTTTTTATCGATAAATCAGCAATCCACAAGTTTGAAGATAATTGTTCGTCAATGTCCATTGGATTGCAGTGATATCAATTTCCCATTGTTGTCGCTGTCACTGTACATTTACAGCATTAAAAAAAAGTGCCACCCAACTCTTTTTTTAAAGGTTCCTGGAGCTTTAACTACAGTTGGAATTAAAACAAACAAACAAACAGTTTGGTTTTCCTAGGTCAATTGACATAACTGTCGTAACTCTGAAATGTCAATTTTAAAAGTAAGCCAAAGAAATTTGTTATATCTAAAGAAACTTCATTATCTCGTCTCTTTTTGAAGATTGTAACCTTACTTCAATATGTATAGTAATAATTATTGCAGACAAAGTCTTTCTTAAATACATACACATTGCAATTATTACACGTTAAAAATTGATAACAATTAAAAATCTATTTTGAGTTACGACAGTCTTATTCTGGGGGTGCGATTTATTACGTACAGTTGCCAGAATATTATTTTCTAAAACAAAATGAGTGGCCAAGATTTTTAAAGCAAGACTGTATATTAATTTCAATACTATTGAGTACTACACTTTTCTTTTCTTTTCTTTTTTTTTTAAACTTTTTAGGCCACTGATTTATACAGGGAATTATTTTTGTGTTCTCTTTGAAATGTAGTGAAATTTTAATGATGTGATTTTACTGATTTCTTGTTCAAGGCTAGTTAAATGTCCCTTGTTTCTTCAAAATGAATGAATGAATGAAAATAAATTTAAAATTACTTCAATAAGAACGAAAGTATGACCAAAGCAAATACATATTTATTAATAATCTGTGGTACATTTTCGATAATATACCATTGCTTTCATTAGACACATTATCAGATAATGTATCTGATGAAGGCAATGGTAAATTACCGAAACTACAATACAGATTCTGTAGTACCTTAAATCACTTCCTGTTAAATACGGTACACACGGAAAAGAAAGTATTTGACAGTTGACAAATTTTCTTTTGCCAATAACTCGGGAACAAATAAATTAATTTGGATTCTTTTATTGTTATCCTTAGAATAGTTATAATTTGATAACTTGACAAAATCGGTACTCTAATAGGTTAATTTATTGTTGAGTAATTAGGAAAAGAAATTTTGTCAACTGAAGAATACTTTCTTTCGTGATTGTGTGTACCAAAAGGTTATCGATTGCTTTCTAATCAGGGAGAAACTTGAAGCGACAGGTTGCCTATTCTGGTTAACGTCTGATATTTTTCGGTTTCTTGAACAAAACTAAAATTACTTTTAATAGAACTGTGAGTTCGGTTTTCTGTGAGAATAGATATGTTTTCTTCATAGTTAAGACACGTTTCAGATTCAGAAGATACCTAAACAAAAATTGTGGATCAAAAAAAAAAATCTACAAATTTATCTTCTTTTCTATCTTTAAATTTTAAAATAATAAAAATGCAGTAACAAGGATAATAAATGAACTGACAACATTTCCGGTAATCAAAGTACTCCCTGCTTTGGTTTTTTAAAAGTGTATTCCCGGATAAATTTTACTCAGTTTAGCACTAGAATTTGAAATTTTCGATCAAAATACTTTTCCTAGAAAAATGTATTTTCGTCTTTAACCGGGTAGGCAAATTCGCCTCCGTTTCAATTTATTCTTTAACTTTACTCCTGATATCACCTCTTCCCAAATCATGCCTTCCATTCGTCTTCCATTAAGTGTGCTGCTAGAAAAAATGATTTAAAAAAAATAATGTCCACGATTATGCCCTTTAGGCTAAATGAAACGGATGACTAATGAAAGTGAATAGACCCCTAAATGTGAAAATTAAATTTATGTGTTCTCCCACCAGGGATCGATTACATCAAACCTGGAATGACGTGCACCAAAGACAAACGCGCTACCCATTAGTCCAGTGGAGAGGGCATTGCATTGGAAGTGTATTAAATAAAATTTGAATAGCAAATTGTAGCAGAGTATGAGTAACACTAACTTTTTTATTCGTTCTAACTGAAATAAATGGATTCTTGCTCAATGTTCTTCTTGAACACATGCTAGTAAAGAATTCTACTTCGCACAGGGGTGTAGCCACGGGGGGGGGGGGGCCCACCGGGGCCCGGCCCCCCCAAATGAGTTCTTGGCCCCCCCAAATGACCAGCTTATAAAACATCATCGTAAGATTACCTCGCTTCAGTCATTTAAAAATAACAAAGTTTACATATAATTGATAATTTTCGGTAAAATAGTATGGAAAATACAATTTTACCATACCGATCGAAAAATAGTGTGGTATCCAGGGGCGTCGTTAAGGGGGGTAAGGGTGGATCTCCCCCCCCCAAAAAAAAGTTCTAAATTTCTTAACAAGTTGGCAAATTAAAATACCTAGTTGGCAATTTGAAGAATGCCGCTTTGTTCGTGCTGCAAATCATGATCAGTTCTTTTATAGACTTGGCATAAATTTTGTGTAGTTTCCTATCTTGAAATAAATTAATATACCGGTATTCGTTGAAAACTTCTTTACTTGTTGCAAGTGATCAGTGCCGGATTTACTTACAAGCTAAACAAGCTATAGCTTAGGCCCCCACTGTCTTGTAGGCCCCGGAAACTTGAAGAAAACTGGATATCCATTTCCAATGTGTAAGAAAATCAATCAATAAAATAAAATTTACATATACGTAGGACGTAGCAACAGTGCTTACTATTGTGTAGGCTACTATGATGTAAGTGATGGTGCCCCTTCTGCTAGGTTGCTTCCTAAAATATCATTAGTTTATCCATTTCTGTATACAGGGTGCCTACGTTCACTGGACACGAAAAGGGCCCTATTACCTTCAACAGCTTAGGGCCCCACTAAACCTAAATCTGACTCTGCAAGTGATCACACTTCACTTTTGTTCATTTGATATTCCTGAACATTTTGAAGAATCTTTAATGAAAAATCGGGAAATTGTACCACTGACAAAAGCTGAATAGAGGTGGCGTGCAAAATTAAAACAAAGACAGACAGAGAAAGCGTTTCGGTTGCAGGTAGAGCATTGGACGCAAAAGCATTTGATACAAGAGCGTATACAAGACAACACGCAGATTGTGGAGATTAATAAGAGAATAATAAGAACTAATAGGCCTATTAATAAAATAAGAACAAGTCAGTGACTGGTTAGTATAAACAGGGGCGTCGTTAAGGGGGGGTAAAGGGGGGGAGCCTTCCCCCCCAAAGTTACCAATCGCTTGACAAGTTGGCAAATTAAAATACATAGTTGGCAATTTGAAGAATGCCGTTTTGTTCAATTGACTTATTCGGTTTAACATTTTCTTAGGTAGCCAGTTGCTGTAAAACATTATCAGTTCTTTTATAGACTTGGCATAAATTTTGTGTAGTTACCTATCTTGAAATAAATTGATTTATTCGTTTAAAGCTTCTTTACTTGTTGCAAGTGATTACACTTCACTTTTCTTCATTTGATATTCGTAAACATTTTGAAGAATCTTTAATGAAAATCGGAAATTGTACCACTGACAAAAGCAGAATGGAGTTGGCATGCAAAGACAGACAGAAAAGGCGTTTCGGTGGCAAGTAGAGAATTTACGCAAAAGCATTTGATACAAGAGCGTATACAAGGCAACAGGTAGTGACTGAAAGAATTGATATTAATAAAACAAGAACAAGGCAGTGACTGGTTAGTATTAAGCCTACTGTTCGTCCCGTATAAAACGGGACAGTCCCGATTTTGGGCCCGAGAATACCGCGTCCCAATAAATTTAGTCAGGACAGGCAAATGTCCCATATTTTAATTCCATCCCATTTCTCCTATCAATATAAGCTTATTCGAAAAGTAATGAAGTGGCTGGGATAATGTGAATGAACGATAAAGTGTAGCATGTAACAGTTTTGATCAAGTTATCACAATACCCTGTCCGACTTGATAGCGAGCGAAATTTGCAACAATGCTTTTTCCATTGTACCTGGTGGAAACTCGGATACTCTCCAACATAAAAAAAAAAGAAAAAAAGTAAGATGGCTTTGAGTGTTTCTACATGTACAAGCACAGGAAAGATGAGTGACTTTTTCTTCATAGAGACATTAAATAAAGTAACAAGAATTATAATATTTTTGAGATGTTATGGGCACAGAATTGTGCTTGGTCCAGGGCTTAGAAATATGTAAATCTGGTCCTGATAATTATACACGACACAAGGAGAAAAATCAACTTTTCATCAGATTAAACTGACAAACGTAATTTTGGCAAATACTACCATGTAAATAAATATTGCTAAACACGCGAAGAATATTGAATGTAGATTGTATGACTGATTTGAACCGTTTGCATATTGTTTTTCTGTAAAGCATTTATATAAGACATTATCTTAAGTTTTTAAGGCATTTTTTTATTGTAGTTGGATTGTAAACATCTTCAGTCCGTCAAGTTAATTGCAGGGAACGACGAGAGAAAAGTAGCTGCAGCTTAGGAAACTTCCGCCTATTATATTGTTGAAAAAAATAAATGTTGGCTAGGCTAAAGGAGATGGTGATGATGAGAAATGAATGAAATGGTGGAATGAAGAAAGTGGGAGGAAACGGGAGAACCCCGAGACGCACACGGTGTTTTTCCACTACAAAGCTCACTGGAAGTGAGCTGGGATCGAACCAAGGATCCCATGCACCAGAAATGAACGCTATACCACTGAGCCACCGCGGCCTATTATACTGTTATTCATAACCAGAGGTACAGTTTATTGGATTTTGTTGGAAAGTTTTTGGGGGGAAAGGGGATCTAAGATCCCGTATTCCCATGAAGAAAACATGGCAGGTTTATTAGTATAAACCTTTTACTATGTATAGTATGTGAATTTGACAAATTTAAGAGTTTTTTTCTAATAGTAAAGTGTCAAAGGGAAGTAGATTTTTATACCAGAGTGAATATACTTTGTATTGTGTAACCGTGTATGCTTTGTGTGTGAATAAACCTTTCGCTTTGAAACAAAAGGTGATCATATTAATATAGAGGACAAGGATAGCGTATTTCAGTTCTGTTTTGCAGTAAGACTTTCTATTTACAGGGCTTTTCGAGTAGGGAGAACTGAACAAAAGTGTGTTTTGGGAATGATATCATCAATGCCTTGCATAACGGGGGTGATAGCTCCGGGCTCCGAAGAAAGGGGGCGCAAAATTGGGGAGAAAATGAAAAAAGAGAATGAAAGAAAAAGAGAGACAGGAAAAATTATTTGGAATACAACTAGTATGTACTTAAATCCTCTTCTGCTTTAGGAAATGGTCCTATAATGTTACTCATGTTAGGAAAATATATGTGCACATATATAAAATGGAAGGAAAAAAGTAATAAAAGATGTTCAAAATCAAGGAAAAGCAGGGTTTATTTTTGAAAATTTTCTTACGCTTTGCGCCAACCATGGTGGCGCTTCGCGGATGATCTGTCCCCTAACTCATATGTACGAGGACGCCGTCATACTCTCGCCCCGGCTGCTGATTTTCCATGCCACGGCACAGAGGAACACAGTAGGTTTCTGGAAATGTTGTTCGATGGACGAAAGCTACAATTCATGAGTCAAGTCGTTCTGTCTCTTCCGCTATGAACCTAAGTGCATGATTCCAAAAGTCACATTTTGGGGGCCAAACAATAAGTCTGCTGGGTGAAAGCATAGACCGGTGTGTGTTTCACTTCATTTTCATACAAATGTGTTGCCTTTCCTACTTCATTTTTAATCACGTAGTTGGTTCTTTCGGAAAGTAAAACAAAAATTGCAATTCTTCCTTTCTTTATAGTATTTATAAGTCAAAGCATTACGTAATCATTGTATGTTACTTACGTAGCTCATGGGGGAGCAAGCGGGGCACGTGCCCCGGGCTTGTGGTTGGAGGGGCGCCTAAAAGGGAGGTTATATATTAGTATTTTTCTTGCTGGTATTTAATAATTTTCATCAGAGTGCGAAATTATGAAATCGAAGTGGCAGGAGACTGGAGGACAGAAGAGAAAAAAACTCTCCGCATTTCTGGTGAGGACTGACTGGCGCAGACTATCAAAACTAGCCATAAGTTGTCAAATTAACAGTTGTACATCGTGGGAGATGATAGTGATTCTGAGTTGAGGTGTGAAACTTTACTCGAAACCGGGGGCTGTTCGTCCGTCACTCAGATGGGGCACGGAATGGGGCGAATATGAAAATAAGGTTGCTGTGAAGTTTTCCGCAGAGTTGGTAAAAGTGAGACTAAGATTTTCGAAACACTTGATATATATATATATATATATATATATATATATATATATATATATATATATATATATATATATATATATATATATATATATATATATAATCAAGACTTGGCAATTTCAAGTTTCATCCCCCCCCAATCTTGTAATGCTCGCTACGCCGCTGAGTATAAACTTTTTACTATGTATAGTATGTAAATTTGACAAATTTAGGAGTTTTTTCCTAATAGTAAAATATCAAAGGGAACTAGATTTTGATACCTGAGTGAATATATTATGTAACCGTGTCTGCTTTGTGTGTGAATAGACCTTTCCCTTTGAACAAAAAGTGATCATATTAATACGGAGGAAAACAATAGATTATTTCAGTTGTTTTGCAGTAAGACTCTATTTACAGGGCTTTTCGAGTAGAGAGAATTGAACAAAATGTGTTTTGGGAATGGTATCACATTAGATTTTTGGGGGTGTTGTTCGGTAGGGAGAAAAGCTACAATGGATGTCAAGCAGTGCCGTGCCTTGGGGTGGGGCGACCACCCCGGGTGCAGATGTAAAGGGGCACAAACTTCGGGAGAAAAATGCATGTGCGTACACATGTATAAAATGCAAGGAAAAAAGTAATTAAAAGTGCTCAAAATCAAGAGAAAGCAGGGTTTAATTTTGAAAATTTTCTACCGCTTCGCGCCAAGCATGGTGGCGCTTCGCGGCTGGTCTGTCGATCTCACCCATATGTACGGCGGCCCCGTCGTATACTCTCCCCGGGCGCTGACTTACCACGGCACGGCACTGGAATCAAGTCATTTCGTCGCTTCCACTGTGAACCTAAGTCCAAGATTTCAAAAGTCACATTTTGGGGTTCAAACCGTCTGCTGGGTGAAAAAATAGACCGGTGTGTGTTTCACTTCATTTTCATACAAATATGTTGCCTTTCCTACCTTATTTTTAATCCTGTAATTGCTTCTTTCGAAAGTAAAACAAAAATTGCAATTCTTTCTTTCTTAAGTCAAAGCATTACATATGTAGCTCACAGGGCCGCAACTATGGGGGAGGAAGCGAGGCACGTGCCCCGGGTGCGTGGTTAGAGGGGCGCCTAAAAGGGAGGTTATATATTAGTATTTTTTCTGCCGGTATTTAATATATTTCATCAGAGTGCGAAATCATGAAATCGAAGTGGGAGAAGACGAGGACTGAAGTTTAAAAAAAATAAAAATAAAAAAATAAAAAAAAACTTTGCGCACTTTTATGCTTTAAAGTTTCGATATAGAAAGTTCACGTATTTAGGCATCCAGAAGTAGTAAATTATACAAAGTTAGGAATTATACTATAGTCTACCGCTGATCACTAGTTCATCTAATAATTAAATATGAAATACACGTTGATTACATATGAATTACGGTAATTACTTTGGAAACTTCTGACATTTCAGTGTATTATCCCCCCAAGCAAGGATTTAGTGAGGGAATTTCGTCCAAAAATATTCAGTGGGGGAATTCCCCTGTTCCTCAAGGATTTCGCACATTGTTTTTCACAATAAATTTCACTATTTCAATTCGATAATAAATAATGATTTTTTGTAGAATCAAATCCCATATTATAATATGAATTATAGTGCATTTTCATCTTCTCTAACGACATACATTATTCATTTTGGTAGAAAATTATTCTACAAAGACATTCTCTCAGGCTTTCTCCCACTTCTCTGCCAGAGCCTTTTTCCGCACCCTTCCCAACAAGATCCGGCGTTTTAGCAAACGTCCTTAAAATATGAAGTACGTAGATGAGCTAAGGAGGTATTTGTGTGCAGGTTAGCCTGGTCTCTCACTGAACCCCTCAATTGATTGTTTATGAAAATTATATGTCCCTATATAATAAGCAGTAAATATAGCCTACCTTATTCTACGTTTTTAAATGCATTTCTACAACAGATTATAGCTTTAGAGGTTCTCGTGAGGATTGGGTGACGCGGATTATCTAACCTAGCCATAAGTTGTCAAATTAGCAGTTGTGCATCGTGCATGGTAATAATGACCTGAGTTAATTGCACTCCAAAGTGGAACAAGGGCTGTTCGTATTCGTACCTCAGACGAGGCATGGAATGGGATGAATATGAAAATAAGGTTGCTGTAATAGATTTCCACAGGGTTGGTACAAGTGAGACTAAGATTTTCAAAACACTTTTCATTTTTTAATAAAACTTGGCAATTTTTAAAATCAAGACTTGGCAATGTCAAGTTTCATCCCCCCCCCAACCTTGTAATGCTCGCTACGCCGCTGATGGTATCTCTTCCTTATACCGATCGGAAAGTAGCATGGTATACTTTTTTTGTGACAGCAGATTACACAATTTACTGCGATTTATATTTGACAGTTTGATGACAAACGTTTTAACAAGGTACTATAAATACTACCATAAAACATTGGTACTAAATTAATTTGTAAGTACAGTACATTATATTTTTATATGCTCTAGCTCGTGTTTTATAAAACACATTTTTTTCATATGGAAAATTTGATGAAAAACAAAGTTTTTATTCAATTTTTCAGTCTGGATTTCATTCGCTTTTTTAAAAATGCTACTTGGTGTAAAACAGGAAGTAAGATATAGCTGTTAATAAAATAAATGTTTGTTCAGTCACGAATAATAAATAAATATTTTTGTTAGGAAATCTTTAAGAAATTGAGTGCAGTTTTAAAGAAAATCAATCTTATGTAGATAGGTTCTGTGTACAAAGGCTTAAACTAAAATAGTTACGCACAAAGGTATATCATTTGGTCCGGGACAGTAGTTCTGAGTTAAATATAATAAAAAACCATCTGGAATATAATTCATGGAGAAAAAGTATAATAATAATAATAATAATAATAATAATAATAATAATAATAATAATAATAATAATAATAATAATAATAATAATAATCTTAAAAAGCAGTGCTTTTAGTTTTCCGGAAGGAAACCAAAATTTTCCGCTTTTTTTTCAGGCCTTAAAAACACCAGCTGCAACACATTTTTTGGCTTGGCCCCCCTTGAAAAACGACGGGCCCCCCCTACATTAACCTGCTGGCTACACCCCTGACTTCGCAAGATGTGTAAATGCGAATCAAGTGTTTTGTCTCATTCTTGTTGATATCTACTAGTTGGGAAGACAGACAATACGTAGACAAAACGTGGAAAACTGTTTCAGTCTTGCCACCAAAAGAAAAAGGTCAATTAAGTTTATACCACCAAACAAATGGTTACAGTAACTGTTTGCCTATTGATAACTGCTTCTGTAGACAAGCTAAAACTACAAATTCTACAAAATAACTGCTAAAAATATTTGTTTACTGATAACAATCAAAGCACACAAACCAAACATATTTATATGTTACTTTATCAAAAAATTCCATGCTCAAATGTAGAGTTCGTAGATTTTGTATATGAACAACAGTCATTTGCAAAGTGAATTTAAACTGACCAGTAAGAGCGATTGATATTTTAGTCCTTCGCGAACCGAGGTGTTAGTAGCTTGCACAGTATAGACTTAATGTAATATTGTATATTCCATTGTTCCCCTTATCTCTCTGTCACATACTCTCCCCTATCCGGATGGTAGACCTATATCACAGTTACGCAACCTCCCCCTATCTAGATATTCTCGGAATATCTGGATATTATACGTTATCCAATAAAGTTGTATCCGACTTTGATGAACTGATAATTTTGAATAGCATCCACATGTCATATTCATTTAAATATTAGACATCTATTATAAATGGGGATACCACTCTCATGTGGAAATTATCTAATATACAGTATATTGTCTAATCCAAAGAAAGGTCCAAGTGATCACACGGACACGCTCGATTTCGTGTTTACTTGTCAATCAGCTCATTTTAAAAATAAAAACTGAATGTCACTCAAAATAGTTTGGTGTTTTATGTGTAAATTCAGTCTTGTGTTTTATACCCAATTGTAAGAGTAATCTTGACAAGAAGTCTTAGTCTGAATATTGGAGAACTTCTTCAGTAGAAATGACTAGATTTGTCAACGACAATAGATTTTATTGCCCCCTTAATTGCTTTTATGACTGTATACATTTGATGTCAATATGGCCGTGTCGGCCTTGGAGAGGCCGGCCCCGTCCTTGGGGGAGGTTTCTGGGGGAAGTGGTTTTATTAGTTGTGCAATAGAGGTTGTTTGGAAAAGTGGAATGACCTCCTTTCTTGTTGAAACATGCTCCTATACGATTCTTGAATCGAAATTATAATCAAATTAGAATTAAAACTATGATTTAGATAATTAGAGCATTGGTATACGTCATTGAACGCAATCCCTAGCTTTAAACATGATCCAACACGATTTTTGATTGAGGATACGGCTTTGAATGCTGTTCTTAGCTTTAAACATGATTTAATACGTTTATTGAATCAAAATTATAATCAAATTAGAATTAAAACTATGATTTAGATAATTAGAGCATTGGTATACGTCATTGAACGCGATCCCTAGCTTCAAACATGAAACAACACGGTTTTTGATTGAGGATACGGCTTTGAACGCTGTTCCTAGCTTTAAACATGATTTAATACGTTTCTTGAATTGAAATTATAATTAAATTAGAATTAAAACTACGATTTAGATAATTAGAGCAATGGTATATGGCTTAAAACGCGGTCCCTAGTTTCCACAAGGTTTTTTCCCATTAATTTAATTATGATCTGACTTGTAAAGCTCGTAACTAATTGAACACTCTTATTTGAACTAGAAAATTATGAATAATGAATATGATTACACCCTTTAAGCTCCAATGTTTAGCAACGATTTTTAATGGTGCTTTGTTTTACGGAGTAAAGTATTAAGATGGGAGGGAAAAAGGAAGGAAAGGAAGAAATATTTATTTATTTTCATTTATTTTTCTTGTTGCGAACTGCACTTCTTTCGTTTAGCTTGCGTGGTTCTTAAATGACAGACTTAACTCTACTATTTTTCAGCCGCGCTCAGTACGAAATTCGCAGACTGATGTGTTCTTTCTTCAACGGCCATTGCAATACTGAGGGTGAAGAATGAAGTTCAGTTTCTCACACCCTATGCAAACAACCTTGCGATATGATTGGCCAGGAAAAACCAGTTTGCTCCGCCTGCAATGTTTAACAATGGGGACCAATCATTCCCTCTAGTTTGAGTGAACGGGAGAACCCACCCGTCCCCGCCTCTCTTTCCATTATCAATGTCTTGTGTGAACAAGTTTCTACCCGCTCCCCACCCTCTCTTCCCACCCGCAACAAGTGACATACATTTTTCTCCCCACCCTTCACTGCCTCTCTTTGCCCGCATCTTGTGTGAACATGCTTATACCCTCTCTACCCCCAACGGCGACAACTGACACATTTTTCCTCACAAAGGATGTTTTCTTCAAACCACTTCTGGTGAGTGGTCTTGCGATCAACAACCTTTTCCCCGCCCATTCAGACAAACAAACAAGGTATTGCCCGGCTGTCCTTGTACTCAATACCAATAACCTGATGAATAAATGGCTGTCCTTCATTTTGAGTTTGCAAAACAACACACACACAAAAAAGAACCCGTAGAATGGTTTCTGTGTTTTGCCACATACAATAATTATGCTGTTCTTTTCGGCAAAATACAAGTTATTGAAACAGATAGCTATATAGTTTACTGAATAAAGCCGGAATTTTAAAATCTAGGAACCCAGTTAACGAATTTTATTGCTTGGTAAACAACTATTACCCTGAAAAATACGACAATTTGGCGTCTTTGATGTACGAATTCAGACATGCTGGCGATGTTTTTCAAACTTTAGGCATTGTGTGAAAATTCCATGGTATTACCTCTATAGAAAAGAAATATTTGCTTCGATTCGGCAAGAGACCGACAAAGGAATTCTTTTCTGCTTCTTTGCAGACTGAGGCAATGCTGTATTACAAGGCAAATTCATTTACTTTATTTTTTTTTCTCCCCCTATTCCATTCCCCTTATGTTAATGAATAAATAAAAAAATATATTATATAAATGGAGTACACATTTCCTGTATTAACAATTTTGCTCGTGAAGTTTTCTACCTTGCTTCTGCCTTGCTTCTTTAAAGTGTTTTTTCTGGATTTTTTTCTGTGTTTGTTCAAAGAAGAAGATATTATATTCAAGTAAGTTTTATATCATTATAATTGATTAGATATATTTGCATAAGTATCGAATGGTGGGACTCCTCCTAGAAAATTAACACATATTGTTTTTCTTATGAAAATAATTAACACAGTGTAGAAACGAACTAAGAGTTTGCCAATATGTTTTAACTTGTGGGGAGCATATCGAGCCAAAACCGTTGGAACCATACATGGGGGCATAGCCCCCCAAACAGGGGAATCGCGGTTGACTTATAACGCCTTCCGTGTTTACCGAAAATCGGGGGAGCTGTGCATGAGGGATAGTCCCCCCAAACAGGGGAATCGCGGTTGACTTATAACGCCTTCCGTGTTTACCGAAAATCGTGAGGGGAGCCGTGCATGGGGGAATAGTACCCCGAACCTGAGGGAGCCGCGTGTGACTTATATTGCTTTCCGTGTTTGCCAAACAGTGGGGATCCATACATGCGGGGCATAACACCCAACAGGGAAAAGCTAGCTTCTTGAACGGTCACCACGAAGGAACGAAATATTTTTATTTTTTATTTTTTTTTTAAATTGTTTGAAGACTATGTTTGAGTTTTGATTCCGTTTTGGTTGCGTTTTTTTTGGACAAGTTGACCACAGGAAAGAGTGAAGAATGGAATTAGCATTATTATCATAGTTAAGAATATGTGGGGACACGAAAAATATCTTGGCAGTGTTAATCTTTTTAGAGAAAAAATGTGTAGTGACATCCCTTAAGAACCGTCAATGAGATACTTTATAGTTTTAGAAATGTATGGTGACATTCGTTAAGAACCGTCAATGAGATACTTTATAGTTTTAGAAATGCGTGGTGATGTCCCTTAAGACCCGTCAATGAGATACTTTATAGTTTTAGAAATGCGTGGTGACATCCCTTAAGAATCGCCATTGACGGACGGACTTATAGTTTTAGAAATGTATGGGGACATCCCTTAAGAATCGCCATTGACGGACGGACTTATAGTTTTAGAAATGCGTGGTGACATGCCTTAAGAATCGCCAATGACGGTTGGACTTATAGTTTTAGAAATGTATGGTGACATCCCTTAAGAACCGCCACTGATGGACTTTACGGCAAAAATCAAGTGTGCAATTTCTTTGAATCTTTATAACTGAAATTGTGATTAAACAGAATTGCGTACTGTCCAGTATGTTGATGGTAGATTTTATATAAATACATTGTGTCTGAATGATTTGTCATGAATCTGTATTCATATTGGGAAGTCTTTTCGGAAAATAAGCAATTTACACATAAAGAACACTTTTAGAACACATACATATTCAATATTTACTACAGATAATGTTCAAAATATATTGTTTAGTGTAAAATAATTAAGTTCAACAGAAAAGATAGACATTTGTCTTGCTTGTATCCCTAATATTTAGAAAATCAGTCAGTATTAAGTGTTTTTTTATATATAAAGAGTTCTTAGTTGTAGTGGATGCAATTTTCCAAGATACATGCGAATATTGCAATATTACGTAAATGTGTAGACTTTTCTTTCCCACAGTTAGACTCGAAAGAAAAGAACTACGTTCATTGATTCATTTTTCCCTTTGAATTCGTGTTAGAATAGCTTGGCTATCACGAAACGTAGTGAATACTCAAATGGATCTTTTTCCAAGACATGAGGAATAAACGAATATAATTGAGTGAGAAGTGTTGGGAATATATTTGAAAAATGAACTTGCGTATTTTTAACATGTGTTGCAGTATTCAGAATCTTAATCATATGGTAGTCACATGGTTTTGTACATACTAACTCTATATTAAGCAAGGTAATGAGTGAGAAAAATGAAATGAAATACGAAATATTTTGTTAGGGATGCAGAAAGAGAATCCATTGCAGTGTGAACGCGCTCTGTTGCGTGGTGAAGAGGGGGGGGGGCTATACCCGGAGTAAATTCCCCCTCATAACTTTTCCAAATAGTGAACGCGCTCTGTTGCGTGGAGAAGAGGGGACACTATGTCCGGACTGAATTCCCCTCATAACTTTTAATTACTGAATGCACTCTTTTTTGCGTAGAGAAAAGGGGGTATACCAGTCTTTAAGAGTAATGCCTCCCATTACTGAACGTTACTTGTTTTATACATGGATTTGGAGTGAGAGATCTCGGTTTTATCCCGTCTTTTTTTTTGGCACTAGGATTTCAATGTAAATGTATGCAGCAGTACTAGTAGAGGGGGTCATCCCCCTGAAAGACTGGGCTTCATATCCCAGAAATGATGTGGTACCGCACCACTTAAGTAAATATTTGCTCTGTCACTGAAAGACATGGGTTTATATTCCTTATTTAACCCAATAGTTTTACTTATACGCGTTTGATCTTCAATACTTTGATAGAATATTAAGACCAACAGAATATACAAGCATGTGCTATGGTTTATTACACATTGAAAACATATATACTATACTCACCTGAGAAATATACGGAACTCTGTCACACACGCGTCAGCACTGCGGAACTTTCAACGCACAACTAATTTTTAATTATGACTTTTGCCGATAGGTGTCACTAGTAGTTCTATTAAAATAGTATTAAATCACTATTGCTAATGTACTGGTTCTGATTTTTTTTCTTGGAAAACATATTGGTAGTATTAGTATAAAAAGTATAAGGAATCCGCAGAAATAGTGTTTGTTCAGTTGGTATGACCTAGGATTGAACTACAGACCCCCTAAACATATAAAGTGAACACCTTACCACTTTTAAATAAATAAATAATTTTGTATGAATTCCGTTTTATAACATGTTGTTGGAGTGGAGTCATATAAGTTTTTTTTTATCGGGATTGAGATATAGGATTTTACAAGTGCAAGAGTTTTTGCGGGTGAATTAGATTTATCTTTTATACGATGATGAAAGATTGATTTGATTTTATATTTCCGATCTTTAAACATTTTATCCTGTGAGATCAGACAATTTTCAGCAAGCATACTATTCGTGAAAAGAGGGAAATTAGGTATCACGCAAGACATTTGTTTGGTGTAAATGAGAAAATCATTATTATTATTTTTGACTGAATGCCACGTCGGTAATTGGACCAGAACCGTTTGCTTTGAATGCGTTTTCGGGTACGTCCGCGTCGCGACACCTTTATACCGGGAATCGGGCCCGGGGCCGCTCACATTGAACGCAAAAGCGAAAGCAAGTACGCTACGCGGAACCATCCGCATTAAAGCCAAAACGCGTTAGCGACTACGTTGTGAGGGAACACTAGTTCCCCTACCGGGAATTGAACCCGGTGGTGCTTGCACTGAATGCAAGAGCGTTAGCGACTACGTTGTGAGGTAACACTAGTTCCCCTACCGGGAATTGAACCCGGTGGTGCTTGCACTGAATGCAAGAGCGTTAGCAATTATATTGTGAGGGGAACAATAGTTCCCCTACCGGGAATTGAACCCGGTGGTGCTCGCACTGAATGCAAGAACGTTACCGATTATATTGTGAGGGAACACTAGATTTGATCTTAAGTTATTGGTACGTTCAGCTTTGGGTTTTACACAGCACAGATAGTTTGCTTGTACAGATTTATTGAGAATTCGAAAATGTATAAAGTACTTTGCCAGAATTCTACATAGCTTTTGCAAACTATAGGCTAAAAGAAACTGATTTTCGTACGTGTATAGAATAACAGAATTTTTATTTCTATTAAGTATAATTTGCACTATTTTGATGAAATTATGTTGTACTAATAATTTTTATTTTTTATTATTTTCCAGAAGAAATGGAGTCCCAACACCAACCATCAACATCATCATCCGCTTCTTCCTCCTCCCTTAACCATATCGAGTGGTTTGAAAAAATACATAATTTATTAGATGTAGCAGAGGGAAAGAAAAGGAGAAGAGATGAGGGGACATCACAAAGGACGAAAAAGACGCGCTACTCACCAGTGGTAGAAGTGGTTCAAAAAAGAAAAGAAACTACACCAGTGGAAGAAGTAACAGTGCCACTAACTCAAGAAAGAAAAGAACTTCGACCAGTGGAAGAAGTAGCAGTGGAAATAGTGGGGGAGCGGGGTAATAGCGGGGCAGCGAATGAAGCTGATATATATTTGAACGATGGGGAAGATTGGGTTATAGTGAAGGCAGGGGAAAAGTGGGATCGATTAGAGAAGGCAAGAAAATTGAAAGAAAAATTTTTGAAATAAATAAGTTGTATATATATTTGTAAATAAATTGTGTGTTTTTGTTGAATGGGTGCTGGGAAATTTGTGTTTTCTTTCCTATGAATTTTTAAATCCTTTCTAACTTTTTAACAGTACTGAGGTATTTTGATAATAGTCTCAATAACTAATGTGCAAACATATAAGGTTTCTTCTTCCTTTATATATACTTGAAATTAATGCAGGTTCTATTTTGATGAATGGTTGAATTTTGAGTTTATTTTTCAGCAAGAAGTCTCTATTTTTTTCTAAATTCTTAGAACATTCCTTGTAAGAATTAATCTGTTGTCACATGACCTATCTTCGGGAATCGAATCCTTGACGAGTGATATTAGAAAATGTTTTCGTACAAATAAAAATATTAAATGTCCAACACTGATGTACTATTCAGTTAGCCAAGACGATCATACTAACCACTTAGCCATGAAACAATTTTAGTTGGTACAGTAGAAAACAAACTGTACACGGAACTATACTGTACAAACCTTGAAGATTTCAAAACAATTGAAAAGAGAGAAAGAAAATTGCTTATTTGATTTTTCACCAGTAATATTTCTCTTTGTCTTGTGGTAAACTAATCAAAGTTTAAACTTGGATAGGCTAAAGGAGACAGTAATTATGAGAAATGAATGAATGATTTAATGTTGTTTCGTCTTGAAAAACTCCAAGAGAGTTCACTACAAGTCTAACTGTTGGTACTACCACTGACCCAGTGCTGTCTTATATTGAAATTTGAAATCAGATTCTTTACTAATTAAATAAATAATTAGTGGTCTCTCTTCGCTATGTATTGAAATGATTTCCCCTTGACTGTGTATTAAAATGAAATGTGACACCTCACAATTATTTTGTCTAGGATAAAGCAATTGGTAAAATGAAGAAACTCTGAGAGGAACGCTTGGAAAATGCTCAAGAAAAAAGTTACAGACACAATATGTTTAGCCATAATTTTAGTTGGTCAACCCGGAATCTCAACCATCTAAGGTGAAGTTTGGTTCCACAATTAGTTTGAAAATATGTATTCGTGAGGATAGAACAGTAAGCAAGTGTATGTCAAGTCTCATTTTAACATTTAATTGGTGTAAACCTCCCTTGGTTTTGAATTTGTGAGCGTAATGTGAAAACAATCTTATTTTATTTGACATCACATTTGCGTGGCACGATTAAGGAAAACTTTACGTAAGATAGTCATGATACGTATGAATTTGTTTGGAGTTTGCCATCATCAAAGCTATTTTCTTTGTAGTCCTTAGACAGTAAACTGATAGACTTTGAAGTTCTTTTAAACATTCTACTTGGGAATCGAATCCTCTTATTACTTATTCTTTTGAGTATTTCTTGTATTGGATTATCGGCTTTGCGGTATGTATTTTGACTTACCAATTACAATTTTTTTTTAACGAATCGCTTGTTCAAGCTATGAACAAATTTATTTGTGAGCCAATAAAAATCCTTCGAAACACTAAAGTCTATGAGCATATTAAGAGCTACTTGTGAAATAAATGGAAAATGATATTAGAAAACTATAAGTACGAATAAAATTTAGATGTCAAAGACATGTACGCTATCCGCTTAACCATACAAACTTTTGTTTCCTCTCGTCTCATCTCATAGGCAAGATAGAACAAAGAGAAAAACTATTCTTATTACTTTTAGTAGTGAGGTTATATGAGACATGAAATCGATACATTGATCATTTAGTGTAATCTCCTTTCCTTATGCTCTGTAAGCTAAGAGAAATGAATAATGCTGACAATCAAAACAAAACAAAATGTACATTTAGAGGAAGAGAGAGAGAGAGGTCCAGAGATGGAGGGAGAGAGATGTACAGAGAGGGAAGGAGGGAGAGAGAGGAAGAGAAGGATAGAGAGAGAGAAGTTCAGAGAGAGGTACAGAGATGGAGATAGGGAGAGAGATGAAGGGAGAGAGAGGAAGAGAAGGATAGAGAGAGAGAAGTTCAGAGAGAGGTCCAGAGATGTAGGGAGAGAGATGAAGGGAGAGAGAGATGAATAGAGAAAGGTATATATATGGAGGGAAAGAGAGAGAGAAGTTCAGAGATAGGTCCACAGAGGAAGAGAGGGAGAGAGAGAAGTTCAGAGAGAGAAGTACAGAGGGAGAGAGATGAAGAGAAAGATAGAAAGAGGTACAGAGATGGAGATAGGGAGAGAAATAGGATGTACACTACAAGAACTTTGTATTCAATAATCTTCATGGTTTTGCGGAATATGTTCCTATCTTTCTTCCCAACATTACGATCTTCAGAGTCAACTGAATTCCTCATAAGCAATACGAAGCTAGAACTAACCTAATGATGGATTTGTCAACAATTTCATAGTTCTCACTGTAATTTTTCGTATTATTTTAGAGAACATATGCGTAGCAGACTCCTTGTTAAAAAATGTTTGAACACTAAATAATGATAAGTAAGCACTTCAAAATTAGACCTGATATATAGCTGAAGCTATTAAATACCAACAAGTTGAATGGGCTCAAGTCAGAAAGTATACTTGAACTGAAATCTTTATTTCTAGTGGGTATGAAGAACACCTCTTAAGACATGTGGGTGAATAAATGAAGGAAAACATGGGTGATGGGAATCGAATCACAAACTACCACATCAGAGATGTGTACCCTATTACATATAAAGCTATTTGATTGTACAACAGATAAATAAATAGGCGATATACTACACTTTATCCGTAAAATAAATTCCAAATTCATGAAAACGTAAGAAGGAAAGGGGGCAGAGGCTGATGTTGGAAACTTTTATAATTTGCTCAGTTTACTATAAATATTATTAGGAATTAGATTTTTTTTCTTTCTTTGTTTGAGCTTATCAGTATTTAAGGACATGTTAGCTATGAAGGTCTCAGTATCTATTTATCTATAAAAAGTGTACTGCGCTGTGATCAATATCGTCACTCGGAGATTTATCAACTGAATATGAGAATTTGTATAAGTTTGTAGCAAAATAGCTGATTTGGACAGCGAGTACATCTGCAACATATATTCGCAACCTACACTAAACAATGCTGACAAACATTCTCGTTCTCCTTAAACAATGAAATCTTTGAGTATTACGTACCACATTTATGCCGGTTAGGCTAAAGGAAATGAATAAAACTATGAGGGAAAACGGGGAAAATTCCCAAGAAAAGTTACGAACACAATATTGTCCGGCACAAAGTTCACTTCTCAGATCCTTAAACAATTTATTACTCCCATTTGATCTTTCCTATGACCAATATTATTTTAGATATTGTTTGTTGTACTTATCTGCCCACATACTTTTCTGCATTAGTAGAGCAACTACCCACATCCGGTTGACAACTCTGATGAATTTTACGCTGGAACCAAGTCAAAAGCAATACCAAAAGCAAATAGAAATGGGGAGTAAACCGCTAAGGCTTCAATGGGTAATAGGATAGGACGACTGTGGACAAAGTAGGAAACTCAGCATGAGAGAGAGAGACTGGTCAAAAGTAAGAAAATGATAATTAGATACAGCTTAAGAAAATTAGATACAGCTTAAGATAATCAATATTGGAAAATAACAAGAGCAAAGGACTACTTAAGAATCGGAAAATCTAGTAAACATTGTTAAAATCTTCCCTTTAACTTTTAAAGGGATTATTTATGGATCAAATCAAACTGTCACATTGCGTTGGAATCCAATACTCTAATTAAAACAAATACATGCAAAGGATCTATTGGTGTTCAGGTATCGTGATTTCTAATTATTAATCTAAATGTCAGTATATAGAAATTCAAGCAAGCGCGGGTAAACGGGATGGGTGACTTTATCTGTTTTAAAAAACTGTTGCAAAGATGAAATATTCAAGTTAATTTGAATATAAGAATCACTTCATAATCATAAAAGAATAGCAGTTAAAACTAATGGGGGTGGAAACTATGAGTTTCAGGTCTACCTTAAACTTGTTCAAACCTGTTTTCATTGGTTAATCCAGATAATACAATACATCCTACGGCGAAACGTATAAATACCAGAGTTAACAAAGGTACATATAATAATCTTGTGCCGTTGTAGTCGATGAAAAAGATTTCTTCTCCGTATGGTGGGCAGTGAAAATATTTGTGCCTAGTGTTTTAGAAATACATAAAAAAACAATATTTTCAAACTGTTGAAAATTTGAACTGAAAAATGTCTAATGCTGAAAACGTATGGTTTTGTTTCTGCGATAACATTCGCATAACCACGCAGTGCTTAATAAATGCGTTTCAAGTGTGGGAATCTAAAAGAAGAAGTATGCTTCTTTGCAGTGGATGTGCACGCGGATTAAAAGACGCAATAAACCATGACTGTATTCTGTTAGATAAAAATATATTGAAAACAAAAGTACTAAGCATTGTTATGGATATTGATACACAGGATGAAATTTGGCATGAGTTTCAAAAGATGCACGGCAATACTTTTAATAAATTAGAACAGTTTTTTCATATATATGATGATGCCATTCATAATGATACATTTCTTAATCAACTGATAGAAATATTCTTGCAGAAAGATTTTAAGAAATTCTTAATTTGGAATAAAAACCATAGTGATAGTGATAGTGTTTGTGATTGAAAAATATGAAGAAATATAAAGAAATAATAGACGTATGGATGAAAATGTTACTCCTCTGTAGACGTATTACACATACAAAGTGTAAAAAGGATTTGGTATGACTTGATTTCTTCTGTGAACGTAAAAACTGATAACAAATGAATCTAACTGCTGTAATTCTCTAAGAAAGTTGACAATAGTTACTGCATAGTTCGGTATAGTGCGATAATTTTAAACATATGTTTGATAATGATGAAAAGAATGTGGTAAATGCTGCAAAGAACTGATTAACACCAATACAAATGAAAACTATGTACAAGTCAATTTAAAAATAATGAAAGATACGCTTCTGCTAGAATTATTTGGGAAATAAGTAATAGTAAGATATTCACTATAATACATGTAAGATCCTACAAACAATAACCACAAAAACATTGGGTTACAAACGTTTATGTATGTTAGTTATCAATTGGTTCTCATACAAGGTGTAAATTTTGTTTGCCATCTTTAATTCACGGGTATATTATACTCTTAACTCATTTGTTCTTCTCATAAATAATAATTATCTGGTGTTCAGAGGCTAGTTTGTTTTCGAACTTCTTCGCATCTGCATTAGTACAACCATGTTAATGGTCAATACTAACATTGGGATCAATGCACAAATCCTTAGTCTGTTTTAATACTAGCTCAGGATAATTCTTTAGTTTGTACATGCAGTTACGACGTTGATCAGTCTTACCCATTCCGAGGATGACAATATACATTGTTTCTTCATTGGGATGGAACACTTTTCCAAAGCGTTACATAATCTTATTTGACCGAACCATGGGTTCGACCCTTTCCCTTGCATGGATCTCCCTTCTTTCCAAATGTTCATTAGTATTTAAAACATTTTCAACTATATGGAACAATACATCGGGATTCAATTCCTTTTTAGGTTGTCATGTCATGTACATCGTTTGTTTAATTTTGACGCGAACTTTCAATAGTAATACCGATAAACATATCATCATCATTGACGTCATTTATCCTATATTCTTGTACAAATTCGAATAATGAACGAACATATGTTTGCGGGTCTTCGATACCACTAGTGTGCATACATTCAATGGTAACTTCCTTTCCACGCAGACCAAAATAAGGATATTGCATAGTTTTACTATTAACAATGCGAAAGTAATCCCGAGTGCCTGTACCATACAATGTAGAACATATACTATGTTCTCGTGCAAAACTCGTACTAACCCCGAAAAAAACACCCATTAACTAGTCGGAATCATCGGTAGTTAAGACCGTAGTCTTCCCTACAGACACAAATTCACTAATTTTTTCACACGTAGCTTTCAGCATATTGTCTTGACGAAAGAAGCCTACACAGTACAGATCAATAATATCTTTTGCGGACTTGCAACTTTTCAACACAATAGCCGGTACACAGCCAAAATGCAGGAATGCTGCCTACAGTAAGTTTACATATGTTTACCCTCACACCCGTAGCATAGCTTTGCATTAACACCAAGTAAAACAAAATCTTTTGTTTTGCAATAAGTGTGATCGTTATGTCCATTTTCCGTGCAATGAAGTGTAGATTGTTTCATGCATGGGTTCATCCTAATGTTATCTTCCATTAATTCTATTCCTTCATATACATGATACTCTTTCATGTATTTTTCTTTGTCTCCTTTGATTTGACATAAGGTAAAATCTTAAAGCTTCCTGATATATTTAAATGACTAAGCTCAGAACCAACAGTTCATAATTCCCATACTTCAATAATTTGCAGAATTTTATATCCAGTCTTTAACGCTTTATGAAGTTCTGGGGTACAATATGTATCTGTTAAGACATGTTGAGTGTCACAATGTGTGCATTCAATGATACCTTCTTCCTTACATGTGCAACATAAGCCAAACATAAGTCAAGCGTTACACGTATATGTCCACTGTTACATGCATATTTCTTTACTTTGTGTATATGTTCTGTATCATGAAACATTACAAGTGGATATAGTACTGTAACATTCAAATACTGAATTGTCATCCATTAAATCTGTATGAATAAAATCATACTTTCTCACACTATATTTTCATAAGATCATGTATATAATTAATGTTATTCTTAAGTTAATATTCAATCAAAATAAAAAAGTGCAGTTAGTCTGACGTATCAAATTAAATATTTTTTTTTATATTTAAAATACACAGAATCTAATTCAATACGTAAACAAATATTGTAATGGGAAAAAAAAACTTTTAAAATATTCATACTATTTTTCTGCGCATTTGTTTCGCGCATCCCCTACCTTTGCACTATAAATCCTGCGCATGCGTGTACTTGTACTAACACAAATAAAGTGGATGATACGTTGTTAAGATGTAGTCAAAAGGTAGATGTTTCAGCAGTTGCAAAGCGAGAAATAAATAAAGACCTGCATAATGTTAAACAATTAAGAACATATTCTTCTTTTCATAATAAGAAAAGGAAAGGTGAAATTGAAACCAATCTTTCCTTATCGCAAAGTAAACATGTAAAATACATTTCACCACGTGAAAAACGTTTTGAACTTGAAAAACAAAAGAAAATTATTGTTGTACATCCAAATGATCCTGACATTCCTGAAGAAGACGCTGAAAAATATAGGATTATTTATCCAACACAAGAAATTAGCATAGACGATACTGTGTATAGACGAAATTTCAGATACCCAAATGAAATACCGTTTGAAGAGGAAGTAGTAGTGGTAGATCAAAATACAATTTCTAATGACATTCTGATATTCAATGATGTGAAGTGTGGTTGTACTCCTAATGAAGTAAATGAAGTTTGTGTAAAACAGTTACTAGAAAAATATAAACTTTCTGAACCATTACTTTGTGAAAGTTGTGCAATTCGTAGTGAGAAAGAAACTGAGCATAAATGTGTAAGTGAAAGTGATGAAGAATTAAATACTACTGTGTGGAATTTCCTAATTAAGAAATCAACACGCGAAGAAATATTAAAACAATATCTAAAAATTCATGTGAAATATATAGACGTAAACATTATTCCGCATCTTATAAACAAATTTAACTATACATATCAGGAGATTACATTCAATGATTATCACATTTCTGATTTAAGAGAAACATATCTTGAACACGATAAAAATGTGTATCAACAATCCATACTGTGAATACCAGTGTCGTTTTCTAAATACATACAATTATTGCGAATATCGGTGTTCTTCTTTTTCTATAGATGAACAGTGTTTGTTATTATGTATTGACCGTTGGAAACCACAGCGAGAACTTTTGTGTTACGGGTGTTTTCAAAATCGCGCAAATTTAAATGAACATGAGTGTATTACTTTAGACTATGATATGTTATGCTATAATGCATGGCGTAGAATGGTAAGCACACAAAGTTTTGATGACTTATATAAAGATTTTGCAACAGTACATTGTGATACTGAAATTGATGATTGGACATTTACATATACATTATATAACATTTTGTTAAACAAAGATAACATTCAGTTAATTACAGAGTTATTCTTACAAAAAGATTTACATTATAATATGCACAAAAAGTAATAATGGAAAATAAAAACTTTTCTGCTAATCAATTACAAAATAATAATAATAACAATGTGTATAAATTAACAAAAAGAAGTGATAAAAGACTTTCAGCAAAAAATGGCCAATATGTAATTGTACATATACTAATATAAATATAGATTGTATTAAACAATATATCAAGGAATGTTAAAATCACAAATGTATCTGTATGTAAACTATAAATATATATCTTATTGTAATTTGTAAATAAAATTTTATCACTGTATATTACTTGTTTTCATTTATATTATTTCCTTAGATGTATGATTTTAAAACTTTCTTTTGTGTAAATGCGTTTTACATTATCGTACTTAAAATTATTTCATGCAACTAAAAACTTTAACATGTGCATATGAAACTTTAACATATGCATATAACAAAAAATCCGTATGTTATGATCCACGTGCCTAAAATTTGTTTGTACACTTTTATATTGCATGCATGTGAAAAACTTCACATTTTCATTTTGACAAGTTGTATTTTCATTTTGACAACTTGGATTTTTTAATTTTGTAAATTACATTTTCATTTTTTGACAAGTTGCATTTTTAGTTTTGAAATTACATTTTCATTTTTCACAAGTTGCATTTTAGTTTTGACAACTTGCATTTTCATTTTGACAAGTTGCATTTTAGTTTTGACAACTTGCATTTTCATTTTGACAAGTTGCATTTTTAATTTTGAAATTACATTTTCATTTTTCACAAGTTGCATTTTATTTTGACAACTTGCATTTTCATTTTGACAACTTGCATTTTCATTTTGACAAGTTGCATTTTTATTTTGACAAGTTGCATTTTAGTTTTGACAACTTGCATTTTTATTTTGACAAGTTGCATTTTAGTTTTGACAACTTGCATTTTCATTTTGACAAGTTGCATTTTAGTTTTGACAAGTTGCATTTTTAATTTTGAAATTACATTTTCATTTTTCACAAGTTGCATTTTATTTTGACAACTTGCATTTTTATTTTGACAAGTTGCATTTTAGTTTTGACAAGTTGCATTTTTATTTTGACAAGTTGCATTTTAGTTTTGACAACTTGCATTTTCATTTTGACAAGTTGCATTTTTATTTTGACAAGTTGCATTTTAGTTTTGACAACTTGCATTTTTATTTTGACAAGTTGCATTTTTATTTTGACAAGTTGCATTTTAGTTTTCGTAAGTTACATTTTTTAATTTTAATTTTGTTCAATCACTTCATATTTTTACGGATCGTATGTTATACATACTCTGAACAAATTTATTTGTGAACGTTTTAAAATTGGTGTTAATTATTTGTTTTTGAAAAACACTTTTCGACATTTATACCACATGTATGTGAAAAACTTTTGCATGTTATGATTTGCGTTTGTAAAACATTTTCTGCATGTTATGATGCTTGTATGAAAAACACTTTCTGCATGTTATGATTCGCGTTTGTAAAAACACTTTCTGCATGTTGTGATTCACTTTGTAAAAAACATTTTCTGCATGTTATGATTCGCGTTTGTAAAACACTTTCTGCATGTTGTGATTCACTTTGTAAAAAACATTTTCTGCATGTTATGATTCGCGTTTGTAAAACACTTTCTGCATGTTGTGATTCACTTTGTAAAAAACATTTTCTGCATGTTATGATTCGCGTTTGTAAAACATTTTCTGCATGTTATGATGTTTGTATGTAAAACATTTTCTGCATGTTATGATTCGCATTTGTAAAACACTTTCTGCATGTTGTGATTCACTTTGTAAAAACATTTTCTGCATGTTATGATTCGCGTTTGTAAAACATTTTCTGCATGTTATGATGTTTGTATGTAAAACATTTTCTGCATGTTATGATTCGCATTTGTAAAACAATTTCTGCATGTCATGATTCGCATTTGTAAAAACATTTTTGCATGTTATGATTCGCATTTGTAAAACACTTTCTGCATGTTATGAATCGCGTTTGTAAAATTAGTTTCTGCATTTTTATATTACATGTATGTATGTAAAAAGTTGTTGCATTTTTAATCATACTATAATATTACTTCATAGTATGCATATTTAAATTCATTATTAGATCAGTTTCTGTTTTTATATGTATTCTTTTTTCCCATTGCAAAGTCGGTGTTAATTTTTGTTGTTGTTGTATTATTTAATATCTCGTAATTATTTAATCGAACACTTTGTGTGAACGTATTAAGAATGCGATGAACAATCTTCTTATTTCGTTTTACTTACCGTAATACTCTTACATCAACATAGTTATGTAGTGTTAAATAATTACTATGTAAAATACTAAGGGCAGTTAAGTGTGAACTTAGAAAATCCTTTCTCATTGCAAAGTCAGTGTTAATTTTTTTTTATTGTAAATATATTAAAAAGTTTCTGTGGAACTCTGAACAATCTATGATTGTGAATATAATAAAAATTCTTGCAGAAACTCTGCTTACTTTTCTTAACACAATACTCATAAAGTGTAATTCATCAAATATTTGTTGCACAAATTCGTTCTTATTTATTTATGTGGATCTTTCGTCACATAAACTCTTCTTATTCAGGGTATGTTTTGTTTGTTACACAAACTTTGAGGATCTATGTTTCAAATCGCAAACTTGTAAAATACTCATCAAACTTTTAAATACTTCAAAGTATTAGTAAAATCAAGAAAAATATAAAACACTCATCAAATACCAATTTTAAACGATAGAAACCGTAAATGAGTTTCACTTTGTAAAATGTCAATGATAGCTTTTATTTAGGAAAGTTTCTTTTATTAAATAAAAATCAAGAAATGAAATTCGTATATATTTATTTGGAGATAAAGATATATACAAGCAAACAAGTATAGAAAATAATATACATGTACAAACACACACACACACACACACACAGAAATAATATATACAGATTATATTACATACAAAAAAAAAGAAATCACTTTGTCGCGTTTCTATCTTTTTCTAATAAAATGTTCACTAGTCCTTCAATATAATTTGGGTTCTTTAATAAGTTGTCATAGGTTTCATGAAATAAATGTTCACTTCTTTTGTTAGCAGCATGCGATTTCACATAATTTGAATACACATTGTCTCTCACATCTTTGCTTGCCATAATTTTCCATGCTTCTGATTCGAGAGTTAATATATTCACAAGAAGGCACCTGTGCCCGAACTGATTGAAATAATGTAGGTTACAACCGGGGCAGAGTAAAACTGTATCTGGTTCCCACTTTAAAATACTATCTTTAACACAGGTTTCACTTACAAAGTCACTATTACACTCGCACTGGTACTGCACACGCAAATCCAATGGAACCTTTTGGGGTGAAGATGGATACTCCAACGGTGAAACACTTGGTGATGGCGTGCTGGGTTTGCACTCTTCTATCTCGTTGAATAACTTACAAATTTCTTCCTCCTCTTCCTCATTAAATAAATCAGGAGATGTTGATCTTCCTTCTTCTGCAAGTGTCCACTTTATCGTTGGAACTTGAAACTTTTGCTCCGGTGTTCCTGGTACTGGTACTGGTGAAGTTGTTCTTGATCCAACTGGCGAAGTTGGAATTAATATTGGCTCTTCTCTTAAATCAATGATTTCTTCCTCTATAATAACATCTGGAGAAGCCGGTGAGCAAATTTCTTCCTCTATAATGACATCTGGAGAAGCCGGTGAGCAAGTTTCTTCCTCTATAATGACATCTGGAGAAGCCGGTGAAAAATAGCAAGTTTCTTCATCAATAAACAAGTCCGGAGATTCTCTATGCAATTTAAACTTTTTGTTGGGAGATTCAACATAGTCAAATGTAGAATCCCAATCTACTTCGTTGCAAAGTTGAATTTCTCGCTGTACTATAATGGCAGACGAATCCATGATGATACTATGTCAGTCTTCTCATCATACCCAGTATATAAGGAAAACTTATGTCGACGTCATATCACGTGGTACTTTAAAACACGCCCATTACATCATTTAAAATATTTTCAAATGTACTTCCCCAATTCTCTATACAACTTTCAATAGGTATAAGGGACGGAGAAAACATATACTTACATTGCATTTATGTTCTCATGTATCATTTATTGATCAAACATTCTTTTGAAACAACATTGTCAATATTATTTACATTGTGTTACGATCATTCACATCTTACAACGGTATTCCCTCAATAATGTTATTCATATCCTGTACTAATCACTTAAAATGTTATCTACGTACAAAGAAAAGTGTCAACACAATTCATACTGCAAAGCTTCTTTTGTGTTTTCATTCGGTATCATATCAATGTAACAATCTTCTATTGCATTCAGTACCCCTTCATGTTTCAACAGGATCAACACTTCTTTTGTATTTCCGTTCGGTGTCGCGTCATGTACCACAATTCGTGGTGCCAAACTTCTTTTGTATTCTTCGTCAACAATGTTTTATTACTGTGTTATTATCTACCGTAACCTTAATCTTCTTTGTATTCACCATCAACATTGTTTTGTGTTCACCTAACGCATTACCAAACTTCTTTTTATTACTCTGTTGGCACTCTGTGATGTTTACCTGTCACGACCTCAATCCTCTTTGTATTCTTCGCCGACAATGTTTTTTATTGTCATTTCACATACCAATAAACTTGTTTTTATTACTCTGTCGGTATTCTGTGATGTTTATCTACCGCAACCTTATTCTCCTTTGTATTCACCATCGACATTGTTTTGTGTTCAACTACCCTGACGCCAAACTTCTTTTCTATTACTCTGTCGGCACTCTGTGATGTTTACCTGCCACGACCTTAATCTTCTTTGTATTCGCCGTCAACAATATCTTGTGTTCAACTACCATGACGCCAAACTTGTTTTTATTACCAATTAGCATAGGGGCATGATTCAACATGTTTACCTGCCACGATCTCAATCTTCTTTGTATTCGCCGTCAACAATATCTTGTGTTCAACTACCCTGACGCCAAACTTGTTTTTATTACCAATTAGCATACAGGTATAATTCAACATGTTTACCTGCCACGACCTCAATCTTCTTTGTATTCGCCGTCAACAATATCTTGTGTTCAGCTACCCTGACGCCAAACTTCTTTTATTACTCTGTCGGCACTCTGTGATGTGTACTAAACGTGTCGTCGGTTTTCCTTTGTATTTGTCTTCATGTTTTAACACGCACCTGTTACCCAACAACGCCATATTTCTCTCTTGCCCAACGAGTTTCCAAAAAGCGCGCGAAAAGTTCAGTTCATGTCTTAAGTTCAGCAGCGAAAGACGTACGAAACCACGCTCTGTATATGTACCAGCAATGCTTATCATACCGCAGTATACATATTCTATACACAAAATTTCTAGTATGCTCACACAGTGTTCGAGAAAATAAAGATACGATCCATCAAATTAAAAAGTCCCGCATGAATAAAGTTTATTCCCTCCACCATTTTAATATGATCACAATCAAATTTAACAACGAGTATTATTATAAATAATACGAAAGAACAAAAAAAACAAGTTGCTATGCAAATGGTCAAATTAATTAATATAATCACAATCAAATTTAACAACGTGTATGCTTTAGCATACGATTTGGGAAAAATAATAAGGAGCTTGTAGGGCAAGCAATCCGTAAAATAAAATGTTCCAATTAATTTATTAAAAGAATTAATTAATATAATCACAATCAGAGATTGTTCTATGGAGTATGCTTTAGCATAGGATTTGGGAAAAACATAATATTTTTATAATGAGCTTCTAATGAAGCGATCCAATAAATAAGCAGAGTATGCTTTAGCATACAATCCAATAAATAAGGAGCTTGCTTAGCAAGCAATCCAATACAAATTGTTCCAATTAATTTATTAGGAGAATACAAATAAAAGAATAATTAATTTGATCATAGCATAGCTGTTAGAAACAATCCTATCAAAATCATGTCCTTCATCCTCTTTTCTAGAAACTACTCCATCCCTCCTAACACTCAACCTTTTCCAGGAACCCGTCTAACCACCTAACAAACAGGGTAATAAAACCACCTCCCCCTAAACCTCCCCAAGGCCGACACGGCCATATTGACATCAAATGTATACAGTCATAAAAGCAATTAAGGGGGCAATAAAATCTATTGTCGTTGACAAATCTAGTCATTTCTACTTTCTTCCGTTCTGCAAAAGTCTTTTTAATTATTTCACATTATATTCTTTTATCCCTATTATTCCCAATGTTCGTCATTGGTTTACTGTTTCAATCAGCTAAGTTCTTTCCGTTCTCTTCAACATAGGGTTGCCATATTTCAAAAATGAAAATCTGGAACGCTAGTAAATTACGAGAATCTTTGAAATGGATACTAATTTACTTTCTCCCATTAGATCAGGGATGCAAATAAGCAACACAGTTTTACTCGCCCAAGAAAAAAAGTTACTAGCCCACATCCCACAATAGAAATGATTTACTTACCTTCGGTATGATATTAAATACTCGCTGGCACCGATGAACCACTTGCCCCGGGCTAGTGGGCGAGTGCTTATTTGCATCCCTGCATTAGATAGAGTTGTTCAAATATTACAAAATCACATTTTTAGTCATTTTAGTAGACCTTCTCCTCCCTAGTTAAGAGTCTTCACCCCGGCGAAATTAAAATACCGCTAATTTGACAGTAATTATGTGATATCTTCAAATAGATAAAAGATAATTGAAATATGGAACAAGAGCTCCCTAGACAATATTATTTTGCGTGAGGTACCGTTATCACAAGTCATCTAGTGGCGTTCCGTTTTCAGCTGTTTAGAAACGCGAAAATAAATGCCGATTTTCAAAATGGCTCGAAATCGAAAGCAGATAAATGAGACGTGATAACGGTTTCTCATGTAAAATAATATTGTCTAGGGTGCTCTTGTTCCACATTTCGATTATCTTTTATCTATTTGAAGATATCACATACTTACTGTAAAATTAGCGGTATTTTAATTTCGCCGGGATGAAGACTCTTAAGCAAACGTAAGCAGATGATTTACCCCCACCCTCTGGTAAACTTTTTTTTTTTTAATTTCTCAGGATCTGTTATGTTTCGTGGCTTTCAGAATCTGTTTTTAGTTCATTCAAGGTATGATGTTTCAGCGGATGAATGGTCAGCGGAAAATTACTAAAAATATCGATCAGAGATTACTGATTAAAATATTTTAGAAACTAGATGCAATATACTGTTCCTGGCTCAATGAAACGAATTCTTTGTTCAGTGTCAAAGTAGTTAAATCGTGAACGTAATTATATCCATGTTTTATGTATTCAAGTTTTTATTTCAACTTTTGAATTGCCATACTTTGAAGAGAATAATTATACTGTATACCTAATCCTTTCAAAAAAAAAAAAAAAAGCAAACTATGATATTCCCTTCCTTTCTTCTTCACTGAAATCCGGGACATTTAAGCGTCTCAAGAAATATTTTCGGGGCGCCGGGACGTAGATCTCGATTCTGTGACGGTCCCGGATGTTCCAGGACGAATGGCAACCCTATTTCAACATGCAAATTTTAGAATTGAAGTACAATATTCTATGTTGTCTTTTCGTAATGTTCACGTTTCTACTCCATACAATGCAACACTTTATATCTGAGTTACTTTTGTAACTCTTCATTCAGTGACACGCAGTGTACTTTTCATCATTATAATCACAATCATCTTAAAGGTATTTTATCGTTACTATTTATTGTTTACACTTCATACCACCAACAATAATATTATCTAGGTATTGAAAACTAGTCACTATTCTATTTTCTTTGCTCACAAAGCTATTAAATTTTCACACCCTCAATCTTCCCAGCCGCGATTGCTTTAATCTTTTTTTTTTTTTTTTTCAGATTCTATAATTTTGCTATTCAAACAACAATTCTATCCCCAAATTCACTATTCTTTTGCACAAATATGCATGTCTTCGCTCCAAAATCACCGTTCTCCAGTTGAATTATACGATTTTCGATGAAAAAATCATGTTCCTCCATTAATCTCATACCCGCGCTCTAAAACCCGCCTGTGGGCATTCCTGGACATTACTCTGTATTACTAACTTGCATTATTTGAAATAAAAAATACAAAATTATAATACCATTACAAACTGAGTAACACTAAGAAAGCGATCACATGGATAGGCACATATTCACATATTCAGAACAAATGTACTTCGGGGCTCCAATAAGGAAGTTATTTTACAACGAGAAAATTTACGCAATTTCAATTTATTTATCTGCTTCTGTTACATTTCACTACGTTTTGCACTTTTGGTTCATGGATGAGGTCGCGATGTACATTTTGGGAACTCATGAACCGTTGATCATACAATTTAAATCTTTCAATATTTTCTTAGATTGTCCAATATTTTGAAAATATGTTTGAAAAGAAAAGAAAAACAAAGAAGCTGCACAACTCTAGACGAAAATCTTAGTCAGATTTATAGACTCGCACCGGATGTTTTTTGGGGGGAATATGCATAAATTGTATTGGTCACGTTGCTTGACGCAAGACTAAACCATTAGCAACTGATCTATTTGTCAGTAGAAAATCAATCTTGCGCTTCGCCTACGCATGTCTTCAACGACTGTTAGTAAAAGAAGTATCTATGTCCATCTTTCATTCAATCAGTCTTATTTTTGTTAAAATACGTTAAATAATTTGGAGATCGCTCGTGACTAAACGGCTAGAATTCTTGCTTTGAATGAAAGATGTTCGAGTTCGATTTTCGGTAAGAACTTAAATGGTTCGGAACTCACATGAAACGGAAGGCTCACGTTTCATATAGTCTCGGTGCTGGAAAGAGACTCATAACCTAAATAAATAAATAAATAAAGTATAAAAATGGAATATAATAAAATAAATGACTAAAAAATAACTGACATATATTAAAGATAAAGTAAACTTTAATTTAAAATTCCAATCTAAAATTTTAATTCTATATGTTTTACTTGTATTACTGAACAAGATTGAATAATTTATAAATGAATTATCGCCAAAAAGAAAACGTCATCTGGTATACGTAGATGGGTTATCGGGAAACATATTGAAACATAAAATCCGAACACATCAACGCCGAAGGCGTTGCCCTATCGATTCCCAGTCATGCTGACATGCCGTTCTTGCCGAAACTTGGGTTTAAATGTTTTCGGGACTGTTACTGTTTATCTTAACGACCCCGAAACCTGAATTTGACACTAAAATCCGTCGTTTTCGATATTTTACATACCATACCCTCCTTCCCTCATCCCTATCTTCCTTAAAACGATATTTTAAAAACAAGCTGTGACACTGTCTATTTTTCTTTTTAAGAAAAAATAAAGAATTCATATACCAAGCACAATAATGCCGGTCTTCCTCCTTTACGATGACCAAATATTATTGACTCCTTTGATCATATACAGACAACTTAACTTCGTTGTTTTTTCGGCTGTAGTATATTTTAGGATAAATCATTCGATTCTCACTTCTCGTTTTTGGTTCATTTTGAGCCCCGAAGCTTTGCTTGAGTCGAAAATCGAGTAAATTGCTACATTTTATACATAAGTATGGAATATTGTCAAATATTTATTTACTCTTAAGCAGGTCCGTATCCAGGGGGGTCTAGGGGGTTGCCCCCCCTAAATTTTTGCTGGCTCCCCTAAAATTTTCACGGTAAGCTTGCAAATGAACTATAATATGGTGATGAACTATAATATGGTTGGATCGCCCCCCTAACTTCAGCCGGGCCCCCCTTACATTTTTGGGCTGGCTACCGGCCCACTCTTAAGTAAGAAAACTTAATTCTTTCTTTATTCTTTATTGAAACTTTAAAATACTAGATAATCTGTAAAATTTATACCCATAACTAGTCAGTTCTTATGACCACGATGCATTTCTAATCGTAATAATCAACCCATTCCTTTACTATAGCATCTTTATTTAAATTTTGCTTTATACCTTTTGAACCAACATGTGGGAAAAACTGGCCACACTATACACATTATACTGGTTTAATGATCACATTAGATGCGTTAGACAAATGATCTAGAATTTGCCTAGATTTTTCTTCGTAAAAATAATATTCTCCAGCCTTCTACACTCTTCTTATCTTGGTGCATGCTAATATTTCACAAACACAAGTAGAGCTGAAGTGTTTCATCAGAAATAATTTATTAAAAACCACAATTATTTCACTAATTGTTCTCTAATGCTTTCAAGACTTATTTTCTTGTCACCTGCCCACCATCTGCGCACAGGTTTATAATTTGCCATATACAATGTATGCAATAAATAAATAATATGTATGCAAACGTATGTGTCATTTTAACGATTACTCGTAAGAAAGATACGTACCAACATGTGCTAGATAGTCACTACAAGCTAGTAAGTTTTCCTCCAGAAAATTTTGTCAAAATGTGAGGGTACTGTATACTGTACTCGGACACTATTTACTAACAAATGTCCTTTATATAAGAGTGGCGTGTAATCGCAATTTAATTTATCTTAGCTCAGGGGACATTGGAGATGTTCTTCTTGTAGTAATTATACCTGGAAGAAACACTGCATTCCATCTTTTCCAGTTTAACACAGGCGGGTCTGGAGGGCATCTGTAGGGAGCACGCACGTCAGCGACTGTGAGTATACGAATAAAGAAAAATAAACACGAAAAACATTCCCCAGCCTCCGCTAAGTGGGGTCACTACAAACTAGTTTAACATTACAATTGAGTAGTAATGAATCACACTTTTTAACGGTGTGTTTCTTTGTTTACAGATGACTTACTTCTACATAAATTAAGTTCCTTAAACGTTACTTTTCCTTTGTTACTCTACCAGATTTTATTGTAAACTTAATTTGAGCAGAATTTTCCTTCAGACAGAATAATCAAACACTGCAGTAGAGATTGGAGTTAGGATTGTGAAGGTTATATCACTGAATTTTCCTAGAACTCTGTTAAGTGACCTTCCGTTCTGATGGGTGAACATGATTTCAATTGTCCCGATCTCCCACAGCTTCACAAGCTGTTTGCAACATTTATTACAGTGTACCGTACTTAGACAAGAGAAAGAAAGAAAGATCAAGGTAGAGGGAGGGAGATATTTTAAGCTTAAATACTTTAAGAAAGAATGTTGCATTGTGAGAATTTAAAAACAAAAACAGCACTGACGTAAATAAAAATCTTTCTTCCCCCCTCTCTATTTTCTTTTTAAAATTATAATTATTATTTAAGTGGTTCGCAATTCACTGCACGCGAGCCAGTACAGTAACAAAGAAATTCAAGGGTATAAGTGTTTTTCCACTATTTGCATTATTTTAATAACCTTAATGTTCGTTATTCTTTATTCTTTGTTAATAATTTTATTGCCCGATAAATCATTCACACTATCGTTGCATATAATTCCACTTTGAGAATTGGGCTGCTTGGACACCAAGTTGCCTGGGTATGAATATTTCCCAGGAGAGAAATTTGAGTTTGGCCACTCAGGAACAATGCATATTTCTGTTATGTTAGCAACCATATCATAACTATGAAGTTAATGGCCTTATAATCTACTGTTTACAAAATCCTATTTTAAAAAGGTACCCACGTATAGAGTGAATAAAGGGTTAGTCCATTTTACCATTTTTTGGACACCAGTCACTTGATAATCGAATCACTATGCTCACAGATTAAGAACGTACTTAATATTTCAATTAAATAATTGTTAGAACTGCAAAGTTTTTGATACGGCAAATAAAATAGAAACACTATTTGAAACTTATTAATGATAATCTAGAAAAGTAATTTATTGTATCATTGCAATTTCATCTACCTATCGGAAAGGAATCAGCACACGCATTTTGTGTCATTCGCCAGAATGGGATAATAACTATGTATTCTTGCTGCCAGTAGCGAAGCTGATTGGGCAATCTGGAAATCTAGAGTTTTTGAAGTATATTTCAAGAGAAAATTGTAGTAAATGTCTGGGTAACTGAAACTGGCTTGGGAGCAAGCCCTGGAGGTATTTCTTGACTTACTTTCAGCATCGGCACTGTTGTTTAGTCGAAATTAACAATTAATCTTATAAATATGCTGGAATTTTGTTCTATTTTGTGTTGAAACATACTTAAGTTAAAAAAAAAAATAAATAAATAAATGTAGATAAGCGATTCAATATGTTTAGTAAACTCTAAAAAGGAGAAAGAGTAGTGATCTGTTCTCGATTTACAAAGTGTATTTTCAAGCAGACTGAATAACCAGGCGATGAGTGAAATGATTTCTCTATATAAAAGAAATCCTGAGAGAGTGACTGATTGATCGATGTCCAGGCCAGAAATGTTGACAGTGCATAGAGTTGTGACATAAAGTAACTACTAAGGAAGAACCGTCGGAAATTCGGTGGAGAGGAGGGGGGAAAGGGAATGGCAATTATTATAGTAAAATATCCATATCCCCGAATCTCTGAAGTGTAGAAACATGAAATTTGGTATATGCACTTATTTATAAAATAATTAGACACGTGTTTGAGCGTTTCAAGATATTTTCCCTACAAGGAAAGAAGAAGGCGGGCAGAAAAAAGAGGGAGGTTGCAGTTATTATAATAAGATTGTGATATCTCAGAATTTCTTAACTGAACATAAACCTATCAATATACAGATTTTTGTTACGAAGTACCATTGTATTGTACTATTGTTTGTGTATATATAATATGTGTTCGTGTAAATGTATGTATTGTTTTTAAAGCTGAATAAAAAATAAGATGTGGTCAAAGTGGTTCTTAAGATGCTTAAATTTTTACCAGCTCTGGGAATACCCCCTGGGGCTTTATGTTAGAGACATGAAATATGATACTTAGATTTTTCATTTAAAATAATTAAAAACGTGCTTCAGCGTTTTCAGATATCTTCCTTCAGCAGAAGAAAAAGATAGGGAGAAGAGAGGAGTGGGACTTTCAATTATTAAAATAAGATGGCTACATCTCGAAATCTCTTAAGGTTAGAGACATGGAAATTGGTGTTTAGAATTTTATATAAAATATTTAAATACGTATTTAAACGGTTTTTTAAAAATATTTCTCTTGGAAGGGAAGAAAAGATGGAAATAAAAAAATAGGGGTTGATTTGTTATAATAAGACAGCTATATCTAAAATCCTTTAAGACTGATGACATGTTATTAATATCAAACTTGATATATAAGGTTCTCATTCAAAATAAGTGGGAATATGCCAAAGCATTTCAAGAAATTCCGCCACATTCGCTTCCGTTTTTAACGAAAGAAGGGGCAATTCCTAATATTTTTTTTCTCAATGTATAAAAATTACTTCGAAGTTGTCAGTCTTATCATCAGAAGAAAGCGGGCGAACCCTTTGAAACTAATCTTTGAACACAGTTAACACTTAGTCCGACATGAATTTTATCTTTTCACTTTGATTTAAATGCCTATTCCAAGGAGGAAAGGGATTTAAATTTTTAACGAAGAATGTTCCATAAAGGTATTCTTGCCGAACGAAGAAAGTAAGCAAAAGGCAGAAATATGAAATGCAAACGTCTGGGGGGAATGTCTCTAGTTAACTGAAGGCTAGTTGTAGTATATTCACTGAGAAAAGTGTTTCCGTTGGACGATGAGAGAATTTCGGGAAAACGATGTAAGAATAAGCAGATAATGACAATATTTATGAGAAAGAAACTAGCTTTTAAATTATTATTATTATTATTATTATTATTATTATTATTATTATTATTATTATTATTATTATTATTATTATTATTATTATTATTAAATTTATGTAACAAAAGTGCCTTATTTAATGGAACAAATTTTTGTCTATAAAAGTATAGCCTTATCTACACTCCATTAGAAACTAGTTACTCATCCCACTTTGAAAATCTCTGCACTGGATTCACAAACTTGTAGAAGAAGTTCCCTCAAATGTTTATTTTCTTCATATCATTTAGATCCTTGTTGGAAACCTCATTTATACAATTTTTACATTTAGGATTTTGAGTAGAAAGGATATTTACTTTAACAAGAAGTATATTGTTAATCAAGAGACAGTTTAAATTTTTAATTACTCAAAAAGTTAAATTTCAATAAGTGTGGTCAGAGATCCTTAAAGAAATCAAATAAACCAATGAAATGAAAATCTATGCATTTACCTTATCTCTGGTAAAAGAGGTACGTGGTTTGATCCCAGATAACGTATGTTTGTGATGGACAATACCATATCCATTTTTTTTAATGTTCTTTCGTTTGCTCTTACATTAGCCTCCTACTATTTCTTTCATAATTTATAACATATAGTTCGTTGTGTACGTCACATGAGCATTTTTTTTTCCTTTTAATTAAAGGAACGCATTTCTGTCTCCTTTATTCACAATTCATTGTAAAAGAACAATTAAACTGAAGGACAAAATATGTGTTGATAATGTAATCATGCACTTATTCTACAGGTAAACTTCCTGGTTTCAAAAGCACCCGGAGTTCATCAACTACTCCCCGCAGAGCCAAGACAAATTAAATTGTGATTATATGTCACTCTAGCAAATTGGGTCTCAGTGAAGCCCCCCTGGGAGGGAAATGGGAGAAGAAAGTCTGTTCAATAATCTCCGTTCTCTTTAGCTTAACGAATATTACCGTGGGATATTTGATTACATATTCCTAACAGCACAATTTATTAACAGTAGGTATGGTTCAGAATTAGTAATTGCAAAAATGACATTGAAAAATACGTTGGCCCAACGTAGTTTA
This sequence comes from Thermobia domestica, assembly GCF_964235325.1. Taxonomy (NCBI): domain Eukaryota; kingdom Metazoa; phylum Arthropoda; class Insecta; order Zygentoma; family Lepismatidae; genus Thermobia; species Thermobia domestica. Next base: position 253,378,162 of record NC_137457.1, on the reverse strand, counting down.
AAGTGTATGTTTGCCAACCAATAATTTGAAGTCATTTATGCAACTTAAATTAAAATGTATGTTGGCCAACCAACAATTGACCGTCATTTATCCAACATAGATTAAAGTATATGTTGGCCAACCGACAGTTTGCCGTCATTTATACAACAGTCACCACGTCGCAGACCCAATCGCAACTTCACTCGTTTCACATTGGGAATTGAGTAGGTTAGCAAATGCTCGGCAAAGCGGCGAAATTACAACGTAGGTCTAGGGTCAGTGTTGGCAGTCGGCTAGTCTACCGTTTCCCCTCTGTTGGGTCTATTGTCTACTGTCTACAGTTAGAATTTTCATTTTCGTATTGTTTAACCTACATACTTTGAAAATTTTTCCAAAGGGTTTTAAGTTTTGAAATTTTTCCGTGATTTCTTCACTAGTGTATATGTAACAATTATTAACGTCTTGTATATGTGCATTTACTTGAAGAAAACATCAAAATGTTTGGGATCAATTTTAAAATTTCAGAGTGTTCCACGATAAAGAGGTGTTTAAAAACTAATCTAACTGCCTCATGTGTTGCATGCAAACAACACGGAATAATTGGCAGCTTCACAACATCAACAGTTGAAGAGTTTCACACCATTTCCTTAAATAAATCATGTTTAAGTGGCAAGCAATGAATCAAGTCTTTTTTCCCAATCTCTTTATATTGATCATTTTGGCAATGTTACCCATTTTCGTTTTCGCAGCTCCTAATTGATTGTGAAAACCAGAAACACAAGTGTTCGAGCTAAAAATAAGTAAATAAACAAACAAACCACACAAAACCATGTTTTCGTTTTCACATACATTGCTGTAACAACGTCAGTTTAAAGTAGTATTTTACATTACTAGAACAAAAGGAAGAGCAATAGAAGCTGAATGGCAGAAAGTAGGGCAGGTGATTGATCAACAAAAGCAAAATAAAACTTATGAGATGCGCAAGAAAAAACAAGAAAATTGAAGATCAAAATAGAACATCACCTGGTGGAAGATGTTAATCATATCTGTTAGGAAGTAAAATAGATGCAAATAAGATGTAAAATGCATAACAGTCAAGCAAGGAAGGTATTTAAATGAAAACAACTCATTTTATCGGAATCATCGACATAAAACTGGTAAAAACGTGATCTTAAGACATAGACTATAGAAGAAGAGGAAAAATGGAGAATGGAAACCTTCGAAATGTGATGCTATAGAAGAATGTTGTAAATTTGATGGATGAATAAAACATCAAATGGATGAGTGTTAAAAATGGTATGGTAGAAGGAAATAGATATGTACTGAAGACTTTTTCGAAAAGAAGAGATAGAATGATTGGACATAGTATGAGAGGAATTCTGCCATTGGCTATGAAGGGATTGTCAAAGGATAAAAAAACCAGAGGAAGGCTGTACTCGAAATATACATGGTGTAGAGGAGAAAGAAAACTATGAAATAAAAAGTCTGGCTGGGGATAAGGAAGAAGCTGTATCAAGCCAAGCGAAAGACTGCTGGCGTAAGAAAAAAATAACAGTAATATAAGGCAGTTAGGTAGTAATAAATCCTAAATGGCATAGACGGGAGGCTTGGGTTCAACTCCGCTAGGTAGAGAGAGGAATTTCTTGTCACTCTACTCTCGTTCCAATGCGGCTCAATGGATAGCTGAGAATCGTGGGGGTTTGGATTTACTATGCAGATTCGAGGAAATGTAGAATCATACCTCCATCGAGCTTTTCGATCTCACATCTTCTATTCCATATTGGGGGGAAGGCGGCTGCTGTGTAGCCTTTAAACAAAGATTCCCGGAAAAGGATCAGAAAATGATTCGTGTACAATATTATACTTTAGTAGTTATATTTCTTCATATTTTTGGCGGGGAAGAGGCGGAGGTCTGTCTATCTAAATTTGTGTCGTTCATGAGAGGAGATTTGGTGCTGTTTCGTTTCGAAAAGGTATCGTCAGTGTGTGGTCTAGTCTCGAAAAGTATATCTGATTCTACTGGAAGAATTCTGTCTCGTCTCGTCTCATGGGAAAATCTAATCTGAATATTCTGCTCGAAGTCTTAGCCCACTCACCTAAAATAGCTAGTGAGGCTACAAAGCCAGCAAAGCAGAATATAATACCCCGTCTTTTCCCTCCTTGCTCAGAAGGTGTAAGGGAATCTGGGAATTAAGATGAATAAAGAGGCAGAGAAAGAAAGAATTAGGGAAACTTAGTAATTATAACTTTATTGCCCATGAATTCACTTGATCATTTAAAATTAATATTCCTCCTATATGTAGCATTGTGACCTCCTGTTTCATTATGACTCCGTACACTGATGAAAAAAACAACGTATGTGGTGTATGTAAAAACGTTTATGGACTTACCGTACAACAAACATATAACTGAAAAAGTATATTTTATACGTACTTTCCGTATAAGCGTTCCGAATAAACCTACTTTCTGTACGAACGAAAGAACTATATAGGCGGTCAGGATCTCACATACAGATGGATGTATATAACATACAGCTGACGTATGTAACATACGTAAATGTATGCAATTTACGGAAGATTTTTAGATGTCATACATCCTGCAATGGAATGGTATAATATCTAAGCGGGAAAAGTATGTAGCATATGGATAACGTATGCTCCATACTGATTTCCGTAGTAAATATAAGGAATCCGTATATTTGTACAATATACTGCTGTCCGTATAATGGATTTTTCTCACTGTAATAGAAGTTTGGGGGAAAACAAACAGAGGATGTGTGTACATTTCCCAAACTTTGCTCTTATTCTCATTTTATTTTCTTGTAAGGATTCCTTAATTCAGACACTGCTTAAGAAAAATTCCATTCTATAATCCTCGTCAGCTGCACCTATGTTCTTCCATAGGCCATCCCTCCGTTGGCACTTCAAAACATGTTATTTAGAAAAAAATGAAAGTTAATACATGGGTACATAAGTAAAATAAGCAGTTATATATTTTATTTAAAATCTGTACTATCTGCATTAGTTTAGGCTGTTCCTATTACAGGGTATTCCGTTGTATCATTGGACATTTGAACGTTTTAACACAGAGGTTTAGCCGCAACTACACTTCACAATCATCTGGATGTGATACTTCTATATTGAAATGTTTATTTTGTTTCTGTACCGTAGTATAGTATTATATTTTGTTTCCGAGGAGGTGAACTTTACCGGTATGCAGTGGCGTAACAAATCTTTTTGGGAGCTGGTGCAACAAGGTATTAGGAGTCTTCAATCAATTGAGTTGGCTTCGGTGCAGGAAGGTATTTGTCTCTTCCCCCCCCCCCCAAATCAGTGAAATATTTTGGAAATGTAACATTTGAAGATTAATTCCTCTGCCATAAACTCCCTTTCCTCTGAATTGATTTCTATATATGACTCTCCAGTTGATTCTGTGAAGTTTTCATATTTCGGAATCTCTTGCTGCTGCAGCAATGGTTCGCCCTATGCTTCTTGGAGACGGAAGCATGAATGGGTAACACCATTAAAACAAACCAAATCAGCCCACTAGATCTTTTGAGTTCAACAAAGTTTATTGTAGGGCCTACATATAGGACTGATAATTATGATAATGATGTGTTGATCAGTTTCGCCGTCATTTCTGTTTCTACTTTGCTATTCTGCATTCAAGAGTGCAACCTAAGCTGCTTATATGCAAGATATTGGGCATTGCACAATGTGAGCTATTTTAATCATTGTAATATTTAAGTGAATTTTACTTTTCGGACATTACTTGTATTTCACCAAAGGAAGGGGATAGAGAGGCTCAACACAGGTTAGCTACACTAATCTGAAGTTTTATAACGTACAAATCACATATTGACCAAATAAATTACAGGTTAATTTAATTAGGCCTATTCAGTAATAAGTAACATGAACTTCAAACAGCGGATGCGAAGCCCCTTTGTCCGGGGGATCTGGCCGTTTCGATCATGAAGTCATCTTGTGTGTGTGGTAGATCTACGAGGCTGTAGTTCACTTCGAGTTCGTTCCTAATAGTCGTAACAACAATACTGACATTTATTTCGGCTGTATGGTGCACTACGTCACAAAGCATGCCCTGCTACAACAAGGTAACGCAAAACCACAGTCGGCTCGAAAAATGCAACGAAAGATTCAGAAGTTGGTGGCATTGAACCGATATTACACCTGGCAATTAGTCCTGATCTTGTCCCTTCGGATTACTACCTGTTTCGGTTCATGTCACACTTCTGAAATCACGATGTCTGACCAACCAACAGGAGGTGCAAACAACAGTGACTGACTTCTTTGCCTCTAGGGACAAAACGTGGTATCAAAGTAAAATCGAGGAACTGGCGAGAATCTGGCTGCAAACAGTCCAACCAGTGGCGTATTTAGGGGGGGGGGGCTTCCGGGCTTAAGCCCCCCCGAAATCTTACTTACTATAGTAAAGTATATGAAATATCTTGCAGAATTTTCATATTTTCAGGCAAAGCCCCCCCCCCGAAAGTTAGCAAAGCCCCTCCCGAAACAAAATCGTAAATACGCCACTGAGTCCAACACTAGGTGCTATATTTTGAATGTTAACCGGTTTGCATAGTACTGTATTAAATATAGCTATGTTGTGTACCAGAATATTGCAAGACATATGACTCATTCTTGTATCTAGTGTTCAGGCAATTTACAAACGAGCCGAACGCATGGCGGGGGGGGGGGGCAATTATGCATTAATTAATACCAATATACTTTTAAATTATTCTTACCAGTCTTATGATACGTTCTTACTCCTACACATAATCTGCCTTATTCAGGATCCGCCTTATAATCGTTTTGACGTATGATTAGCGTCGTACTAAAGGCCTGACTACTGCGGAAAACATGTTAGTCCAACTCTTTAGTACGGTTCAATGAAAAAAAAATTAAAAAAGCACTGGCTGAAAGTTGTGTTCTTACTTTCGTATATGGTGACTTCAAGCAACAATTTCTCTTTAGCTGTTTTTCAATTCTCTACTACCACAAAAAGATAGGAAATGCAAGGAAGAAGATTAACCACATAGCAATTGTTAATGCTTTCAATGCATGAGTGAGAGGTGTTTAGAAAAAGAAAGAGAAACCTTTTTTGAAAAATTCAGACATAGTGACCTAATGACACAGTTCCTTTACGCTGGTTTCCGGTTGATGATCTGCGTTATTATATGCAGTGAACGCAACAGACAGAAGACTGACTAGACTAGTTAGTACTTGACACGATAAACAGGAAAAAGGAAGTAGTTCTCACGGACGCCATCTTGTTACGAACAAACTTCTTGTTAATCTAGTTAGTGTTTGCTTTTTATTTTTCACTTATTCTTTTGTGTACACTTCTTCAGTGGTTTAAAACGTGCTTGTGTAAACGTAAATAGGTACACGAAAGTGAGAAATAAATATATTGCAAACTAAAATAACAAAAAAAGGAAGAAGCAAAGGCGGACCTTGAGGGAAGTCACATTGTGAAATCCTCGTGACTGCATAGATGGTTGGCTTACGCACCTTCTGCGCGAGAGACCCAGTTTCTACCCCCGGTGGGAGCTCATGTGGTTTGGATACCACTTTAAGGTATAGCGCTCCATATTGTCCCTGTGCTACACGGAATGCTAATATTCAAATTAAAGCAACAACGAAATTACATCGGAAGAAAGCTTATATAATGTATTAATTCTTGTATACAGCTTTCTAAAGCTGTGTGAAACTTTTTGCCCTTAGTTTGTAGCTATAAAATGCATTTTTTTTTTTTTTTACCCATGTGACTTTCCACAAAAGCCGCCACTGAGAAGGAGAAAGAATATTAGAACAAAATGAAAGTAATTGTCTGCAAGTGCAACATTTTTTCGACGATTGCAATTATTCCCCATTCCAGTGTTTCATATAAGACATGCCCATAGCCAGAACTTTAGGCAGAGAGCAGAGATTGCAACATAATTGGGGGGGGAGGGGACTAAATTGGATTTAGCTTACAATCTTAACTGCTTTTTTTAAAAAAAAACACACACACAAACACACACACACTCAAGGGCGCCCATCAGGGGGGCAAGGTGAGGCGCTTGCCCCCTAGAGGAAATTGTACTTCGGAATATCAAAAAAAACAATAGAATTTTTAGAATAGTTACAGCAAAATTTGAAACTATATTTGAAATGTCGCTTATACTTGCTCCCCCTTGGAAACCACAACAAGGGCTCCCTTGAACATACTGTATATTTATCTAAACAAGCGCTGGAAGTTTCATTGTTCGATATTCAACCCTGCAGGGTCATTTCAGTTTTTGCTTGAGAGGGCAACGTTCTCTACTTATATAAAGGTAAGCAAGAAAGTTCTTTCGCTTTTTGTGGAGGTGAGTTGAATGCGAATGGAGATAAGGCGAAGGTCAATTGTTGGTGTGAGTATATCCAACATACTACTTGGTTCTGGCGAACGGTCATAGCTCCCACAGCCAAAACTCCCACATAGGTAAGCGGTCATAACCCCCAACGGTCATAACTCCCACACAAATGGACAAAACTCAAACACATAGCAACGGTCACAATCCCCACATAAGTAGACAAATCTGCCACACAAATGGACAAAACTCCCACACGCAGAAATTGTCACAACCGCCACACAGATAGACAAAACTCCCACAGCCTAAACTCCTACTCAAGAAATGTCAAAACGCCCACACAATCGGTCATAATTCCCATACAAATGGACAAATCTCCCAAATGCACGAACGGAGAAAACACCCTTGGACTTCTTTTTATTATTTTCAGCGTGTGAAACTTACAAGACACGCAACCAGGATCATTTCAAAGTGTGGGAGATTTGTCCAATTGTGTGGGAGTTTTGTCCATTCATGTGGGGATTGTGACCATTGCCATGTGTGGGTGTTTTGTCCCTTTGTGTGGGAGTTATGACCGATTGTGTGGGCGTTTTTACATTTCTTGAGAGTGAGGGTTTTCGCTGTGGGAGTTATGACCGTTCGTGCATTTGGGAGATTTGTCCGTTTGTGTAGGCGTTTTGACATTTCTTGAGTGTGGGAATTTTGACCTAGACCGTTAGAAGGAAATGCTAACTGTGTAGGCCCATAATATGCTCCTGTTTTAACCTTTCATCTGGCTTTTTCGCACCCTCACGTGGATCTACCCATTTAGCTTTAGGATGATTCGCCCTTCGGGATTTGAATTAAGTCTCCAGACAGGGTCAGATCCAGGACTTTCTGAGGGGGATGCACCATAACTACCAAAATAACCAGTCTCATTGAAACTCTTCAAAGTGACATGTGACAATATTCTTCACACCTGACAACGTTGATACATAGAACGGAGGGGGGAAGGAAGTAATTTAAAGAGGGTCGCAAGTGATATGCACTAAACATTCTTATTTCTTTCTGGCTTCTGTTTTCTTCTATACTTAACAAATGTTATATTGCTTTGCTTGATGAATCCTTTTCCTTAAACCTTCAGAAAATCAACTTAAACTCTTGCTTTTACAAAACGGAAATATGACGGCAGAAAGTTTCGGAAAGAGTTGCTATTTTCACTACTAGCTTCTCATTTTAGGTAGTATATATTTACAACAAACTAGGTGGGGGGGGGGGGCACGTGCACAGGTGCACCTCCTAAATCCGGCCCTGTCTCCAGAAGTAAAGACAGGAACGGTATATATTTAGATATATAGAAAGTTCCAAAATACGAACAGAAATCATTTCAGAGCGTATTTAGAAAGAAGGCTCAGAAAAGTGAAAATAATTTAATTTTGAGCAGGAATAGGGTAGTCAGTCTTCTACTCCGCTTGACATGAATTTAATAAAATAATTTGAAAACATTTCAAGAAACATTTCTCGAATATGTTTGGGGAATATTTGAATTCTATTTTCGGCTATACACAGCTATAAGGATTATCTTGGACGAGTCCGTTAATGGAGACAATCCATTAATATTTTAATGGGTAACGGTGACTTACGTTTGTCCGTTACTCCACATGATAACGCTTTAACGAAAGCTAATTTTTTAATTCGGTGTTTCTGCAAAAGTAGTAGAAGTTATATATCCCGCCGTTAGATGGTAACAATCATTTTCTAGCAATTGACATTTAGTGAACAAAATTGAAACTTCTCGTGTGTAACGTTTTTACTGTTTACTACAGATTATTATATAGATAGATATAGATATATAAGTAACTATGTGACTTAATAACTCTTGAACCACCCGATCGATCTCAATCAAATTTTCAACATAGATGAGGTTCGGGTCTGGAATGGATTTTATCATTTCACTTTGACAGTGCAACTTAGGGGAGGGGGAGGAGGAGATATTTAAAAATGATCGATACTAATGTCAAATTTCTAGTTTTCGGGGTCGCTGGAATTAACAATGACACTTTCGATGTGTTTAAATCCAAATTCACCCCTTTATGTCCAAAATTAAACGTATTCTGCTAGTATTTTATGTGTAAAAATATAGCTACTGTTTATACTCAAGGGAATAAGCAAAATATCTTTTTTATCCTCTGGGTTACTGAGTCTCAGTCGAATTACCGGGTCACTACGGGTTTAAATCCTCGACCCAGTGGTGGTCCATAAGCTAACCAACATCATCCGATTGACACTATGATCCGTTTGAGCTCTAGCGTGTTCATTCTATCTGTGCAAATTACAACGTAATATCCGCAAGAGATGAAAGTGATGCTGGGTATTCGGAACAGATAAATCTTCGGAAAAGACTAGAAAATTGCAACCTCTTTGGTTATTCGGAAACAAAATTTTATTTATACTAATTCGACACAAATTTGTTTCCATCTTATAATTCAATGTGATTTATTCACGTTGAAATTTGAAACATGCAAGGTCTGCTACATCTATAAGGAACATCCAATTTTCCATTCAACATTTGTAACTTTTCATTACGATTCGGTTTGGACTTTTAAAAATTTAGCAGTAAAATAGTACTCACTCAATTTTATCTTTCTTTCTTTTTCTTTTCGTTTCTTTCTTCTTTGCATTAGTGGTCTGAAATGAAGGATATGACCAACGCTATCTACTGGGTATATTAGAATGTATTTTGGATTAGTACGTCCAATGAACATTGCCGAATTTACAATCGAACCACGCGGAAACAAAGCATGTGTGTTAAACTTTTGTCATTATCCTAGATGTGTCTCGGAGATCTACAGTTCTACTTGAAATTGAGTATGCTATCCATTATGAAAGTGACATAATGAATGTTTAAAGCATACCCTATATATATTAGAATCTACTGAAAAAATATGTAAAAACAAACGTTATTTCTATATTACTGTTGGATTTCTGGAAAGAGAACTTTATAATGTTAGGTTCCTTTCTTACTACGTTTCAATTCCACAGTTTTATCTGTTCTTACTTTTCTTTTTCTTGTTCTCTCCTCTTCTCTCTCTCCCTCCCTCCCTCTCTCTCTCTCTCTCTGTTTCTCTCTCTCTCTCTGCCTCCTTTGTGAATCTCTGTGTAATAGACATCCATTAGTTTCAATTTTTGATTGTGTTTGTTTCAGTTTCTCCCTTCATCAACCTATGAATCTTGTCTCGTCTCGGTTTTGTTATTTCATTTTATCGAAACTAATACTTGTTGTTGTTGTTGCGCTCATGTTGTTAGCTAATTTTAATATGGGAGAGAAGAAAGGAAGAGAGAGAGGGGTCTCTTTACCTGACACGATTATGGGATAAGAAGGTGTATATTGGGTGGCCTAACTGCAAGACGTTAGCTGTCGCATTTTTTTTTTTTTAATGCGGAATGTAACCCCATGAAATAAATTTCTGTCTGCGTGCCTGTATGATAGTGACACACACAAACTTCCCACAGTGGGCTATTCCTTGCAAATAAATAGCCTAAATAAAACCTAGTGTACAGTTAATAGGGTTTGGACATGGATCGAACGTTTAGTATTCGAACCAACTTCCTGATTGTAAGGATATTAAATACTACTGCTGAACCAGTATATATATAATTTGCATCTTTGTTAAGTAAATAAAACATACAGTTGAATAGAACAATGGTTCTCAACCTTTTGTGACTGACGACACACTTTACTGAGCGTTTTAGGACATCGCGACATACTTCTTTGATATGATAGTGATAGTGATATGATAGTGAACTAATAGTGAAACTCGTTAGTTTTTATAATGATTCTATGTAGCACTGAGCATTATTGCTACCGCTGGAGCTGTTGACTGGTATAGTCTGTCTCGATTTTACCTAATTGTTTTTAAAATCTTCATAATTTTTAAAATTTTAAAATTTCGCGACACATCTTAAGGGACTGCGTGATACACCAGTGTGTCACGACACATCGGTTGAGAACTACTGGAATAGAAGAAGAGCAATAGCATCGCAAATTGTATTAAAGAAGTGTAAATTTCTTTCCCATTATAACGTTATAGTTAGTGCATATATCATATGACAAAGCAAATTACCGTTGATTACTAGTGATTATCGTACGCTTGACAGAACAGAGCCTTTGTAAGACGAATAATGTTTTTATTACATTATGTAACTCGCATCATTCTGTCTACAGCTAATTGATGGATACAAAACAATGGGTTTTAATTCTCGTTCACTTACTTACATAAGAAACAAAGAGTTTACAGGAAAAAAGAAGATAAACAGCGGTATTCTGGTTTAGAGACAACAAAGTAGAAATAGAGATATGCAACCGTAAAGCTTGATAATATGACCTTCATTTATGTTTTTTTAAGAATTTCTTTTCTCAATATTCGCACAATGTACCGTAACATACATAGGTAAGAAATCTTTTTGTTTGAGGGCTTCTGCATTTCTTCCTTTTTCATAGAAACAGGCTTTTATCTTAGTCCTTGATTTGTAATGTGAAATAAATTACATTTCTATTCACATTATCCGTAAAGCTGGAAACTATGATAATATTAGTCACGGCATACTCACAGTTTCGTGTATTTCTTTATTTTCTTCTTTCTTATACATATTTAAAACTAATTCTATTTTTTTCACAGTGTTGAATACCAGTATAGTCTTTGTTTTTCATCCCATTTATTTATATGAGGAATTGTTTCTCTCTCTTTTTTTTAATGAACTGAGATTCTAATCTATTTAAATGCCTCTCACTTTCTGAAAATTAAAATTTTGTTTGACATACTAGATTTAAGGGTCTTCACTACAGAAAAATTAAACTACCGCTAATTTTAGAGTTTTTCTGTAATATCTTCAAAACAAATAAAAAATATTAGAAAAGCAGAAACGTAGTGAACTAGACAATACGATTTTGCATGTGATAGTTACCTTTGCCATAATTCTCCTATCTGCTTTAGGTATGCCGCTAATTACAGAACCCGCAAAAAATGCTAAATCTATCTATAGTTGCAAAATCGAAAGCTGATAGATGATTTGTGATAACGGTACCACATGCAAAATCGTATTCTCTAGTTCACTACGTTTCTGCTTTTATAATGTTTTTATTTGTTTTGATGATATTACAGAAGAACTCTAAAATTAGCGGAAGTTTAAATTCGGTGTAGTGAAAATCCTTAAGGCCATTTGGGAGCAGTGTAACGCCTCCTGGACGATGAGTGTAGGATCAAAATAAAATCAAGTGGTGCAGTGTTAACGTAGTCATAAAAATATTGGATAAAGTGTAATATAAATAACAGATTGGTTCCCAACCGGCGTGTCGCGACATACTTATGTGCCATACAGTCCCATAGACTGTGTCAGGAAAGTTTAGAATTTAAAAAATCATGAAGCATTAGTTAAAATCAGTTTTGAGATATTGCAGCAGTTAACGCCTCCAGTGGCAGCAATAATGCTCAGTACTACATAGAATCATTACTTTATAGAAACCTAAGTCTCATGAAATGAAGTGAATTGAAATCTTTTAGCTTAACGTCCCACAATTATCCCCGTTAGACTAAGGGAGATGGATGATTAAGGTAAGTGAATGATGATGGAAGAATCGATGGAATGACAAGTGTAAAAGGAAACGGGAGTTCTCCGAGAAAGCCCACGGATATAATGTTGTCCACTACCAGTGGCGGATTAGCCCGGTGCCGGGAGGCCAAGACCCCCAGTTTTTTTAGTAACAAAAATAATTGAAGCTATTATTTATATATTTTTTGAAAGTTTATAGTAAACTGATGATATACCTATCATAGTCTGGATTCTAGTTGTCCCCCCAAATGTTTACCTTCTAGATCAGCCTGTGTGCACCACAAACTTGTTTGACCGGGGATCAAATCAAGAACCCCATGCACCAGAGGTAAGCGCTCTACCACTGAGCCACCGTGTTCAACTATAATCTCATCTATTATATTTTAATAATAATGAAAATCAAATAAATATGCCAAGATGTCATAGGCGTTCAGTAGTGTATTGTCAGTCAATAAAGGTTGGGAATCACTGATATATCAAATTATCTATCTATCTATCTATGTATATATATATATATATATATATATATATATATATATATATATATATATATATATATATATATATATATATATAGTGTCTCAAAAGTATCATGACATAAGGGTAACTGTTATTATTAGAGTTACAACAAAACGTAAAAGGGGAAAGGGGAAACCGTGTCCAAATATAATGTTTTCAAACCAAAGTGAAAGATTTTTTTTTTTTTTTTTTTTTAATGGGACAATTCGTTTGGCTGTATACTCTTTATACTCCCAATCTCTTTATACTCCCAATGTTAAATGAAAATACGACGTTGCCATTTACCTGTACCCACAACATAAGTGAATGAAATTTCTGTCTTTTATGCTAACATGTTGATGGCCAGCCCCCATTTCAAGCAGTAACTTCATTCACTTACGTTGCGAGTCCAGATAAATGGTAACGTTGCATTTTCATTTAACATTGGGCGCATAAAGAGGGTTCAGCCCGAACGGCTCGTCCGATTTATAAAAAAAAATCACTTTAGATTGAAAATCACAATTGAAGATGGTTTTTCCTCTTAGATTTTGTTGCAACTCTAATAATAACAGAGTTAACCTATGCCAGGGAAGTTTTAAGACACCCTACATATATATATATATATATATATATATATACAGGCTGCGGTTGCACGTGACTGCTGCAGGTCACGTAAGTCGACCCGACCTCGACACGCCATCTCTTGGTAGGAAGGTAGATTATTTCAGTGTTCCCAAAAACACAATATACCAGAATATTACGACGGGCCGGTTTTACGTGCCGCACCCTGTGTATATATATATAGTTTTGAGACACTCTATATACGAACTATACGTGTCATTCTATATATTCAACTTCGCTGCTGACAAAGAACTTGAATAAAATCTATTAACTTAAAATCTTCAAATTCGGTGAAATTTTCAGTATGGAGTAACTAAAAATCTTATTGTCTTTCCTTTCTTTTTAATTCAAGGTGAAAGAAATTGTGCATCTTCTGTTTTGGGGCCCCCATCTCAACCCTATTCTTTTTTGTGACAGAAAAATAAATTATAACATGGAAGTTCAAAATACACGTATTTAAAGCGTCTTACTTTCAACCTTACAGTTGTTCGTCGAAACGGCCTTAAAATGAATCATATAGTTATTTTATTTTAAGTCTTCTCACAAATGGCCCAAGGAACTAGAACCAGAAATATCCATATTAGTTCATGTAATATAGTTACAAAATTATTCTACAATATAGTATAATAGTCATACATATGGGTTGTAAAAAAAAAAAAAAAAATGTGTATTAGTGCTCCTTATTGAATTAATGCTGAAAGTAAGAAAAAGGAACTTTTTGAGAGGAAATTCTCCACTTCGGCCTCCTCATGGATCCGCCACTGGTTATAGGCCTATAAAATAAGTAAATTTAATAATATTTAAAATATTTAATAGTAACAAATAATAATATTTAATAAGTAAATTTAAGTAATATTAAATGTATATATAGTTCAATTTCATTTTGAAGAAGCAATGGACATTTATTAGAGTTGTATACAAGAAATAAGTAAAATGTCATCACTAAAATTCCCGTTCACTTCGAGGAAAACAGAAAAAAATAATTCCTCTACAAATCAATGGAATAAAAAGTAAATATACAATACAAGTAAAAAGTAAAGTAATAAAATAAAAGTATTCAACGACGTTAAGAAATTTAGAGATCTATCCCCTAAACAAAAATTGGCGTGCATTTTGACCCGTACGATAATCCATAGGCGTTAGTACATACCTCTGAATCCAGCTGGTCTTATAATAGAGAGCTACAGGGGCGGAATGTTTCAGTTTAAGCCCAACCCAGCTCGAAGGTACGTACCTAGGCCCAGTTCAGCCCAGGTCCAGAAGGTTTTGAAGGTTTTTGGCCTGAGCTCGGCCCGGCACGATATGTTTTATGCCTGTCCACCATGATCGCTCACTGACTTCTACTTTCTCCAGCATCTGGACATGTTCTTTGGGCGGACATGTCTTCAACAACCAATAGGGTATCCGGGATGCCTTCCAATAATTTATTCGCTCCAGAATCGCAAATTTTTATATGGCTGAGATTCTACTAGACTGAAATGTACTGATAATAGATATTTTTATTTCGATTGATTCCGTTCAGCTTCAAACTATTTATGACAGTTTGAGCTTGTGATTGAATCAAAATTCTGTATTAATATCACAACAACTTAACATCTATGACAATGTCCCAACCTTTTTCAGTTCTGTACCCATTTCAAACCTCATGAAACCTAGAAGTATAAGGAAAATACTCAAACTAGAAAACAAATCATTCAACAAAGCAACGTTTATTTATTATTTTTTTTAAATAGTAACTGTGTATAATAGTAACTGTATATAATAGTAACTGTGTGTAATAGTATTTTTTTAAAAGTATTTTCACCAACTAACTGAACATATTAACTTCATCACACACTGTCTATTTTGCGCTAGTATTAAAGAAAGTAGAAATGCTTTCAAAATTTTAACTGGAAGTCCAATCGGAAAACCACCATTAGGAAGACCTAGGCACAAATGGGAGGACAATATTAAGATGATCTCTCACAAATAGAATACAAAGTAGAAATTGAATCTATTTGGCTAAGGACACAATTCAATGGAGAGCTTTTGTGAACGCCGCATTGAACCTCCGGGTTCCATAGGCCATATAGTTAATTTAGTTAAAGAGAGAGAAAAGGCGGCAAAAGAAAGTCACAACGTAAATATACTATCTGTCTATCTATCAATCTCTATGGCCTATGGAACCTAAAGGTTCAATGCCGTGTTCACAAAAGCTCTTTATTCACTTCTATCTTTACCCAACGTAAGTATACTAAACAGTAAAATGTAGCATGCAAAAAGAGAAAAAAAAAAACAAGTGATAAAACAACGTTAAAACAAAATAAAAATAGACAAGAAATGCCAGTTAAATATAAAAGAAAAACTTCTTAAAAATCAAAACATAAACGAATTAGTACTTGCGAAGAAAACGAAATAAAAGAATCAAAGCGATGATTCGTATCAATTTCCTGTGAGTTGTGGTAAGTTGGATGAAAGAGCACTGCTATGAGAAGGACATGAAAGAAGTCTCATTGTTAGTATAGGATCAGTGTCAACTGCGTCTATGTTTTTTTTTTTTTTTTTTTTTTTTTTTTTTTGCATTACAACAGGAGGAAAAGATGGTGGGAGTAGAATGTAGTAGTTTTGGCTGACTGTGTGGCGGAGAGTTAGAGTCTTTGCCGCGTGATCCAACTTTCCGTGGGCAACATTCCAAGCACAGTGGGAAAGACTCTTGACCAGGATTTACACCGGTAGTACTTTTGCACTAAATTTAATAATCAAAACCTGAAGTACTTTACCATTACTTGTAGAGCTTTTGCTGAAGTTCAGAAGTTTTAATGCACTCCGGTCCTTTAGTTTTGACCGATGATAAATATTGAACTTTTTCATTGTGATTAGTGTTTCTTCCATATATGTTTTTTTCTTTTTCTTTTTTTTTGAGGGGCACAGTATACGGAGCTCTGAGAGTACCCCTGGAGGAGACCAAACTATAACATAATATTAATACACAGCAGTGGCCCCTCCCGAATACTAAGTGTGCCACCCGGAACATTTTTTTCTTCTCAAAGAAACACTATTGTAATAAATTCTTTTTCTTCCCCTTCTTTTATCTTCGACCACACTATTAATAAGACACTTTCTTTCCAAATAATATTCTGACCAATGTACTTTCCTTTTTATAACAGTTTCCAACAGCCATCTTATCAATGTGTCAGTTCTGGGGCAAAAATAAATTGTGTGGTCAACATTATTGGTAAGAGTTCCATATCCAACATGAATAAATTATTTTGTCCCAACTTTGAATTGTTTATATCAATAATAGTGGCATACTACTATAAAGTGAATTTAGTACACAGTCTAAAAGCATATATTACAAAATGATGGTTCCTTATTTCTAAATATTTTGAATCAGAGCTGCCAACTTCGGTGGGCCCTCCTTAATTCGAGCATTCCCCAGAATTTTTTCAACATCCACACATAAGGAAGAAAAGAAAAATAAGAAAAAAGAAAAGAAGAAAAAGAAGGGGAAAATATTTCAATTTTTTTATATTGTATACATTATACATAAATATGGGCTGAAATTTTGTTCCATCTATCTATGTAATTTCATTTGGTTTCTTTCCCTATAAAATATGTAAATACAAAAGTTAGCCTTCAGAATAACGTGATGAAACTAAGAAAGGGGGTTAGAACGCTAAAACTTCCCTCATTACATCACCACACACTTATTCAAGAATACTTTCCACTGCGGAAAAAAAATATACGAAAAGAGTTTTAAAAAAACTACATATTAACTCAAAATTACCTAAAACTGAATTTCCAGGAAAGTCAATTTTCAAAATTTTCCGGTGTCAAGCCTGAATTTTATTCCATACCCTCAGATTTCCCGCTTGTGAACCGTGAATTAGAGCACCCTCACTGAATTTCATAACCTGGTGCGTCTGTTTTGAACCCCAAGAATGAATTAGAAATACTAAAGTTCGATACTTATTCTGAATGTCTGACTTTATCCTCGTATGACGCGGGATTTGAGACGACTATCTCACTTGTTCCATCCACGAAACGTCTCTGATCTCAGATCTTATTTCCTCTAACTTTGCCAACATTTCCGCAGGTCTCTTGACTCATCCATCTCACAGAAGTGTCAATCCATTAATACGTATCGTTTTTCATTATAAGAATCTTTCTTTTTGTTGAAAAAACATTTAATTGTTGAACGGTACAAAAGAGACACCTACCAGTGGCGGTTTTAGCGGGTAGACACGGGCCTACCAAAAACTTTTTAAAAAATATATAAACGCTAAAAAATACAATAAAGATTAAATATATTTTCCACTATTTATATTAATGGTAGATAATTATTTAACAAATAGCATCAACCACTACTGTAAAAGTAATTTCCTACAGTCATTAATCAATCAAATGTGTATCTATATGTATCCATAAACGAGGGAGCGAACCTACCCAAAATTAAAATCCTAAAGCCGCCTCTGACATCTACTCAATATGTAGGCAATTTTTTTTCTATCTGTGTAATTATGAAAAGCTATAATTTGCCTACTGTCAACTGCTGAAGAAGAACTGTGATAACACCTGGTGATAGTATAACAACTATTGTATGGGGATGCAAAATCTGACAATGCCGCAAACCATCTTCACGACCATTGGACTTCGGCCTTGGCACTCTCATTTCCATGTTTTTCGAAATGGCAATTAAATAAACAAAGAGCTGCAGCAAACATGTGTTATTTCCTTATAGCATACGCTTAATAATGGTTATGTAATTAGCTGAGTGATCATATGGTAAAGCTGAATGATTTGAGACTATAGCTGTGCCCATGTGTACCTAGGTACATTATCTGGCTATAGTGCACGGCAGTTCACCAATTAGTGTTTAATCTTGACGTCAAACAATTCGCTTCCAGTTGATGTTGCCAACGCTGTGATGCGGGAGTCCGATTTAGCTAACATGCATTATGTTATTAGTGAGGTCAACATATCGCAATATTGGTCCCCTGAAGCAAACATCTCACCGGAGATTTGGCAATAGTGTGTCGTGAGTTCATTGGTACACGCCAAACATCAATTAGACTGCTACCTTATTATAGTGGTACAATTATACTATATTACATTCGTAATTGAATGATGATTCTTCGTTGTAATGGTTGACACAGAACAGTTAACATCGAAGAGACTTCTTCCGCAATATACTTCTTGTATGCTTGAAAAGTCCTCATAGCAGGCATAGACTTCTTCCGCAATATACTTCTTGTATGCTTGAAAAGTCCTGATAGCAGGCATGTGCGTACGTTGTTTCTGGAAAAATAAAAAGAGGTAAACATGTAGAATATGATGCGATACAGCTCTCTTGACGACACTCACAAATGCAATTTAACAAATGACAAATGCATTATCCATATAAATGTAAATTACATAGCAAACACTCCTCTAAAGCTCTCGATCATGAAATGAGTAAATCTATGCTTTACACCAATCAACACCATACTATAAACATTTTTAGAAAACGGAGGAATTTATTGTCTACAAAACGATAATATCATTGATAACACTTTAAATTAATTTTATCCATGATAAGCTTGGGAACTTGGAGATACGATCTGTAATTTCCCATGTACTTCATCACCTACTCCTTCTCTGCTACTGGTAATTTCCTCTTGACATAGGAGTTATTTCCTCAATACTGTTCAATATTTGTAGTCTCTTTTCCCGCTCCTCTGTCTTTTCCTTCCTGCTTACTTTACGTCTCTTTGAATACATTTTCTTCTCATTTTATGTTCAAACCAGTTACTTTTCCTCTTTTCAGTTTGTCTCTATTGTTCTTTTCCAACAATTTAATTTATTCCTTTTGATCATCTATCTTTCCATTCTGTATCATTCTTCTAGATTTTCGTAAATAGCTATAAAGATAATCCTAAATCTTCCAATAACGACCACTAAAGTTCAAAATTGATTTTTTGAGAACATGATGGCCCTAACTGATATATCACGTGACTACCTTTCCATTTCACAAATATCACAGATTTCAAACTGGCACATTTCAAGATAGCGGCAGAAGTTCGTGATCTACCTGCCCATTTTACTTTTGCCAATATGTGAAACTACCACCGTTTGCATTTTCCTATCTTTCACTATTTTTACGATTCAACCGTTTATTTGATGTGTTTCAATAACATAACAAAGACCTTCTCCCACCAATTTTGACCTCCCCACCGTTTCTTAGCCGCTATAACTTTGCACATATACACATATTATCACACCTTCTATCACGCGCACTATGTCTCATCTACTAACTCGATTCATCCAGTTGGACCTTTTATTTGTGAGAGAAACTAAGAAAACAATATTTTCCCTGCAAACTCATATGTGCTTCGAGTCAACCAGGATTCCTTCACACCAGAAATGAGTGCTTTAATTTGGAATTAATTTTATTAGCTGTGAGGAAGAAAAACTATTCAGAACAGATTTACAAAAATATCTATGTCTAGTACCGCGTCGTTCTGTATATGAGAATTAGTGTTATCTTCTTTAATCTGTTGGAAACCCTGTTTGTTCGTCCGCAATCAAAAGGACGGGGACATCTTCTAACGTTGGTTGCGTTCTGGTGAATAGAGGAGACTGACTATAAATCGCCGAAGGTAAATAAAGTGGTAGGAAAGGTGAAAATTGCTTTCGTTTCAACGAACTCTAAATCTAAACGAAATACGTAGTTTCTGTAGATGTTGGATCGGAAATATCCAGTTGTTTATTTGTGGATTTTGTAGAAGGGGGGAATATTTATAAAGAATTGCTACTAAAACATGCAGTTGAATTATTGTACTTTAAAAGAGATTATGTAGCCTATGAAAGGGGGAAAATATCTTTCCAGGCTGGGAAGACTGAATTAAACTTAGAGACAGGGAAGTCAAGACTTAAAAGGGGGGAAATTCCCAGGCTTCCCTGGCTACAAATAAATCCCTGGAAATATCTCCCTTCCCCTAGAACGTTGTAACTATCCGTAACTCTCCATACTAAAGCTAAGGTCGAACAAATTTAACAGAAAGAAGGAGGGTTGTACTATTTTATCATTTTTAAATTTGAGAAATTGGTGGTGAATGAATCAAACTAAATCCAGAAAATTAAATCTACATTTCTATTAAGAACTAGTAGAATTATCTAGGACTAAAATTTCTTCCTGTTACCACCTTTTGAGAAATTTGACCTTGAAATTTGAAAAGTTTCGACATTTTTCATTTTTGGAGCCAAAAATTGCAGGACTTTCAACTCCAGCTATACTTCATCATTTCTGGAAACCTTTCTAACCGTAGTTCTTGTGCAGAAAAATCCAACCTGTGTTCCAAATGGTTTTGATTTTACAGGGTTTCGAAATTGGCAAATTTTGTACTTTGGTGGCTACATTCGAAATCTTGAAAATCTCTTTTACCAAAACATTATCCTTCTTTAAAAATGTTTTATGAAAGACCAATATCTCTGCTTTAAGCAGGATTGTAGTGCCAAATTCAACTGTGCCAGAGCGCTTGATGGGAGACAAGCATGGCCGCCCGAACGGAGAGGAGGCGAGCCCCCCTGGCTCACGAAAATGTATTAAATTTCTTAAGATTTTCTTAATACAAATAAAAAAAAATACTAAACGTAGTATAGCAACCAGGGAATTGAGACTCCCTAGAAAATTTTCTTTGGACGTCCATGAAGATAAGGAAACAAAAAAAAAAAAAAAAAGCATAAACACAAAACTGAAATCAAATTATGGTTGTTTACTAATGTTTATTTATGAATGAACACCAAGTTTAAAACGTAACTTTGAACACTTCTGGTAGAAGTTAAAAGCACGCTTTTCACTTTTTATTACACTTTTCCTGAAATAAAAACACAAGTATTCTTTTCTCTCCTGATTCTGTACTGGAGCGTTGCTCGTCCCTCAAAAGCTGTGCTGAGGCATCGCTCCGCTCCGCTCCGGCTCCACTACACCCCTTGCTTTAAGGTTCTTCTCTGCTAGCAATTAGTTCGAAGCTGGGCCATCAGATGGCGCAACAATCGCCGAATAGAATTATATAATAAGTAACATTTCGGGCCAAAACAACTACTTTATTTAGAAACGTAATAAAGGATAAGTAATCAAGTCTATTACACCATCCATGTTCAAGATGTCAGCTGAAAAATATTTTATCTGTGACAAACTTCTCAGTGATGATGTTACATGTATAGTAAAAGAAAAGGGACTGAAAACATTTAGTAGACTCAGTGGCGTATTTACGATTTTGTTTCGGGAGGGGCTTTGTTAATTTTCGGGGGGGCTTTGCCTGGAAATGTGAAAATTCTGCAAGATATTTCATTTACTTTACTATACTAAGTAAGATTTCGGGGGGGGGCTTAAGCCCGGAATCCACCCCCCTAAATACGCCACTGAGTAGACTGCAATATTAAAGTGAAAGATGGAAATGGATATCAACACAATAGAGTATTATACTTCATGAAAAATGTAGAAAAGTTTTCACAAAAACAAAAAGTAGCAAACCGTTGCTATTACAACGTACTTCATCACCTACACCGATAACCCTTTGGTCATAAGTGCTAGGATTTAATTTTCAAGAAGCCTGCCTGATTTGTAGACAATGTACATCAGATGGATTTTTAAAGAGACAGAGTAAAGAACTTTTGAGTGAACGTGAGAGTATACATCGCTTCGAAACCATTCAAGTTACAGATTCTATTATGGAAGCAACCGTCAGAAGAAATGACGACTGGGACAAAGAAGTTAGTATTAGGATTGGCAATGTTCATGATTTAGTTGCTGCTGAAGCCAAATACCATTCCTCATGCATGAAAAAGTTCTACAAGATTTCTTTTGGAATGAAACGTGGTTGTTTCCGAAAGATAATATTGTTTCAAATGCTATAGCTTAAGCTTTCAACTACCTTGAAGCTAACAAGGAAGAGTGTCAATTTTCATTGAGTGTAATTTTTCAAGATTATAATGATGCACTGCCAACTGAAAAAGCAATAAGAACTAAACTGAAAGAAAATTACTTAGAAGATATTATATCAACAAACAAAGAATGCAAGGTGCAGAAGAACCGAAACTTGGAAGAAAACTGCCTCAGCATATGATGCACACAGTCCTAACGAAGAGACACCATTAAGAGGATGCTTACTACCATACTTTTGATTAAGATGCACCGCAAGTCCTACTTGCGATGAGGATAAAAGATATTTTGGTGTAGCTGCTGCAATTATAACGTGAGAAATTGTTATACTTTTTCTTTCCGATTTTATGTCATTCCCTGTTTTGTTTTTCAAGATAGTAGTATCGGGAAGGCATTTTAAGGTCCCAGGAATGAATGAATTAACTTTATTGAAAGATTATCTGCTGATGGCTATTCATCACTTTCGTAAACCTCGGATCTGATATCTTCACTAATTATTTGCCCGGCTGTCATTATGATTCTCAACATTTCTTCGTCCATATACTTACGCTTTAGACGATCATACCATGCATCCGTGTGAATTTTATGCCCTGTATGACGGAAGCAAACTACGGGCTTTATGTTTTTGTTTGTTGGTACAATAATATCTTCTGAGTATTTTTTTTTAGTTTAGTTCTTATTGTTTTTTTTTTTTTTTTTTTTAGTTGGCAGTGCATCATTATAATCTTCAAAAATTTCACTGAATGAAAATTGGCACTCTTCCTTGTTAGCTTCCATAATAGAATCTTTAACTTGAATGGTTTCGACGCGATGTACACTCTCACGTTCACTCAAAAGTTTTTTTATTCTGTCTCTTTAAAGATTCATCTGATGTACATTGTCTACAAATCAGATAGGCTTCTTGAAAATTAAATCTTAGTACTTCTGACCTAAGGGTTATCGGCGTAGGTGATGAAGTACGTTGTGATAGCAACGCAGTAGTAGTGGTAGACGTTGGCCCGAATGACTCATCCTCACTCTCTTTCATGACCGGGGTGAAAGGTCAATGACCTGGCCCGGGGTCAATGACCTAGGGGTACCTAGGACCACCCCCTCTAAATTTTGGCAGGGGTACCTTGGCCCACCCCCTAAATTTTGGCAGGGGTACATAGGACCACCCCCCTTAAATTTTGGAAATTGCCAAATCTAAAAATTGGGTGTGGTAGCCTAGGACCATAGTATGTACCTCTATCAATATTGGGTGTCTATGTCGTTCCCTTTCATGGGTAAAAAATTGCCAAAAATTGAAATTTCGGGGGTTTTTGACCTAATTTATCCCCTTTGATGAGGTGTTATTACCCTATATAGTTATATGGGCGTATACAGGGGTCCATTACCTTTCATAAGACATGGGTATATTAATGCACCCATTGAGAAATTTGGGAGGGGTACCTTGGCCCACCCCTTAAATTTTGGAAATTGCCCAATTTAAACATTGGGTATTATAGTACAGGACCCTAATATGTATTAGGTTAAATTTGGGCGGTCCACCTCATTCCCTTTTAGGGGTACAAAATTGCCAAAATATAAACGTAAGCAATACGTTATACCACGTGTTTGGTTTTTGGTCGATTTTATCCCCTTTGATGAGGTGTTATTATCCTATATAGTTATATGGTCATGTATAGGGGTCCATTACCTTTCATAAGATATGGGTATATTTGTGCACTCCTTTAAAAATTTGGGAGGGGTACTTTGGCCCACCCCTTAAATTTTGGAAATTGCCCAATTTAAACATTTGGTATTATAGTACCGGATCCTAACATGTATTATGATAAATTTGGGTGGTCCACCTCGTTCCCTTCTAGGGGTACAAAATTGTCAAAATATAAACGTAAGCAATACGTTATACCATGTGTTTGGTTTTTGGTCGATTTTATCCCCTTTGATGAGGTGTTATTATCCTATATAGTTATATGGGCGTATACAGGGGTCCATTACCTTTCATAAGACATGGGTATATTAATGCACCCCTTGAAAAATTTGGGAGGGGTACCTTGGCCCACCCCTTAAATTTTGGAAATTGCCCAATTTAAACATTTGGTATTATAGTACTGGACCCTAACATGTATTATGATAAATTTGGGTGGTCCACCTCGTTCCCTTCTAGGGGTACAAAATTGTCAAAATATAAACGTAAGCATTACGTTATACCACGTGTTTGGTTTTTGGTCGATTTTATCCCCTTTGATGAGGTGTTATTATCCTATATAGTTATATGGGCGTATACAGGGGTCCATTACCTTTCATAAGATATGGGTATATTCGTGCACTCCTTTAAAAATTTGGGAGGGGTACTTTGGCCCACCCCTTAAATTTTGGAAATTGCCCAATTTAAACATTTGGTATTATAGTACCGGATCCTAACATGTATTATGATAAATTTGGATGGTCCATCTCGTTGCCTTCTAGGGGTACAAAATTGTCAAAATATAAACGTAAGCATTACGTTGTACCACGTGTTTGGTCTTTTGGCCCAATTTATCCTCTTGGATGAGGGGCTATTACCTTATATGGTTATATGGTTATGTATAGGGGTCTATTCCCTATCATAAGACATAGGTACATTTGTGCACTCCTTTAAAAATTTGGGAGGGGTACTTTGGCCCACCCCTTAAATTTTAGAAATTGCTCATTTTATATATTTGGTATTATAGTACTGGACCCTAACATGTATTATGATAAATTTGGGTGGTCCACCTCGTTCCCTTTTAGCGGTACAAATTGCCAAAATATAAACGTAAGCAATACTTGTACCACGTGTTTGGTATTTTGGCCCAATTTATTTCCTTGGATGAAGTCCTATTACCTTATATGGTTATGTATAGGGGTCTATTCCCTATCATAAGACAAAGGCACATTTGTGCACCCCTTTAAAAATTTGGGAGGGGTACTTTGGCCCACCCCTTATCTTATGATAGGAAATGAACCTATATACATGACCATATAACCATATAAGGTAATAGAACCTCCTCAAGCATTTGGTATCATAGTACAGGTCTCCAATATGTACCACTATAAATTTGGATGGTCCACATCGTTCCCTTTTCATAGGTAAAGAACTACCAAAAATCAAATTTCGGAGGTTATTGACACCTATTTAGCACGTTATATGGTTTATTACCTTTATATGTTTATGTTCCCTTTTAAATTTGGGAATTATCAAATAACAAAATTCGGTAAACGTTTTCTAAGCCCCATTGTAGATGTTGATGTTCCTCTTATGGCCAAATATTTAAAATTTAAATGTTATTGACCGGCTTTATTATTGAATAAGTACAGGATTTATTACTTTTTCATAAGACACAGGTGTATTTGTGTACCAATCTTAAATTTTGGAAGGGGTACATTTCTTATTGTCATATCAATAATTGGTAATTGTTCTTTGGGTAAATCATTAGGATCACGTGATCGGTTATTGACCTATGATGGGATTAGGAGTCCAGGACATTGGTACATTGAAACTTTGTAGGATAATTTGATAATGCGTCATTGGTATTGATTATTCCCGCCAAATATAAACGTAAGCAAGACGTTGTACCACGTGATTGTTCTTGATGAGGTAGTGTACAGGGATTCATTTCCTTTGTTGTGGTACTTCTTAAGTTTGAGTACACACACACACACTTCTAGAAAACAGTTGGTTCTACTCAGGTAAACAATTGACGGACATTATTGACCTTATTGAACATATTAACTCTAAGACTTAGGTATATCAAGAGAAGTATTCTTTAAATTTGGGAATGGTGATAAACAGAATTTTAACATAAGGTGTGAAATTTGAAACAATACATTGAACTTTAGTCACAGCTCATAGTCTAAGATCATTGGTGGTGATTGATTTGAAATCTGATAGCTAACCTTATTGAATCTTATGATTCATAGACGAAAGGCAATACATGCTACAACAGTTTAAAATTTAATCATAAGGTGATGTAATCTGACACTAGCAAAGTTATTGTTAATGCAATTTGATTGGATGATCACTATCTTTCCTGCAATCTGATTGGTTGATCACTATCTTTCGTGCAATCTGATAGGTTGATGATTTTCAAATCTTTGCTGTATTCAGTTTTAAGTTTTGTTTAACATTTTAAAATCTTGGTTTCGTTCAACATTTTGCACTCACTAATAAATATGATCAAAACCGTTTATTTGTTAATCGAATAGTTAAAAACCGGATAAAGTTTGACGGTTAACCGTGAAACGTAAAATTTTTTTAGTTTGAAATTTTTTGCTTGAAATTTTTTGTTTGAAACTTTTCGTTTGAAATTTTTGTTTGAAAAAATTTTTGTTTGAAATTTTTTTGTTTGTAAATTTTTGTTTCAAAATTTTTTTTGTTTAAAATTTTTTCGTTTGAAATTTTTCGTTTCCAAAATTTTTTTCTGTTTAAAAAATTTTTGTTTGAACAGTTTTGTTTGGAAAATTTTGTTTCAAATTTTTTTTGAAAATTTTTGTTTGAAATTTTTTTTGAAATTTTTGTTTGACATTTTAAAAGTTTGTGCACTCATTAGTAAAGAACTGGAACTGTTTAGAACTAAAACCTCTGGCAACATTGTGGTGCACGTCAGAACATGATAATGCAACGTCATCAGTTTTGCATCATATATAAGTATCGTTCGAGTTAGTATTCATGATAACGTCATCATGGCTACTTGTCTGCAGTTTCTAAACACGCGTGATGTGATGAAATCATTTACCAAAATTACCGATTTACAACAGAATGTACCTTATAGAATCTTAGCTAGCCAAATGATCCCTACAAAGTTTGGATTAAGAATCGTAGTGAAGCTTGAAAATGATAAGAATATAATTTTACCAGCAAGATATTTACCCATGGAAGCATCAAAACAAGAAGAACTGCTGCGTTTCTTAAATACTGGATCTGTATCTTTATGTTACAAAGGATTCTTGGGTCGAAGTCATCAACTTGAATTTAGTACACAGCCAGATTCGTCAGCCATTGTGATGAAATCATGAATCAGCACATTTCTTTCCAATGACGTCAGCCGTAGTTGTATGAATTTGGTTGGTCGGCATGACGTCAGCAACTGTGATGAAATCATGAATTCAAACGTCAGCACATTCCTTACCAATGACGTCAGCAATAACTATAAACCAGCAAATACAGTGTCAGCTCGTGAAATCATTTGAGCAAGTGCTTTTCAGGAGGAAAGATGTGTACTTCTAACGATAAAGAGTTCATCTTCGCAAGCTATTATCCAATAAATATATTTCAAACAAAACATGTGATGATTGGTATCAGTGCTAAGACATTTGAACCAGTGATTCGATTGGGCAAAGCAGAACAATTTGGTGTACAACTGACCTGTGAAGAATGGCAAATATTATGTTCACGAATCGACCAAATGAACGATTATTTTCATGATGAGCTAAATGTGACCATAGTCAAATCATTAGGCTCAAATCATGAAGTGGTGCTGCGTACAGTCCTCGAAGAGAAGATGGTGCTGTTACGTAAAAAGAGTACATTTCATGTCCCTCGCAATATGGTGTATCTAACACAAACGGAATGGAACAAATTCATCAGCGTATTTCAGTGTGTGAAACATGCAGTGGAAGTGTGCAACAAAACTAGTATATTCCTGAAAAAGTACTATTTTGAAAAATGTGTTATGCATATTGTACAACATGTATCTAGATATTGTGATGGTTGTCAACATCGTTCTTGGGTGCATAACTGTATTGATAAACAGTTTATTTGTGATCAAATGGACATTGAGTTTCCACCAATTGATATTGCATTAGACCTTAAAAGACTTCAACTGGAATTAAAATTATATGCTAAAGACAAACTAGTGCAAGAAGTTCAAAATACATTGTATCGACAATATCCAGAACCACTATCTGGTATGGATGTATGTGGAGTGTAATAAAATGATCCATTTCAATGAATTGTGTTTTTTCATTTCAAGTACAAACCCATATTCTGACGTGTACTATTGCACCACAATGTTGTCAAAGGTTTTTGCTCTAAACAGTTCCAGTTCTTTACTAATAAGTGCACAAACTTTTAAAAATGTCAACTCAAACTTTGAAAACAAAAATTTAGAACAAAAATCTTTGAAACAAAATTTTGAAACAAAAAATTTCAAACGAAAAAAATTCAAACAAAATTTTGAAGCGAAAAAATTTCAAACAAAATTTTGAAACAAAAAATTTCAAACAAAAAATTTGGAAACGAAAAATTTCAAACAAAAAATTTTAAACAAAATTTTCGAACAAAAATTTTTCAAACAAAAATTTCAAACGAAAAGTTTCAAACAAAATTTTGAAACAAACAAAAATTTCGAAACAAAAAAAAATTTAAACAAAAAATTTGGAAACGAAAAAATGTCAAACCAAAGTTTCAAATTTTTTAAATGTTAAAACAAAACTGAATGCAGAAAAAGATTTAAAACTCATCAACCTATCAGATTGCACGAAAGATAGTGATCAACCAATCAGATTGCAGGAAAGATAGTGATCATCCAATCAAATTGCATTAACAATAACTTTGCTAGTGTCAGATTACATCACCTTATGATTAAATTTTAAACTGTTGTAGCATGTATTGCCTTTCGTCTATGAATCATAAGATTCAATAAGGTTAGCTATCAGATTTCAAATCAATCACCACCAATGATCTTAGACTATGAGCTGTGACTAAAGTTCAATGTATTGTTTCAAATTTCACACCTTATGTTAAAATTCTGTTTATCACCATTCCCAAATTTAAAGAATACTTCTCTTGATATACCTAAGTCTTAGAGTTAATATGTTCAATAAGGTCAATAATGTCCGTCAATTGTTTACCTGAGTAGAACCAACTGTTTTCTAGAAGTGTGTGTGTGTGTACTCAAACTTAAGAAGTACCACAACAAAGGAAATGAATCCCTGTACACTACCTCATCAAGAACAATCACGTGGTACAACGTCTTGCTTACGTTTATATTTGGCGGGAATAATCAATACCAATGACGCATTATCAAATTATCCTACAAAGTTTCAATGTACCAATGTCCTGGACTCCTAATCCCATCATAGGTCAATAACCGATCACGTGATCCTAATGATTTACCCAAAGAACAATTACCAATTATTGATATGACAATAAGAAATGTACCCCTTCCAAAATTTAAGATTGGTACACAAATACACCTGTGTCTTATGAAAAAGTAATAAATCCTGTACTTATTCAATAATAAAGCCGGTCAATAACATTTAAATTTTAAATATTTGGCCATAAGAGGAACATCAACATCTACAATGGGGCTTAGAAAACGTTTACCGAATTTTGTTATTTGATAATTCCCAAATTTAAAAGGGAACATAAACATATAAAGGTAATAAACCATATAACGTGCTAAATAGGTGTCAATAACCTCCGAAATTTGATTTTTGGTAGTTCTTTACCTATGAAAAGGGAACGATGTGGACCATCCAAATTTATAGTGGTACATATTGGAGACCTGTACTATGATACCAAATGCTTGAGGAGGTTCTATTACCTTATATGGTTATATGGTCATGTATATAGGTTCATTTCCTATCATAAGATAAGGGGTGGGCCAAAGTACCCCTCCCAAATTTTTAAAGGGGTGCACAAATGTGCCTTTGTCTTATGATAGGGAATAGACCCCTATACATAACCATATAAGGTAATAGGACTTCATCCAAGGAAATAAATTGGGCCAAAATACCAAACACGTGGTACAACGTATTGCTTACGTTTATATTTTGGCAATTTGTACCGCTAAAAGGGAACGAGGTGGACCACCCAAATTTATCATAATACATGTTAGGGTCCAGTACTATAATACCAAATATATAAAATGAGCAATTTCTAAAATTTAAGGGGTGGGCCAAAGTACCCCTCCCAAATTTTTAAAGGAGTGCACAAATGTACCTATGTCTTATGATAGGGAATAGACCCCTATACATAACCATATAACCATATAAGGTAATAGCCCCTCATCCAAGAGGATAAATTGGGCCAAAAGACCAAACACGTGGTACAACGTAATGCTTACGTTTATATTTTGACAATTTTGTACCCCTAGAAGGCAACGAGATGGACCATCCAAATTTATCATAATACATGTTAGGATCCGGTACTATAATACCAAATGTTTAAATTGGGCAATTTCCAAAATTTAAGGGGTGGGCCAAAGTACCCCTCCCAAATTTTTAAAGGAGTGCACGAATATACCCATATCTTATGAAAGGTAATGGACCCCTGTATACGCCCATATAACTATATAGGATAATAACACCTCATCAAAGGGGATAAAATCGACCAAAAACCAAACACGTGGTATAACGTAATGCTTACGTTTATATTTTGACAATTTTGTACCCCTAGAAGGGAACGAGGTGGACCACCCAAATTTATCATAATACATGTTAGGGTCCAGTACTATAATACCAAATGTTTAAATTGGGCAATTTCCAAAATTTAAGGGGTGGGCCAAGGTACCCCTCCCAAATTTTTCAAGGGGTGCATTAATATACCCATGTCTTATGAAAGGTAATGGACCCCTGTATACGCCCATATAACTATATAGGATAATAACACCTCATCAAAGGGGATAAAATCGACCAAAAACCAAACACATGGTATAACGTATTGCTTACGTTTATATTTTGACAATTTTGTACCCCTAGAAGGGAACGAGGTGGACCACCCAAATTTATCATAATACATGTTAGGATCCGGTACTATAATACCAAATGTTTAAATTGGGCAATTTCCAAAATTTAAGGGGTGGGCCAAAGTACCCCTCCCAAATTTTTAAAGGAGTGCACAAATATACCCATATCTTATGAAAGGTAATGGACCCCTATACATGACCATATAACTATATAGGATAATAACACCTCATCAAAGGGGATAAAATCGACCAAAAACCAAACACGTGGTATAACGTATTGCTTACGTTTATATTTTGGCAATTTTGTACCCCTAAAAGGGAATGAGGTGGACCGCCCAAATTTAACCTAATACATATTAGGGTCCTGTACTATAATACCCAATGTTTAAATTGGGCAATTTCCAAAATTTAAGGGGTGGGCCAAGGTACCCCTCCCAAATTTCTCAATGGGTGCATTAATATACCCATGTCTTATGAAAGGTAATGGACCCCTGTATACGCCCATATAACTATATAGGGTAATAACACCTCATCAAAGGGGATAAATTAGGTCAAAAACCCCCGAAATTTCAATTTTTGGCAATTTTTTACCCATGAAAGGGAACGACATAGACACCCAATATTGATAGAGGTACATACTATGGTCCTAGGCTACCACACCCAATTTTTAGATTTGGCAATTTCCAAAATTTAAGGGGGGTGGTCCTATGTACCCCTGCCAAAATTTAGGGGGTGGGCCAAGGTACCCCTGCCAAAATTTAGAGGGGGTGGTCCTAGGTACCCCTAGGTCATTGACCCCGGGCCAGGTCATTGACCTTTCACCCCGGTCATGAAAGAGAGTGAGGATGAGTCATTCGGGCCAACGTCTACCACTACTACTAACGCTGTGCTAATTCTTATTTTCGTGTAAACTTTCCTACTCTTTTCATGAAGTGTGACACTCCTCAGTCCCTTACGTTGACATTCGTTTCCATCTTTTACTTTAATATTGCAGTCTACTAATGTTTTCAGTCTCTTTTCTTTTACTATACATGTAACATCATCACCTAGAAGTCTCTCACAGATAAAACATTTTTCAGCTGACATCTTGAACATAGATGATCTAATAGCCCTGATTAATAATCCTTAGTAACACCTACAATGAATGAAAAATATATTAATTTATATTTTATATTTAAAAAATCGCTAAAACGAAATAGTATCAGAAAATTTTCGTTAAGGTTCTGCTACAAAGCAATGCTGAAAGAAAAAAAATGCGTATTTTGCCACGCCTATAACATCTAAATGGTGCATCCTAGGGAAAAAATGAAGAGAACATTTCTTGTAGAGAATTCAATGTAGATTACATTTTGTAATAACATGTTTTGCTCTTTCCGTCCTAGATATTTGCTTAAAAAGATATTTACAAAGAACTAATTTTTGGCGCCATTTTTCCAAGATGACGGCGGGGTACAGTGGAGCAAAACTAGTATGTTGTTAAGGACACTTATATAAAGAAAATAAAATTTGTTCCAGATTTCCACTATTTTTTCTTATTCGACCCTAAATCATCCCTTATTGATTGGCCTACAAGTAAACTTAACATTCGTAAAAATTATACATATTATTTACTATTTTAATATTTAGATATGTAAATTAATGACTGTAAATTATGTTGTATGACTAATTTGAATACTGCATCGTACAAAAATTGCTTAATAGAGCCTAAAATTAACGTAATGAAACAAAAGACAGTATTAGGATTTGAAGAACACAACAGTTTAGCGTACATGAAGTACATGAAGTTTAAAACCTTAAGCCATATATATTTTTCCTATGTTACTATTCAGTTGGGGATATCAATTAATTGATAAAACAAATAACGAAAATTATTCTACACAAGAAGTTTCGAATGTGACATAAACACAATGTTCGTATAGGTGTTTCATATAATGTTGTATTTGAAGATATAAATTAGTGTTGAATTTTAATAATGTGAATTGTTATACAAGATTTAACTAATGCCAGAGCAAAACAGTGGCCAATATATTGTATAATGTATTTCTAAAATTACATACGGTCTAGAGCACTTTATAAAAATAAAATGTATTTCTCAATATCCACAAATGCATGTTATATAATTTCCTTTAGTTCAGAAGCCTTAACGATAAGTTGTTTGTTTGGCCATGAGGCCATATTATTTTACGCAAGTCGAAGAAGGAAACGAAAGGAAATTCTATTATTCTATTATTTTTCGCAAGACGAAGAAGGAAATTCTATTATTTTTTATTTTTGTAAAGTTGCTAGGATATGGTGGTTACTAAGAATATGTTAGGGACAAAATATGTGATCAGAAGAAAACATTGGCAATTGAGTTTTATTTATTTATAGAAATAAAACCAAGTTAAGAAAAGATTCAGAAGACTTGTAAATTTTAGTTAGTGATTCACAGGCTCTGGAAAATGGATTGGTAACCTTCCATTTGTAATATTTATTGTTGTTGTCTTAAGTTTGAGCACGGAATGGTCGACTAGTAAATGTCCAAGCTTGTAAGTTAATAAGTAAACGTCGATATGGATACGGATATTTAAATATACGCTTGAGACTATTAAGCTTGCTATCCAAATCTTCTTTCGGGTTGCATAATCTCTTTATCACAGGTAAAGTTAGAGTTGAGTTGATTTTGAGTTTAACGTTCCTTACAGGAGCGAGGCTGTATGAGACGGAACCTATTGATTAGCGTGGAATCCGAACCACATGAGCTCCCATCTTAGGTAAAATTAGAGAATTTTGTGTTTACTGTTTGAATTCATTTTCTCGTTGTATTTTTATTTGTATTTTTATTTTATTTGTTTCTAACTTCAGATACAGCCCACAAGGCCATTTTTCACTGTACTAATTTACAAATGAATAATACAAATGAACTACGGGGTAAACGGCTCCTGAACGGGACGTGTTATCGTCTCCATGATCTTCAAATACACTCTCAATAATTAGTCAGGTTTCTAGCTCGGCAAGCCACTATCGCACTTCACATCTCTCAACAACTATCGTTTCATGGTTGAATGAACTTTCTCTTTTTCCTGAAATCAGCATTGCAACCTTCTGTCTTAAGATTAAAAAAAAAATCTAAATATTTAACAGAATAAGGAAATAAGTAATATGAAGTACATCGCACATAATCTTATTACTAACTTCCTAGTAATGATAGGAGACAAGACTTGAAACTTATGGCTTTTATAAGATTCAGTAGTGGTAGTTAACTCTTGCGAGTGACATTTTTCTGGACTATCTTCTCAAACGTGAATCAGTTTTATCAAAAACGACTCAGGTGGTTCTGCTTATATTTCATAAATAAATATTTAAATCCTATAACCCAAGAATAATGTGTAAAACAAATTCTTATATAAAAAATATGCAGGAAAGGTGATTTCCTGTTGGGGCTAGATCTTTATTATTATTATTTTCTCTAATATGGCATGCGATTTTATTGATACTTCCTTCAACTTGCAGAAATAACTCTGTTTGGGGTTGCAATACATCAAGTTTACGTGGGTTAAAAGGGGTAAATTCTACCCCATGTTACGTGTGAACATGCTCATACAAAATAATTTTCCAGTGGAAATATACCGAATAAATTATTCGATTTTATTAAAATATGTGTACATTTATCATCTTTATCGCATTCAAACAATCCTCACTTGTTGCGATTGAAAATGATATTCAGACAAATTCCCCCTTAACAAAATCCCTCCGGACGAAATCTCCCAAAAAGAAACCGGGTCGAACAAAATCCCCCCGTGAAAAAATGCGCTTAGAACAAAATCCCCCCGGACAAATTTCTCACCGCACAGTAACTTTTAGTTAAGCCTTTGTCAATACTTGCTGAACTTGTATCCGGAAGAAAATGGAAAATTGTTTATGAGCAATAACATCGGATAACGCGGTGACTAAGGTTTTAAAATCCAATGGGCATAACCATCTGCCGGATTGTACGAAGATTGAGCTAAGTCCATTTATATTTATATGTTGTTTATTCGTAAACAGCGAGTCTCCGGGTAAAAGCATCCTTTCCACATTAGTGCATATTCTTGAAACTGTATTTACACATTACCCATGATTGTGATTTTATGGTTAATAATTCAATTTTGGTTGAGAAATTTGACTATTCGTTAGTTAAGATTGCCAAAATTCAGTCGAGTGAAAAGCAGCAGAAGGTACACCTTGTCTCAAAAAGGTTGAGCGCATTCTTTATTGGTGTTTTGAGGCAAAAATTTTTAAAGTCCAACTTCGGTATCTTCGGGAAAAAGTAAACCAGGTTCGAACCTCCAAGCCAGCCTTTGCAATCGGAAAAAAGTTTGCAGATGTGTTTTTCTTCTTTTAAATATATTAAGACTTGTTACCAAGGAATACTAAAGGAATACTAAAAGCTAGTTGACTGCCGACGTCGGTAGTCACGAAGTCTACAAGGCAAAGACATCGTTGCCCTAAGCTGTAAGCGTCGGTGGACTACAGATAGTCAACTATTGACCTCTCGCCAAAAATTGGTGGCCCCGCAGCGACGATCCGCGGTGGCCTCAGTTCCATTTTGAAAACTTTACTACCAGTGGCAGAGACGCGATGAAACGCCAACGAACCACAAAATTACTCTCCCAAAATATGTTAAAATGCCTATATGTGTGATTTGTTTATATTTAGGTGAGTCAGAAAAACACAAAACAAATACCCAGGGGTGGACGCGAACGATCAATGTTACGATTACTAGGAGTGTTCTTCTGACTTTCGCAAGGAAACGATTATAAAAAGCTTGTTTGTTGAAGGATAAATCATTGACATCTTAATTTAGCCAATCAGACAAACCCCTACATCTCGAGTTCTAGGAGGTGGTACCGTGAACCGTTTCAGATTTATTGCTTTCTGGTGGGGTACTATCTATGTGCAAAATTTGAGCATAATAGCCGACATACATCTTCGGTGCCTCTTATTTTCAGTGCAATTTTAACCAGAGCTGGTGTGGGTCAATGAAAATTTGATCCATGACCCACCATGACCCACTATCATCCACCACCCAAATGATCCATTGGCCCACTGCCATCGTGATCCACTCTGACCCACCACCAACTATGAATCACTCTGAACCTTGCGACCAACTCCGACCCACCAAAACCCATCGACATCAACTCTGACCAATGATCCACGTCCTCCTCTCCATTGACTAAAGAGGTTACACTTGTAATAAAACAAGACTGTAAAATTATCACTTATCGGAGTTTGAATTTCTACCGTCAATGACTCAAGCACCTCTCTGTTACAATACTGGTGGATCTGACCTTTACGATATATAATGGCAAAGTGTTTCTCATCTTCCGAATTAAATGAATTTAAATTTATCATATATAATAATTTCTTTGTTGCCTTACAGACACATTTCAGTAGAAAATGGGGTGAAATTTGAAAGTCTCAATTCAAGGAAAAGTAGACCAACGTAAAAAAAGAAAGAAAAACTAATTTTCTATATAATTAAGCATGTCGTACTAATTGAAAATGCCCATGTAATTAAGTTTAGAATACAAATTTTATGGCCATTTTCTCTCAACTTTATGGCTTGATTGCCTTATGCTCTGAACGCTCCATATATTAAACGCCAGCTTCAGCAATTATAAACAGAAAGCAGTGGTGAGTATAAAATTCGAAGTGTGCCGGTGCTGGTGCCGGTGCCGATGTTAGCTCTCCCAGGCCATCATCCTGTAAAGATGGGGATGAATTTGGATGTAAACTCCATTCTGCGCATCACTATCCATCTCAACGACAGAGAAAATTATGGATAACTAAGATCAGACTAAGATCAGTCGTTTTACATTATTTTTACGTGTCACACCTCCCAACTTCCATAACTTCATATTACCACAATATTTTCTTCTTAGATTGAAAGTAATATGTCCCCCAAGTTTGGTAAATGTTGCCCCAGACATTAAGGAGTTACGCTGGAATATACACTTAAAAAAATTAAAATATTATTTAAGTTTTAAACTTTGCACTCCGCAAATATGTTGCCCTCTGTTAAATCCTCCTTATTCTGTTAAATATTTAGATTTTTTTTTATCTTAAGACAGAAGGTTGCAATGCTGATTTCAGGAAAAAGAGAAAGTTCATTCAACCATGAAACGACAGTTGTTGAGAGATGTGAAGTGCGATAGTGGCTTGCTGAGCTAGAAACTATTAAAAGTGTATTTGAAGATCATGGATGTGATAACACGTCCCGTTCAGGAGCCGTTTACCCACTGCATTTAATAAGGGTCAAGAATCACCTACAGAGCTTAAACTTAGTAACGTTTGATGCACATATATATGCTTGCTATTAAACATGAGATAAACAGAAAACTATTAATGGTGGCCAAACACCGTGTGCGTGGGTTTTCCCGGGTACTTCCGTTTCCTCCCACTTTTTTCATTTTACCATTTCATTCATTGCTCATCATCATCACCTCCTTTAGCCTTGGCGGCATACCTGTAGGACGTAAAACAAATATTCCATACAAAGCTGAGTATCGCTTGTTACTCTGAATCACAATTTAGCTTATCAGAGAGCTTCCCAAACTCTGTTCAATGGAAACATACTGTAGGTCGCAAATTATTATTGTATATTTAATACGATTAGTTTTTCGTAACATTCTTAAATAGAGTAATAAAGTATATAAATATAATCTATAATGCTTTAATAGGAGTCTAAATCTCAAAATGAGGCGCAAAATATTTTGTTTGCGCCCATAGGCGCAGAAATTGGAAATCCAGACCTATAGTAATATAAAATTCAGACATAGTATTTTTATTTGAGAAATACGGGATAATAATATTGTGTCATCATAAAATTATCATGTTGGGTTTCTCACCTAAAATCAACATATTAAAAACTCTTATTATTTTCTTTCTTAGTGCTTTCTATGCTCTAGATCAGCGTTTCCCAACCGGTGTGCCGCGGCACAGTGGTGTGCCGCGAATGGATCGCTGGCGTGCCGCGAGGAAATCGGAACAAAATTATTAATTCTATAGCAATCAAATTGCAAGACATACAGAAAAAGGTATATTTGTATTTCAAATTACTACTATGAATCTAAAATTTAAAGTTTCATACTGTGTTACTTTTCTGTAGAACATTTTTCTGTACATTTCTAATTTTGAAAAAAAAGTATTTGTTATCATTGTTATGACCATTATTGCTTCTTTATTGTTGCAGACTATTTCGTAACTTGAAATTTTAAAATATTATTCAATCCTTCCGGCAAAGTAAACATGCATACGAATTACCTATATTTGTGCTTTAAAAATAAAAGAGATTCGTTTGTTCGTTCGTTATTTAGTGATCCTCCTTCTTAATGAAAGGTTGGATACAGTTTTCGAAAAAAAAGTGTATTTTTAACAACTTGAGCCCTATATCTGATTGTAATTGTTTTCTATTTTTAAATTAAAATGAAAAATAAACATAATGAATTACCACGGGGAAAAACAGTGGTCTAGCTTTCTTCTCTGTGAGAAGGATGTCAGTAATCAGAAAAAAATACTACAGTATTTTATATTTTCAAATAATAATAATAATAATAATAATAATAATAATAATATGTGTGCCGCGAGAATTCAAGTTACCCTGAAGTGTGCCGCAAGTTGAAAAAGGTTGGGAAACGCTGCTCTAGATCACTGTTCTGTGAATTTTAATAATGCCTTTTACGTATTTTACAGTTATATTGAGAACTGTAAAATGACATTAATTCCACAACTCGAATGCCTCCTTAAAGGGAAATTAACATGTGTATCATTAGAATGTATGACGTTTTCAAAGAATGAATGTAAATTAAAATAAATGTTATGAAATTTGCTTTAGGCTACGAAATAGTTGTTAAGTGTCCCACAGTTACAGCTTCAAATATGCTTCAAATTCCTGAGATTATCAAAGTTTCAGATACAGGCAAAAAGTCATACCACTCTGAAAAATTAACAAGTAAATGGAAAATTTCGAAGAAAGTTGTTCTCGCACTATGTTAACCTTATGTTTCCTTCAAGGAAATAATTGATAGAACTAGGTCTACTAGCAAGAATTATATTAACTACCCAGAATAACAAAGTTTATGCAACGAATCAAATTTTGGATTACAATAGAACATTTGTTTCAAAATAATAATAATAATAATAATAATAATAATAATAATAATAATAATAATAATAATAATAATAATAATAATAATAATAATAATAATAATAATAATAATAATAAATACTGACTTATTCAACATAGATTTGAGAAACATGGTTCTAACGGTGGTAATGGAAACTCGACAGTTGATCAATATAACTTTTCGTTGACGTTTCGTTTTCACCTCACAATACTTTACTCAGCATTTTTAGATGTTAAGGATTTATGAAACAGTATAGTGATTCTGCTGTGAGATTTGTTTCTAAAGAACAGTTCAATGAATTGATTATAAACTACTTAGTTCACAAATTTTCGAAAAAGATACAATTTTACTGGACTCTGTTACCCTACCCTGGCTGTTATAAGAGACAATTGAAATAGCTTGCAGCAAAATTCTATTTCCTAAATCCAAAATGGCCGTAGATGAGAAGAATCTGATAATCTTTCTCAGCACGTCATTAGGAAGGCAATCTATGGTGAAAATATCAAAATAATTCCTGATAGTCGAGTAACCCCACCAGTTGATGATTTGACATGGAATGACCCTTAATTAAAAAAAAAAAAATAAGCTCCCATCTACGTATTACAAGTATTAATAGTCGATAACTCTATAAGGAAATTTATATTGTGCCACTTTAAAAAGAAAAGGCAAATCATAGACCCGAGACATAATATAATGAACCTAGTAAGCAAGCACGTCTACAGTAAGTCAGAGTTGGCCCTTAATTTTCCTTCATAGACTTAATCTTAGAAGTCCTCTCTGAGTATGGCTTTATCAAGTGTAAATTTCAAGTCATGCTTGGAGTCCATATAGCATAAACTTGTGTATGCTTAGACCAGACGAAAGAATGAAGGCTGTGCAAGAATGCTTGCGTGTTAGACTTAGCCTTTGAGGTTCTCTCTCTGTATGGCTTTACCAAGTGTATATTTTAAGTCATGCTTGACAGGAGTGTCAATTTGAAAGGAATTTTTTAGGCTAGCCTTATATTATGTATTATTGTCAAGTCTGAAAACAAGCTTGCAATCAAGGAACTAGTAAATTTGCCATAGCCTTGGTCAAGTCTGCAGCCATCTAAATGCAAACTTGTACAAGCCTACAGACTTGCCCATAAAGGTTTGAGTAAGGTTATTAAAAGTCTAGGTTGCTATTAGGGAAAAGTGTTTATGACCCATGTTAAACCGAAGCCCTTAATTTTAATCCATACTAGCTCTATTGACTTGACCTTCGGCAACACTGTTTGAATAGCAATCAACAATCTTCCAATTGCATCAATTATTTCTTCAAATACCATATCGCTACTGCTTATCATACATTTGGCAGCGATACAAGAAATCCCAAACAATTGTTTAAAATGCAATTGAAGGACTTACACAAATCCTTCTATTGTATCTACAAAATAATATTGATTATTTAAAAACAGGAAGCCTAATGTTTCATATACTGCGTCTCCTTCAAATCCTGAAGAGTATCAAACAATATTATCAGTCATCATAAGATTACTTCTATTGTACAAACACTTCTTCAAAATATTATGAGCAAACAAAGTTTAAAAGGTACACTTAAGTAATGCGATTGAAGTGGTGAATGTCCTTTGCTATATATATTCTTATTTAAAAACACGTAGGCCTACATGTAAGAATAAGAAGAAAATGTACAGTATCTTAAAAGATACAGTGCAGTCCTTCTTCTTCTTTATAATTGTTACTGGTAGAAAAACAAATTACCAGACGGTATTGGATGATTTGATAATAATGTTTACGACCGCAGTTGTTCATGTAGGACGAGGAATCCCCATTATAATACATAAGTTTGTCATTGACCGTATGACAAAAAGTCCCACTAGCCCTACACTGAATTGATGGCAGGGCAGCAGTGGAAGCCTCAATTACCTGGCTTAAATTCATAAACTTTGACAGCCAAAGTGTGTACTGTGAAGATGATGGTCATGAAGTTCTCCGTGAGCAATTATTATAAGGTGGCGTGTCATTTTTCTGATTATGTTCTGCATACTGCGAAATAATGCTGAACGTTTAGTTATATTTTGACTTCTGTGAAGTTCACATTAAACGTATTATATTCTGTGATTTATTCATTAGCTTTAGGGCCGTGTCAATAACATCTATCAATATAACAATAGCAGTGCATTATCATACTTCTATACTGTATATACACTATTGGAAAATTTGAATTTGTATCACTCCTTAGTAAATATATGCTTGTTGATAGTTATGATTCAAAACTGTTGTTCCTTATAAAATCTTATTCAAATAATGTTTATTAGTAACTGGAATACCTGTTCTTCGCACGAGGATAATAGGTTTATGCTAAGGTGGCCGAAATTTCAACTGGCAAAAATGGAACGCATATGAATGGCGAAAGGGGGGGGGGGGAATATAACATTTACAGATTGCATTTTAGACGCCAGTAGTGTTTTTGAGCTACAAAATACACAAGTAAAGATGATAAGATACCGCAGTGTCTCTTAACTAATACGTTACAATTACCAATTCCAGGCACGGCCTAAAAATTCCCAATAAGTGCTACTGCCGAAATTAGCCCTATACACACTCATTTTAACAACGGAGTGAGAATTTGCTCTGATCATTTATATTATCTATAGGCTATGTTAAAATGCTAGATTTATATGTTTATCTCCAAAGAAAAGCTTATATGTTGGTCTCCAATTTTTTCGACAAAACCACAGACGCTAGAAACGAGCCGTTTTCTCTAGTCGATTCCAAATTTTGTGCAGATATTCCAGTTCTAATTGAATATTTAAAAAACGTGGCTGTTATTTCTTTATTACATTTTAGGGGTACACTGGAAGCGTTGAATTTTTTAAAAAAAACCTAAAGCATCATATCCTATGAGTTATACGTTCCAACACAACATTGTTGTATACCGAGGTTGTCTATCTCTCAGGCGTTTGTTTCATGGCCAAATTATAATGAAAAACAAAGGATAGCCATTTCTCTAGGCTAGTATGAATCTTTATTGCTTGGACTGTTTCGTCCAATGAACACCTATATCACTGACATTATAATTAATTGTGTATGTAATGTATTTGCTTATTACATACTGCATGCAAGAAGAAAGAAGACGCTGATCATACATGCATTAGAAACTCCAACCGGAAGTAGGCTCAATCATGCAAACGGTGCGAGATATTGAAAAAAAATATCAAAAAAATCTCCCCTTTATGGTGCCCCTTGCTGATTTTTATGAAGACGTCTTTCAGTTGTGTCTGTAAAGGGACATTTATAGATGTTGTAAGGAATGACAAGGAGATTCATGCTCATATGTGAATGATGCGTTGTGTAGGGAGTGCAGGTTCAGCTAGTGAATTATAATAATATTGGAATACTTTCTTCACATTTGCTCAAAAACGGGACATTTGGGCGTCCCGTTTGAGATTAAGGAAAAAAAGATAACGGTCAGAAAAAGGAAGAAAGTCTGGTCACCTTAGTTTATGCAATGTATTTGAATTCCTACCACTCCTCAGGATACGCATTTCAGTCAAAGTGTAATAAGAAAATCTATAATGTTACTTCATTCCCTCCCCAACGCCTCACATTTTCTAATCCCCATGCTGATGGTGACTGAGCTTGGACGGCATCGGAAAAGTGTCACTGTTTATCTTAGCGACCCCAAAAACTATGGATTGGACATTAATATAAATTGTTCTTTGATTATTTTAACATATCACTTCCTGCCCACTCTCCTTAACGCCCCATGCCGAAAATTATTAATGTAATATCATGATATCCTTAGAAAACCTAATAAAACCAAGTATCATTTTAATGGTTGATTTAATTAGATGAGGTCACAATCTTCACACTTTGTGCACTATTTTAGTTTAGCATGTGTTTAATACTTTAATCTACATTCATTTCTACGTATCTTTATTATTATTATTATTATTATTATTATTATTATTATTATTATTATTATTATTATTTACTTATGTTGTATTCTTATTTAGGCTGTACCGGGTCCGTTCCCGCTGGAGGCGGCAAGTTCTTGCCCTTCTACCCTCTTCTAATAGGCCTATGTCTCTGAGATTCACCCAACCCCACCCAACCAGGTACATTCTAGGAACGTGCCATTTAAGTTCCATATGTACCGTTTACGTACCTGGTACTTGAAAAATGTACATTTCATATGCATAGCACGTGTCGCTAGGTACGTGCCTTTCGAGGAATTTCTGACACTTGAAAGGTACTTTTACATGCTTCACTGGAATGTGAGGAATGTGAATGGCACATACCCCATGTACCATGGCATGGTTGTGCGTAAGTTGCTTCGTATTGCGACTAGGGTTGCCAATTTAGCCACTTTGTGACGAGATCTGGCCATTTTGAGAACGTCGTTAGTCACATAATTTCCAAAGAGCCA
The DNA here is from genome assembly GCF_964235325.1 of Thermobia domestica. NCBI lineage: Eukaryota > Metazoa > Arthropoda > Insecta > Zygentoma > Lepismatidae > Thermobia > Thermobia domestica. The sequence continues at coordinate 253,334,968 of NC_137457.1, read as the reverse complement.
ATAGTGGCTTTTTAGCCATATGCTTTTCACTTCTATAGCCACTTTCTGAGTTTAGCCACATTGTAATATATTGTGTGTGTCATTTTGCAATTTTCTGACGTTTGATGCGTTCTCTAGGTTGTAACATTCTAAACCCCACTGTCAGAATTGTCCTCATAAAATTAGCATTGATGGTTATATTGTGACGTTACACAGCAGAGAATTAGTTCAAAACCTGTACGTTAAAACTAGACGTTAAATAAAATTTTCGGGAAGACGTAAGTTTAAGTATAAACTAACTCCTTAAAGAAATTCAGCCTGATAATATAGACATCCTTCAGGAAATGTCGCTTTTCAGTGGCAATAAGCTTGAAACCGGTGAAACATCTTTTACTGATTTAGCTTCTTCTTTCACCTTCTGTGGAATTTGAAGATAATATCGACAAAATTGAAAATCAGTGGCGATTATAAATCTTCGATTGAAGAATTTTTGCAAGAAACTAGCTGAACCTGCGCTCTCTACACAGCGTATTATTCGCATATGAGCATATATCGCCTTATCATTCCTTACAACATCTGTACATGTCTCTTTACAGACACAAGTTAAAGACGTATTGATTTAAAAATAGCCAAGGGGTATCATAAAGGGGGATTTTTCGATTATTTTTCTGAATATCTCGCACCGTTTGCAAGATTTGAGCCTACTTCCGGTTGGAGTTTCTAATTCATGTACGACCAGTGTTTTCTTTCTTCTTGCATGCAGTATGTAATAAGCAAATACATTACATACAAAATTAATATATTGTCAGTTATATATGGTGCTTATTGGGAAAAACACTCCCCAAAAAAGTTCATCTTAGACTGGAGAAATGGTTATCCTTCCTTTTCCATTATTATTTGGCTATGAAACAAATGCCGGAGACATATACAACCGCTATATACAACAGTGTGGTGTTGGAATGTGTAATGATTAGGATGTGATGTTTTATTTTATTTTTTTGAAATTTCAACACTTCCAATGTACCCGTAAAAATGTACTAAAGAAATAGTGCCCATGTTTTTTAAATATTCAATTAGAACTGGACAATCTACATGAAATTTGCAATCGATCAGTGAAAACGTCATCTTTCTAGAGCCTGTAGTTTCTGAGATCTCATTGTCGAGAAACATATATGTGTATTTTAAAAGAGCTCCAAAGATGGCAGCACAATTCATTTGCATGTATTTCGGAGAAGGCTTACTAAAGGCAAAGGCCTTTGAACAATAATTTAAAAGGATAAACTTTGTGAAAAATATTTATTTCAGTAATTTATTTAAACTACACTCTTTTAAAAATATTTGTCTTTGTTATAAACGTGAAATCACAAATAACCGTAAATCAAAGGTTTGAATGCTAAGATTATAGGTTAGAGCTCGGTCGCTCGTAAATGTTACTGTAGTATTTTAATAGATAGTTAAATTGCCACACAGATGCCGGAGGAGGGCATATATTTTCAGAGTTAGTTGCTTGGCTTTTTTTAAAAGTACAAGCTTCTAAATTCGAACGTAAAAATGAAGCGTTAAGGTTTTAGTATTTAAGTACTCGCACCCCTAGTTGCATAGCACTGCCCTAAGGAACATTACTGACATGCGTAGTACATTCCTGGCACATGCCAATGCCAAGTAAATGTGTCAAGTACATACACGGTACGTGATATACACATAATAGATACATTCCTCGGTATGTGTCATGCACGTACTTTTGGGCGGAAGTAACCTTATTCCTTACATGTGTATTTCACATGATTGCTCTATTCACGTACCTATCATGTACATTCCAATGTACCTCGAGGAACATTCTTTACACATGATCAGTATGTACTTGTGTTGGGTGGGACGTGTTTAAAGTGTGCACCGGGGTGAACTTAGGAAAATAAAGAAGTGCTGACTGCATCAATTCAATGAGTGTAAGTACTGTGCTTTCATCAAGGCCTACTCCGAGCAAGGAGCGATGTTTACTTTAGTCTTCTAACTTAGTACTTTATATGTAAATCTATCCTTGGGGGCCGGGGGACCCTGGCCCCCCCAAAGCTCATGTAAGCCCCCATATTGTATTTATGAATATACAATATTTGGCATAATTTGAATGCAATTTGTCTTAAAAACTCTCATATATATCTTCTGCATCTGAATGCCCCCCCCCAAAATTTACAGATAAATCGGCGCCCTTGAATCTATCCATGCATGAATTGATTTTATTTTTATATTCTTGTATTGTTTGTGCATTCTAATGTATTTTGTACAAGGTTTATACACTGAAATCATTGAAGCTTGGCCGACTTAAAAAGGTGGTTAACTTAAAGCAAATAAGTAATGCATATCTTAAAGAAAAGTGCAGGTTCAACAAAAAGTGAAGCCAAGTTAAGTACGTATCACGTTAATGGATTCTACTGAATATATGAGACCTCAAGCCGAAGTTTGCCCATTGTATAAATTTAACACTCAGAATCAGAAAAATCCTAAAATCTAACTTCTGACTGTATTGTTATTGGCACGTAGATATTTTATCCTGATATAATACATATTAGCATTAATTTACCTAACAGTATGTTGCAAGAACGTGACAATTTAAATGAAATGTTGCAAATGTGCGGCAAGATTTTCAACACCAGTATGAGCCAACTACAGCATTTAAAGAAATCGTTGAAACCTCTTTTGTTAGAAGAAAAAAAAAAACAATAAAATTCAAATGAAGAAACTTAAGTGTCCAACTCTTCCAGTTGTGTTGCATGTCATTAAATATGCAAGATGGCCATAGGAAGAAAAAAGAAGACGACTGCTTGAGATACAAACTTGACTTTCCTTGTTGTTGTACTCACCCAGAGGCAAGGTATTTTCTACGTATTTAAAGCTGGGGAATTCCTACCTCCGCTTCGCAAGAGGTTCTTGAACCCGATACACTTAATCGATTCACGCCATCTACTTCATATACAATACAAGGTCATACGTTGACCACCTGCTGTGCTTTGCATTGTTCAACTCTCTCTCTCTCTTTTTTAACGTACGTTGTTTGAAATAAAAGTAAAATTAAATAGGAATAAGTAAGTATATATACATGCATTGATACCAGTGGTGTAAGAAATTTCGTCTCACAAATGACAAATGAACAAATCATATTTCGGCATAAATTCTAAAATATTGTTAGCGTTTAAAGACAACAACAAAAATCTAAAGATACATCAAATGATAGATCTCATTAAGCTGACCAAAATTGCTACATGGAACAATGTAAATCTCATGCATACCCTAGTGGCAAGGTTGGCTGGCCCACCGTTGGAGATTGAGTGGGATTTGGTCAAAACGGTGAGTGATGGTCCGTGCGAGACTATAGCGGAAAAACGTACGTTGGCCCAACGTTGGTTAAATGTACGTTGGCCAACCTCTCGACCTTCACGCAACGATACTCCAATTGACTGTTTTCTCAAGAAATACGTTATTTTAGCGTTGGCTAAATGTCGGGGAACCGCTTTTTGGTTGGATTATGGTTGCCAAAGCAGCCAAACCTGACGGGCCAATGTTTGTGTGTCGCATCGCCACCATTTTCCCAACGTTGGGCAAACCGATTTTGCTACTAGGGTAGTTTTCTACAAAATACGCAAAAACGATATATCTATGATTATTTTGATATTTTCTAGAACCAGATCGAAGTCGTGAATGTTTTCACGGCTGTGCATTTGCTTCAATACTTGGGAAGGTGAGAGGAAATTTATATGACATGATTGTAGCATGGATTTATTCAGACGATCGATATAGAAGGATTTCTTATTGTTTTATATTTTATTTAAATTCGCTTGCCGCAAGCTTGCATTTGGCTTGTTTGGCGCGTCTTTTGCTTGCAGTAAGCTTAATTGATGAGTTACGCTTATATTTGGTCATGAGTTACGCTTATATTTGGTTTGGATTTGAGATAATTTGACTTGTGTTTTATTTGCGAAGACAAGCTTGCCGCAAGCCTTGCACTGAGTAACTAACTACCTTGCCAGAAGCTTGCAACAAGCAAATTGGCTTGCATAGAGCTTGCGGCAAGTCAATTGACTTGCAACGGCAAGTTTGCCGCAATCTTGCAGCAAATTTAAATTGCTGTCTGGATATTAATGTTTATCTCCTCTTAATGGTGATACATAATAGCCCTAAAAGTGACACAGATATTTCAAACGATGATCCATACAATACTTTTAAAAAAATATTAATAATAATAATAATAATAATAATAATAATAATAATAATAATAATAATAATAAGTATTCTGCCTATTGGCAGGTCCTGGAACTAGTGAGTTTTTTCTTTTTTTATATTTTAATTTTAGGTTTGGGGCTGAAAACGTTTTTCCACGCTTCTCGATTTTCAGCTTCTTCTTCTTCTAATTAACTCACCATATTTTCTTCTATTTTACAAATAATTGATCAGTTGTGTTCTCTTCTTCCTATTTCTCGCTTTCCTTCCACGTTTCCGTACAACGATTTATAAATTGAGTATTATTAGGACTTTCATTGTTTTAACAATAAAGAAAAATCAGATTTATCAAACATAAATTATGGTCACGCCTAGATTATTACTCACAATTTGCATTATTTTAACTACAGACTTTACAAATATTCTATATATAGTAGGGATAGCCAAAATTTTCCGGAATCGGAATTTTTACTTTCCAGAATTCGGGAAAATACAGAATTCGGAAAAAATCCGGAATTCGGAGAAATTAGGGTATTTTCCCGATATCGAATGTTTTCCGAATTCCGGAAGTTTTCCGAAATCTAGATTTTTCCGAATTTCGGATTTTTCCGATTTTACTTTCCAGATTCCGGAAAGTAAAAATTCCGAAATTGGGCATCCCTAATATATAGGTAGAGGCAGGAATATCCTCAGGATTTTTCTCTAAAAGGGGAGCAATAGACAGACACATTAGCGCAGAAGCTAATCCCACTGCCTCCCCTCTCTCTCTTACAAACACACACACATTGATGCATGCGTTTACATTGATGCATGCATGTGTTAAATCAACAGTGATTTATGCACGTTGCATAACTTTATTATCTGCACAGTCAGGCCCCTATAGCCAGCCCAATTTCTTAGGTGAAGGAGGGAGAGGTGCAGAAATGAATATTGAAGGGGCAATGCCATCACAAAGTTGTATTTATTTAATATGAGAGTTGTAGCTTGTTTTTACAAAAGATATACGATACTGATAAATAATATTTCAATTCAAGATTACGAAGATTCATCAAAAATTCAATTCAAATACATACATTTTACGTTTTATGAAAAATATTTACTGAATCTAGCAAGAAGAATAGGGATGGGCACGAGTCAAGCTAAAACTCGACTCGACTCGAAACGAGAACCGAATTCAAGTCGAGTTTCGAGCCGAGTCAAAGGTAATTTTCTCGAGTCGAGTTCCGAGCCGAGTCACTGTTTTGAGGTCGAGTTTCGAGTCGAGTCGAGTTTGCAAAATAGCTCGCTCGTTTTAACTCGTTTTAAAATCATTGCCTGATTAGACTGAAAAGCGAAAGTTATGAGAAATGTAAGCAGCAATGTGGAATATTTTTAGTGTTGCTCATGATGTGAGACACTGCTCGCATTTCGCCTCATCTCGGTTAACAAGACGACAATGGATTTTTTATAACGAGACAGCCTCAAACGTCGTGAGCACTAACATAAGTATATAGATACCGTAGTTCTCACCACCAAGGCTGAGACCTGCACGGTGAAAGTTTTGACCCGAAGCAGAAGCCCAACCCGTAGGGATGTTAAACGGTTTAGCTTAGTTCAACTGAGCGAACAGCTCGAGCCGGCTTGGTTGAGCCATCGTTTCGAGCCGGCTCGGTTGGGGTGAGCCATCAGCTCGGTTTGTTTCGGCTCGTGTCGGTTTATGTGAGTGAGCTGTTGGCTCGGCAAGATAGGGAATGAGCTGTGGGCCGAGCCGCTTGAGCTTTTGAGAACCCTAAATCCGGACCAAGCAATTTTGAACATGTGTGGCCGGCGCCCTCTAAATTTAGCGATTTTTGGTTCGAGCCCGGATACTTGCTCCTCCTGAACTCAAACCCAGAACCTCGTAAACAATGTCCTTGCCTCCTAGATTTCACGACTACCGAGGTCAGCAGTCAACTAGTTTTGAGTATTCAGATACAAACCACCTATCTTTCATGTTTATACACGGTGTTTTTATAATAATAATAATAATAATAATAATAATAATAATAATAATAATAATAATAATAATAATAATAATAATAATAATAATAATAATAATAATAATGTTATAGTAGTAGTAGTATCATTGGTAATAATTATATTGTCTACGTAGGATATTTGAAGAAAGTACTTGAATCTACACACAGCATGTGGCTCGTTTTGGCTCGACTCGACTCGAAACTCGAGTCGAGTTGGATGAAATTTTTGAGTCGAGTTCTCGAGTCGAGCTCAAAGATGTCTCTTTCGAGTCGAGTCGAGTTTCAGTGAAAACTCTCGCTCGTGCCCATTCCTAAAGAAGAAGCTTCTGCGTTACATATATATATATATATATATATATATATATATATATATATATATATATATATATATATATATATATATATATATATATATAACCAAAATGAATATCCGGACAATCTGCTTTCCCTCGTTTTATCCCCTCCTAGAATCTAGGCTCAACAACAGGTTCTTATAACAATTACACGTAGTTTGTAAATAAAATTATAAGGATTCCATACCTAGTTTTGCGTCAATTTAAAAATTCTTTACAACCGTTCTGTTTTAGAGGTGCAAAACATAATTTAGGCCGAGCACTACCAGCTCTAGCCCCATCCTAAGTAAGGGCTGACTACAGTAGATATAAATGAAGGAAGCACGAGATTTAGATAACTAGTAACACACTCAGAAAACACCTCAGATTAAAACTGCGTTACAGTTTCAACAATGATGTAATGCTAAAATTTTGGGTAGGCATACGCTCGACCTTTTTAAAAAATATAGCATTTATCCACCCCTGTATAACTCGTTTTTTAGTAAAAGTACGGTGAGTATATGTTGAACTATAAAAATTTTAAGTGGTATACGCAACATATTCCCCTATGTCCCACATCACATTCCTAAGTATGAAGTGGTAAAACGCCAACATGGAATATGAAACATTTTGTATTAAATTTAAGGACAGAAACCACAAAGGACCTACTTATTAATCATCATTGGTGTTCGTCAAGGAGAAAATGGAGACAACGAGGACTCTCTTTTGCGAATCTTATAATTATTTGTAATCAGGAACGTACAAGGGGTCTGGGTCCTGGGATCCAATCCTCCCGAAATTTTGATTTTTCTATAAATTTAGTTTAATTTATAAGTATTTTCTTTTGAAAGAAATAATATAATTTATCATCATATTGAACTTGGAAACCTCTAGAAATAAATTCCTGTGTATGTCTCTGCTTGCAATATAATCTGTCTTGTTCTGTATCAGTTATAACTAACCTGAGTCGAAAATCCTGTAATGGGCAATTGTCTATCCTTGCCCTACTCTGATTGCGAGCGATCATAGATAGAAGTCTGCGAGGATATAAAATATCGCATCCGCAAAATTTCTACTGCGTCCGCAACATTCTGTCTGCATCCACAGAAATGATAACGTCTGCTATTTACAACTTTTTTGTCCTATGACAATTATAATCCCAACAAGCAGAACACAGTCAATGAACCGAACTCAGAAGTTCCCTGCGTGGAAAAGTGTGGAACACAGCTCCTGTTGCCGAGCTATTTGCTCACCAGATTTCCTTTAGATCCAACCGGGAAATAATCACATACAAGCCGAGTGGAGCCTGTCCCTGACCGATCTCAGACACGAAATATAGGATATGTATTCCGTATACTACTGGTTAGCAATCTGCGGGGTAGGGTGTGAAGAGCACGAAAGAGGAGCTTAAGCTACTGACAGAAATTAACTACGAAATCAAATATATAAAAATGACTTTGATCTTGTGTGGAATTGATTTTGGAACATAGTTATCATCTACTGACAAAAATTAACTACGAAATCAAATATATAAAAATGACTTTGATCTTGTGTGGAATTGATTTTGGAACATAGTTATCATCTACTGACAGAAATTAACTACGAAATCAAATATAATGACTTTGATCTTGTGTGGAATTGATTTTGGAACATAGTTATCATCTACTGACAGAAATTAACTACGAAATCAAATATAATGACTTTGATCTTGGGTGGAATTGATTTTGGAACATAATTATCATCTACTGACAAAAATTAACTACGAAATCAAATATATAAAAATGACTTTGATCTTGTGTGGAATTGATTTTGGAACATAGTTATCATCTACTGACAGAAATTAACTACGAAATCAAATATATAAAAATGACTTTGATCTTGTGTGGAATTGATTTTGGAACATAGTTATCATCTACTGACAGAAATTAACTACGAAATCAAATATATAAAAATGACTTTGATCTTGTGTGGAATTGATTTTGGAACATAGTTATCATCTACTGACAGAAATTAACTACGAAATCAAATATATAAAAATGACTTTGATCTTGTGTGGAATTGATTTTGGAACATAGTTATCATCTACTGACAGAAATTAACTACGAAATAAAATATATAAAAATGACTTTGATCTTGTGTGGAATTGATTTTGGAACATAGTTATCATCTACTGACAGAAATTAACTACGAAATCAAATATATAAAAATGACTTTGATCTTGTGTGGAATTGATTTTGGAACATAGTTATCATCTACTGACAGAAATTAACTACGAAATCAAATATAATGACTTTGATCTTGGGTGGAATTGATTTTGGAACATAATTATCATCTACTGACAGAAATTAACTACGAAATCAAATATATAAAAATGACTTTGATCTTGTGTGGAATTGATTTTGGAACATAGTTATCATCTACTGACAGAAAATTAACTACGAAATCAAATATAATGACTTTGATCTTGGGTGGAATTGATTTTGGAACATAATTATCATCTACTGACAGAAATTAACTACGAAATCAAATATATAAAAATGACTTTGATCTTGTGTGGAATTGATTTTGGAACATAGTTATCATCTACTGACAGAAATTAACCACGAAATCAAATATATAAAAATGACTTTGATCCTGTGTGGAATTGATTTTGGAACATAGTTATCATCTACTGACAAAAATTAACTACGAAATCAAATATATAAAAATGACTTTGATCTTGTGTGGAATTGATTTTGGAACATAGTTATCATCTACTGACAGAAATTAACTACGAAATCAAATATATAAAAATGACTTTGATCTTGTGTGGAATTGATTTTGGAACATAGTTATCATCTACTGACAGAAATTAACTACGAGATCAAATATATAAAAATGACTTTGATCTTGTGTGGAATTGATTTTGGAACATAGTTATCATCTACTGACAGAAATTAACTACGAAATCAAATATATAAAAATGACTTTGATCTTGTGTGGAATTGATTTTGGAACATAGTTATCATCTACTGACAGAAATTAACTACGAGATCAAATATATAAAAATGACTTTGATCTTGTGTGGAATTGATTTTGGAACATAGTTATCATCTACTGACAGAAATTAACTACGAAATCAAATATATAAAAATGACTTTGATCTTGTGTGGAATTGATTTTGGAACATAGTTATCATCTACTGACAAAAATTAACTACGAAATCAAATATATAAAAATGACTTTGATCTTGTGTGGAATTGATTTTGGAACATAGTTATCATCTACTGACAGAAATTAACTACGAAATCAAATATATAAAAATGACTTTGATCTTGTGTGGAATTGATTTTGGAACATAGTTATCATCTACTGACAGAAATTAACTACGAAATCAAATATATAAAAATGACTTTGATCTTGTGTGGAATTGATTTTGGAACATAGTTATCATCTACTGACAAAAATTAACTACGAAATCAAATATATAAAAATGACTTTGATCTTGTGTGGAATTGATTTTGGAACATAGTTATCATCTACTGACAGAAATTAACTACGAAATCAAATATAATGACTTTGATCTTGGGTGGAATTGATTTTGGAACATAGTTATCATCTACTGACAGAAATTAACTACGAAATCAAATATATAAAAATGACTTTGATCTTGTGTGGAATTGATTTTGGAACATAGTTATCATCTACTGACAGAAATTAACTACGAAATCAAATATAATGACTTTGATCTTGTGTGGAATTGATTTTGGAACATAGTTATCATCTACTGACAGAAATTAACTACGAAATCAAATATATAAAAATGACTTTGATCTTGTGTGGAATTGATTTTGGAACATAGTTATCATCTACTGACAAAAATTAACTACGAAATCAAATATATAAAAATGACTTTGATCTTGTGTGGAATTGATTTTGGAACATAGTTATCATCTACTGACAGAAATTAACTACGAAATCAAATATAATGACTTTGATCTTGGGTGGAATTGATTTTGGAACATAGTTATCATCTACTGACAGAAATTAACTACGAAATCAAATATATAAAAATGACTTTGATCTTGTGTGGAATTGATTTTGGAACATAGTTATCATCTACTGACAGAAATTAACTACGAAATCAAATATATAAAAATGACTTTGATCTTGTGTGGAATTGATTTTGGAACATAGTTATCATCTACTGATAGAAATTAACTACGAAATCAAATATAATGACTTTGATCTTGGGTGGAATTGATTTTGGAACATAATTATCATCTACTGACAGAAATTAACTACGAAATCAAATATATAAAAATGACTTTGATCTTGTGTGGAATTGATTTTGGAACATTGTTATCATCTACATCGAATTGGATTTTATCATATCACTTTGATCAGTCTATTTGATTGAGGTTTAATGGGCACGTCAACAAATCACGTTGATTAAAATGCTTATCTTAAGGGAGGTGGGGTGGTTAAATTTATGCAAAAAAAAAATGTATCTCACGATTCTATCAAGCTAGGAAGATGAAACTTGGTATCTAAACTCTTCACTAAACATAAGTGGACCTCTGTCCCATTTTTTTTAAAATCCATTTTAAGGGGACAAGAGGGGCATTTGGAATAATTTCTTCTTCATATTGAAATCCACGTTGCCTGTTGTTCATGATAGCATCACGGGAAAACGGTTGAATAGTTTGAAATGAATTTAAGAACATAGCAGCTTTCCCGAGATACGCTTTTACCATCTTACTTTGATTTAAAAGCGCATCCACAAAATATATGCCAAAAATGCAGTATCTTACGAATCCACCAGCTTAGGGACATGAAACTTCGTATATGCACTCCGTTAAAAATAGGGATACAGGTATCCTAGCTTATTTGAAAATTTGCTTTAATGGGGAGGGGTTAATTGTCATACTTTTCACCACATCGAAATCGACGTCTGGTGTTTGTGATCGCCTCACAGGAAAATGTCTAAACCGATTGCAATGAATTTTGAACCTCTTTATTCCCTTCCATATTTAGTACCACCTCGAGCTGGGTTTTTATCATGTCGCTTTGATTACAGGGTGCATCCTAAGGGGATAAAGAGGTTCAAAATTTATCCCTAAAATAGAGTATTTTATGGGTTTCTAACATTAAACTTTCATTGAAATGCGTGCCCAAAGGAAGGTTTGGGCTCAAATATCTTTCATAAACCTATTTTTCCTTTGCGAAGAGCAAGCATTTCAGCTAGTTATAGATAAAGCACCATTTATAATAACCATGTTTTAGCAAACTTTACAGACGCTTTCTATTCAAGGTATCTGTGTAATTAGATATTTACTAGATATAAATACGAGAGCTGGCTGTAAAGTATTGTTTGTTGGTTAATATGTACCTTATTTTTTTATTTTTTTTTCCAGAGATATTGGAACTTTTGCTGAGCGTGCTTCCATTACTTTCCTACAGTGCCACATATCGGAAGGTGTTGTCATCTGCTCACGCATTTAGCAGTTATGGCCAAGATGGCGACTGGTATCGACGTATAGTTAGAGCAGAGAGTTGTGTATTATAAGACCTGCGTAGACAAATGTTCCGTTCGAAGATGGGTTAACGCAGCCAGAGAAGGAGAAAATTTAAAGGGGATGGTCCTATGCACCCCTGGATCATGGACCCACGAGAGCAAAAATGTCCTCAAGTGGCTCAGTTATTATTCCTGCGTTTTGTTGTTCTGCCTTCAACTAGCCCTCGCAGTTTTATCAGACGTTAAAATCTAGATGTGAAATTGTGTTTCCTCAGCTTCTGAGTTTTATCATCTATACCCTTCCAAACTTACTAACCCTATGAAAATTAGGAGCCAGAGACTAACATATCATAATGCTACATGTTCCGTAATACACTAAACTACATGTAGGACCTGGGACCTAGATAGAGGTCTTTGCCGGGTACCGCTAAATTTGCAGAACGATGTCCCCCCCCCCATAAAAATATCTGTTTCTGTACTTCAAAGAATAGAAGCTCCAAGAAATCTAGTAGACGTCTCAGGAGCATCCAATTCAAATGAAGAACAAGATAGCAACTCTGCCATCTTATCATTATAGTCATGGAGTAATCTTTTCAGCCATAAAATACCTATTATTCCATGGGTAAAATAGCTTAGATGCTAACAGCTCTGCCGTCATCATGTAAGAGAGAGAAATTTGTGCATTAGATTCGGTTACCGACTGCTCCAGTCGCGTTCTGGTTGCACAGGATCTGTTTATTACGGGTGACCACATTCATGGAACGAAAATCAGGGACATCCATCCCAATTCTCAAAATGATTGCCTCCCTTCCGGAATAAATTTGAGCAGTTTAATAACACATAGGAAAAGTATAAGTACTGGTATATGTCGCTACAAAGATGAATATAAATCTAATAAGAACAATACTACTTGAATTTAACCCTTGAATGCATACGTGGGGTCTCTTGGATCCCAAGTCGTTTTTCTTGCTTCACATCTCCCTTGTTATATAGCACAGGAAATCCAAATTTGATGACTTTTATTCCTACAATATTTTCTTCTTTCGTGTAAAGGCATTCCTCAAATATCTTTCAAATTTCTGAAAAATAATAGATTTTTAATCGATACCATCATTTTCCATGCATCTAAGGGTTAATATGAAGAAGAAGCAGGAGCATAAGTTGATGATGTTGAGAGCTAAGGATATTTTCTCAAACTTTTTGTGGGACGGTTGCCCCCTAAAAAGCTCTCTGTTTCTGTATTTTAAAGTTTTTGCTTCTTGTTTTATTGTTTATATCACATATGTTTATAGTGAATGATAAAAAATCTATATAGTTCATACTGTAATTGTATAAAACCTGAAGTACTGAAGATAAAATATCGACTTCCAGCCTGCTTCTCTCTGTCCACTGAATCTTTATAATCGATTTTTTTTCAATTACACTAAACTAAGTAGGTGGAATAAAAGAGCAATCCGGGCATGATAAGTGAAAATTAAAAGCTCATTGTTATTATAAATAAGGCACTGCTACCAATAGTGTTTTGTGAAAAAGAAAAAACTATCTTAAAATTAAAACATTTTGCAGAAAGGGCATTAGGTCTCAAAATTCTTCACAATTAGACATTTAGAAACAGTATAAAAATGTGTCCCGAAAGTCGTTTCCCGAAACTCCTCAATATAAACTTTAAAAAAACCTGGAACAATTCTGAATTTCCGGGACATGTGGTCACCCTAAACTAAACCACGAACAAAGAAAATATTGTAAAACTCATTCAGATATCTTCGTAGATTAGTTCAACAGAACTCAGAAAGAAACAAACAAGAATAAGCTACCACCATTTCCACTATAGTAAATATCTCTAACAAATCTAGAACTTAGTACATGCTGGGAACATGTTTCTAATGTTTACAAACGATTTAAAAACTACTGAATTCATTGAAGGAAAGGCGCAACTGAGTTAGAATCAGACATGTGTCTCTGGATTACCGTGCCCGTACTCTAACCAGTAGCTAGTCCATCGAATCCTAAATTGAGAGGACATGTAATACGAAAACTTTTTTTTTTTTTTAAAGAGGAACAGAAAACATTTTATAGTTTTTTAAAGGAACGTTCTCATGCTAGTGAGGCTTTATACGTATGCACTTCATTTTTTTTTCATATAAATTAAAAGTAACATGTAACATCAAATTAAATGTAATTTACATTATACATACGTAAAAAAAGTGAGAAACAACATTTATTTGATTGTTATTTAAAATTAATCTTTCATAATTCATTTTGTAATACATATAGTTACAGAATCTTAATTTGGTTTTTCCATGCAGCTATCTACTACAGTTCAAAACACAAGCGTTGTTATACTGCAATCTACAGCAAAACTTTGAAATTGACCTTTGAATTAAAATTGCGATTATGATTAAATATGTTATTAATATAAACAAACATAAAATACTGAATTAAAGTACAATGATAGATTAAATACGAACGAAAATAAAATAAAATAAACGTAGAATTCTACGGAAGAAGGTGATTGAGGAGCAGTTTGCAATTAACATTAATGTGCGAATCTGAGAAATCATAACTTCCAAAAAGACTTAATTTTTGTTCCATCAAAAATATATCTTTAAGTATAAGGCAATCTGAGTAACATTTAAACTTTCACAAGCCTATTAGATCTAGTTTTTACTGAAAAACTCACCATCTCACTTTACAGGAAAAATTTGCAATCAGCAACATTTAACATATGTTGAAAACTACGAATACGTTCGATCGATCGTATTATTCATTCGTTCTATTCACGATGTGATATTATTTCTTAATCAAGAATCATTTAGTCTCCTTGTCTGGTGTTTGTCACATAGGATCCAAATTTCGAAACCCTAGGACCATTGGCCAATTTGTTTTATGGACGAAAAACGCGTATCCTCTCTATCCAAATTCGCTCAAATTTTTCACCCATAACAAAAAATTGACACCGTCGATCGTCTTGGGGTTCCGAAATTTGGATTCTGTGTAACAAAATACATCGAGTTCATACCCTGGGGTTCGGTGAACGGAACTTTTATTTATTTATTTATTTATTTTGTGGTTGTGTACGCATGGCTGGTTTGAGTGCACTTGGTAACAGGCATTCATGCTCATTTTATCATTTATTTACTTCTGTGTAGTCCTGGAATGAACACTGTAGTTATTTTCTGTTAAATATATTCAAGATATGTAAGGTTTTACCATCCAAGAGGGAGAATAAAATTCCGGCACTTCTCAGGTACGGAAATTGTCGGATTAATTGATTTTCAATCTGTATTGATCTCTTTGTAGTATTACAATATTCAGGCTCACAGATCTACGTACGCGTGTGTGAAGAAGTATCGTCAACTCTAAGTTTCCCTAGGTCACCGGATTCTGTCTAGGTCGTGAGTCACGGAGTTCGTAACTAGTTTTATCAGTGCAGTCAAAGTCATGTGGTCACTAGTACAAGTAGAACACTGCCGAAGTGGTACTCAGAATGTCATTTTTTAAAGGAGTTTGATTTACTAAAATTCCTGCATCCGTCCAGGAGACAAAATAACTCAACAATTACTTGGTGGATCACTATCAATTTTGGCGAGAATGTAGAGGATCAATAGTTAAGAATCTACTTCGTTGATCAAGATGATATTGAAACCGGATGTGGTAGAAATAAACCATTTCCGGTTTTTAAGCTGATCACTGTAGAGCAAAAACGGTAATGGATAGCGAGAAGCGTTTTCCAGCAGTTGATTAGATCTCCCAGGAATATATTTCATCTCCACTCTTAAATATCTACTAAAACCGGAAGTAATAGAAATCCACTACCAACTTCCGGTTTCAATATTTATCTCCATAGAACAACAAGAGATCTGTCTTTTTAATCGATTTTGCGTTCTAAGAATATGGTACCAAGTCTCTTAATCCTTTATTCAAACCGGAAGTGGAAGAAGACAACCTCCGGTTTTAACATTGTTCTAAACTCTCAACTAGAATCAGAAATGCAATACCACTTCTGGTTTCAACATTAATTGACGAACTATGAGGCCACATAAACCAAATTCCTTCCCGTGGTGCACATGTGACACTGCTACTTGTTATCGTTTATGTTTTATTTCTAGTAAACAGCTTAATCATTGCTATGCAGTTATATTTAACGCGAAGCAGCTAATAATATTTAACACTACCAGACGTTTATTAAACAAGGGAAGTTAACGTTCAGTAGGAGAGACTTCATCACATAATTTTGCACCTGAAAAATGACGCCCTAGTGATTGTAAAACCTTCGTATGTGTAAAAATGAAATAAACATACAGTTTTCTATGTTGATCCAATATTGTAGGAAAATAGGTAGTACTTGTGTTGATTGATTCGAGTCAGTAGTACGGCCATGTCAGTTCTTGTAGCTCAAAGCAACGAAAACAAAATTAAGAGGCGGGGATTTAGAACTGACAAGCCATTCCAGAATTTTGTAATTTAAACTTGCAGAGTAGAAGTAATGAGTTCGTGACCTGAGTTTGCTTTACAAAAGAAATTGAATACTTTTAAATAGGAAACATATCGCAATGTGAAAGGGTGAAAAAGTGTTAAAGAGCAAAGAATGAACTTACGATAGGCAAAAGTCTACACAGCACTTGCGTGATACTTTCGGTGGTTCTCCAGTACTTTCGATGATTCTTTCGGTATGTCGTTGATTTCCTTCGGGTACACGATATCCAGCGGTCAGACGGCTGGAGTTGAAGCTCAGTGCAGATGTAATGAAAAACGAGTAAATTGACGGTGTGGAATAATTTGGGGTACGGAGAACTTTTTGACAATAAAGGCATTATTGTCGTTAATACAAGAAGGCGCAAATGACATCGAATAAGATTATCATTGGAATGTGGACAAAGAAACAATCTGCATGTTTATTGATTAAGAAATACATAAGAGAAAAGTCAACACAAAATATAAATTCTTTTATGTTTGAGCATATAAATTAGTTAAAGATCTCTAAATATATACCACCTTATGCAGAGTCGTTTTGAAGTATGATTAGCTTTATACTAAAGGCCTGACTACTGCAGGAAACATATGTTAGTCGATCCCTTTAGTATGGCACTAATCACGCGTCAGAACGACTCTGCATACGGCCCATAAACTCTATGAAAAAATTGATCTTAAAAAATCAAATATAGTCTCTACGCAATAGAAGAGTAATCCATAGTAACCATACTAACTAAAGACTACACAAACACAGAAGAATATTTATTTCAGGTCTTAAAGAAAGAATACAATTGTAAGAAATTTAGTCAGACGATGTCTGACGAAATGGTTATAGCTCATTTCACTGGCTTTTAAAATACATTGATAAAACCAATGAGATAGGCTATCACCAACATTGCCCTAATTCCCTAACTAAAATATAGGGGAGACCGGGGCTATTTGAGTATAGTAAGGAAAAACTCAAAATTTCCAAAAAATGACGCACTTTAGAGTTTAAATAATTAGGCTATAATCTACGTACATTATTGTAGTACAACATATTAAAGAATAAAATACCTGTTAAATCATGGAAATTCAGGAAGCGAATTTAAAATAAAAATGGCAGAATTCGAGACTAGTAAAAATCACGGGGCTATTTGGGTATTTCCCTGTATCAACAATGTTTACATTAATTACATTAGTGTTCATGTATATTCTTAAATTACACCCTTTTCTATATAATTTGTAAAAAAACATAACTTCATATAAAAGAAAATGTGTGGAGCAGTTCTTTAGGAAAGGGTGTGCAGGATAAGCTAAATCTCCTTCAGCGTTGTAATAATACAAGATTATTAATTTTCTTATGTTACATAATACGTTACACGTATAGATTCATCTTAGAATGGTTTGACTTATTCTTTTTGAAATAAACACTTGTAAAATCAAACGAGAGAAAAGAGAACTCCTGACAGAATATCATAGAAACTTTTGATAGTTTTACATTTTCTGCATTAATTTTCAGTAAATAAAAATAATACCCAATAATGAAAACTGTAGTTTAAATTTAACTTTAAAAAAATGAACTCACAATAAGATTTGTGTTCAAAATCAATTTAACGAATAGTCTTGTCAGTCAAAATTAAATGTATAGTAAGATAAAAATCAAAACTTGTGCTGGAGAAAACAAAGTGCATGAAAATTATTTTTTTAAAAAATACAAACTTATCACTAATTTCTTGAACTTCTGAAGTACGAGACAATGAAAGTTATCAAGAAATGTGTAACCTAGAGGCACTTGTTGCATACAAAACTGTTTCTCATAAGGTCCAAGACATATCTCATTGTTCCACTGTTTACAATGTTGGCAACGAATCCATTCTTCTTTGCTCATTGATTCTTTAGAGTAATATTTTACCTTACAGAATCCGCATGGTACATTGTTCTCGGATTCAGTCTAATTATCATCACGTGTAGCGTAGAGCCGATGAGCCGATATTATACACTGCTCTTTCCAGTGGTTGTAATATTGTAATGCACGAGTGGTGTGAGGTGGCAAGCACAAAAGTTCAATGTCATGTTGCTCACAAAATTTGAGAGCTTGTAGCGAACAGTGAGAAATATGTCCTTCCAAAATTAACAAGCATTTTCCCTCAGCCCTGTTTGTTTGAAAAAAAATTGAGCCAGAGAACAAACAGCTCTTTATTAACGTAACCACTATCTGATAAGGAAACTTGAGAAGCCGGTGGTAAATTGTTCACAAATTCTTCATTCATACGCTGATCTTTAAAATAATAAATCGTAGGATGTATTATCCAACTGCATTCCAATCTTCTATCACAGTAACATTTTCGCCTCTCTCAACGTAAGTACCATCCATTTTTCCACCTTATTGGGAGTGACTTTGCTTCATCCACATTGTATATACGCTGTTGTTTTTATGTTGAGACGGGTTTCGAGAATTGAAAATCGGACTTACTGCTTCCTTACTAACGCCCTCAGCATGAGCTCTTGGAAATCCCTCAAGCTTTCATAATGATAAATTCAGATGTCTTTTCATGAAACTTGAAAACCAATCTCCACGGGCTAGTTTCTCAAAGGTTGCGGAATTTGATTTATTGTTACATATCGATGCACAGCTTTAGGAATCGTTTCATGGTGCAGCTTGGTCCTTTTTCTGTGAAAGTCATAATTTGCAACACCAACTTCCTCCTGTTCTTTTGTCAGTATTGTGGAATGTCCTATGACTTTCGGTTTTGTACTTTGAACTGTTCCATTATTATCACCCAAGCTAGTCTCACCCTTTCGAACTGCACTTTTCTTCGCAAAGTGTCAAAAGGAAAATTGCAGAGCTGTGAAGCTCCACCTAAACTCAAATATCTTTTTGTTACACTTTGCATGGCCTTCTCAATGACTTCATTATTCCACTTGCTGTATTTATGTTTCGATTTGTATGTTCGTACCACCTAAAAAAAAGTGTTTTGTTTTACATGCATGCATCATAAAGGAGGCTAAATCATAAATTCAAAACTAAAATTCATAAATTAAAGATATTCACGTAAGTTTACACCTGACTCAAATAGCCCCTATTGGCTGAAATAGCCCCAATTTTTTCGACTCAAATAACCCCGTTTTGCACACGTTTACTTAAGAACGTACTATTTTCACACGAGACAGAGGAGAACACCAAACATGGGCGGTTATAACATGCGAACGTTCTGTTTTACGCGTACAGTAATAATTTTACAAATATATAAATTTACACAGGTTCAGCACCTTATATTATATAGACATTATTTTATATCAGACCAAAATATGAAGTATTGCAAGCCACCTTGCTCAGAATAGTCTCATATTTACAGCAACTGATAAGAAAGCAGCAGATCAACAACACATACAACCTTTCCTTTAACAACAAACTCACGAACGAATGCAAATTCAGCGTGCTGATGCGCATATTAAGTGCTCAGTGACATTTTTTCTTACGTTTGACCCAAATAGCCCCTTGACTCAAATAGCCCCGGTCTCCCCTATGGGAAAATATCTAATATATTCCTGCCTCCATATTCTGCATTCCCAGAAGCAACTAGACAACCAACAGAAATGTGGTATCATATCCATCCTTTAAATGTAACAAAATTTCATCGTATTATATATAACCCTTGTCTCGTCAAAATCATCGAGTAGTTTCATAATAAAACATCTAAGATTACTACATGCACTACAAGCATATGAAAAATTATCCGTGCCATAGATCACAAATAATGGCACAAAAGTGGTCTTCTTTAAAGAACAATATTACTGTGCACGTACACGATCATATAAAATGATTCACACAAACTATGTAATAAGCAATCAAGGAGAAATTCATTCTTCTACACTCTTACATTTATGCCGTAACATGCATGGTGAAATATATGAATTTTGAAAAAAACGTAAAATATAATTGAGGGGCTTAGTGGAAAAGGGGCGTATCCCACAAAATTTGGAAAATCGAGATATTTACATATTTAAATACATGGAACTATCCGGTATATTGAGAAGAAGTGTTATGACTTAGCTCCGTATACTGTGGATCCCATAAGCGTAGGACGAAAATGAGGAAATTTTTGTGTCAAAAATGTTAGTGGAAAAATGACGTATCCCCTTTCAGCTGCAACTCTTGAGTGGAAAAATGACGTATCCCGCTTCCAGCTATATTGTGATATAACAAAATCTGTCATTGGGTGTAAGTCTAGAAATCAGCCGAGTGTGACCGCTGATACATGTTACTGTTGAAAGTAATAATGGCTGTGTGCAGAACGTTGAAAGTAAGTCTAGTCTGGGAAATTCCTCTGTTAAACCACGAAAGTGAAAACGAAACGAAGACAAATGGAAAGATAATGAACGTAAGCGTAAGAGGAACGCAGGAAAGAGTTACGTTGGACGCACAGGTAAGGAAGTACCGGATAAAATGCGAAGTGATGTGAGGTGTTGTAAAACCGAGTGGTGTAGATATATGAAGGATATCGATTCTCAAACCAAAGATAATATTTTCATTTCGTTTTACAACATGCATGATTTCAACACTCAAAATACCAGCACTATAGTTGTTGCTATGGATCTGGAACAAGCACTTCCAACACCGATGATAAGCACGGAAACTGTTTTCTATTTGCGGCAGTTGTGGACATATTGTTTTGGGTTCCATTTATGTCATGACGATTCTGCAGTTATGTGTGTCTGGCCAGAATCTGTAGCTTCTCGTGGTAGTGATGAAATTGGAAGCTGTATTCTTCGAGTGATAATGCACCTACCAGAGGATATTCGCAACAGACGTAATTTAATAGTGTATAGTGATTCGTGCGTTGGGCAAAATAAAATTTCTGTCATTATGGGACTCTGGCTGTATTTGTTAGCCGTCACTGACCTCCAGACAATAGAACATAGATTTTTGGTTCCTGGCCACACATTTCTCCCCTGCGATGCTGATTTCGGTACTATTGAGAGAGCGAAAAGGAAAACACAATCTGTGTACACCCCCGCTCAATGGGCCACTCTGATAAAGACAGCACGCAAAAAGAAACCATTTCAAATCATCGAAATGACAACACAAGACATGAAGGTTGTATCAGCGTTGACATCTGTTCTGACATTATCAAGAAAACAGAAGATGGAAAAGTCTTTAATATGAGAGCAGCGACTAGCATGACATTTCTGAAAGGCAGCCAACTAGTCCAGGTAAAATACACATACTCGACATGTGAGCCTTGGACTACTCTAAGTTTGCAGCGAGAAAGAGGACGACCGCGCTCTCTGCAAGATATGGTTTTGGTATTTAAGTATCCGGAAGGAAGGCCTATTCAGAAACCAAAGTATGATAATCTAATGAGCATGTTAAACTACATTCACCCATCCGCCACGAATGTTATAGATCTCTAAAATGGAACAATGACAACGCAAACCACGCAGGGGTAGATGATATTGACAGTAGCGATATCGAGTGATTGTATAAAGTGAAGTGTCTCTTCAAGGACGCGAGTATCGTGCCCTGAGTAATGGCTTATTGTGAAATATAATGTGTATTATACTCGTCTGCACTGTTGTGTTTACAGTGTGTTCGGTTCTAGCATATTAGAGTGCTGCCGTACGAACGAAAAATTTTTGTTCTCGAAACTATGTTATTTGAGTGGCAATACGAACATGTGTGATTTTTTTTTACTGAGTGGAGTACGTGAACATTATTGGCAGAGACGAACATGGTCTAACTGTTGTGTTATTCTCTGTGTTACATCAATATTCGCGTATTGGAACTTTCATTTTGATTCATTAATATAGAAAGCTCGTATTGGTTTGGCAACCATTATCATGTGCATATATTATGTTTATTTCTTCTTAAAGATAAGATGTAAGATACATGGTGATTTTTTCTGAAACATATCAGACCTTCTTCTAATATGTATTGTTATATTTATGTACTTTTCTTCCATAGTAAAACTTTTGTCAGTTGCAACGCAAAACCTTCTGTTTCTCTAAAACATTCAAATGTGGGATACGCCCCTTTTCCATTAAGCCCCTCAATTGTAGATATACCTGTCATGATACAATCAATAGTTTATACATCCAGAGCTACTTTTCTCTTTCCCTTTTCTCAAATATTTGTTCTTTTTCTTCCGGTACCGAAAACTAAGATTTCAAAATTAATTTATTCACTGGACGTGAAATGAAATAAACAAAAAAACACATTTCTTCGAAGTTCTACGTAATACAAATATTTCAGAAGAAAATGGAATGATAACAACATGAGTATAGATCTTTCTTTTGCTTTCATTTTCTTGTGTTACCGGCAAAAATCTTAGAAATCACTTCCACATTCACACTTATACAGTAATGATATGGCCAGTACCAATGTAGAATTCGTCATCAACTGCGTAGATGTTCCAAAACCATCAATATTTGTTTCAGAAATGTAACTTATTTGCATTCCATTACGTGAAAACGGCTTTCCATTACGTGAAAAGGAAAGTAAAGAGGAAGCAATCGTTGACAGATTTCTCAGTTCTCTTTACCGTAAATACACAACACAATGCGCTGTACATTGTCTAAATGATCATCTAAATATTTTCTTGTGGTCAACAGTGCAATGTGAGCTGCATCTTCTTGGAGAAAATGAAATGCACTAGATGCAATATAAGGAAAGGCAAGTGTTGTAAATTGGTTCTTCAGCACAAAGTCAAAACAGTTATTGTAGCAATTATCCAAAATATTCTTGTTTCCATTTTTCGGACCACAAATGAGTAAAACAAAAAAATTTCAGGAAGATTGTATCCTGATGCAATGTTGACTTGTCCACCTTCAAAGAATGTAACTTTTCTCAATCTTTACGAAATTCTTCTCCGGCTGCATTCTGAATACTGTAATCAGCGCCACCTAACGGAATGAGTGATTCATTCAGAAGATAAACAACATCTGCTTTTATCTTGACAATGTGTCCACGAAAACACTAATCCTCTTATTTATAGTAGAATTAAGTCCGAACTTAGTTTTAATTTCGGGAAGAATTTTTTCAATCTTCGCCCAAGTAGATAACAATTGACAAAATTTCAGTTATGGAATTTTTTGTCCTTTCCTAGTGCATCACAGAGGGGAATGAAAATAATCTCGCAATATTCTTCTTTTTCACAATTTTTTTCTCCATCTTCGGAACAACATTCGTCGTTTCATCGTTTATTATTATATCTGAGATGTAATCTTCATCCTTTTCATGGTTTTCCCTTAACGGTTCACTATCTTTTCTGTCTGTTTCCGGCACTGCTTGCAAAACAATATATCCACAGACTACCTTCCGCGTAAAATTTACCAGAGTTGTCACCAGGAAGCAATAGCTTCTCTGGATCGCGGAAAGCATGTACACAAATAACCACAAGGAACAATACCTAAAAATAATAGTCTTCAAACGCAATAGGCAAGATCAAAACATGTGTAACCAAATGGTTACGAAAACTCGTTAAGGGTTAAACGGCTATGGAGTCGATCTTGTACGGGCTGTCTTGAACTTCATAAAGGATGAACTGGGACTGTCGATATTTTGTATTATCCTTACACGAAAATATCTACCACTAAACGCTCTAGTAGCATCCTTCTTAACCGTGGCATCTAAAATCCAGTTTGTCTCCAATTTTGAAATCTGGTTTCGAATGCCGTTTGTCGAAAAATATAGTGACTATTTTAGGTCTCTGAAACCACTTATCGAGAACTTTCTCTCGAATTTCCTGAAGTTGTTGTAAACATTTAGCTATATTGAAATTGACAAGGAGTGTAAAAAAATTGCTTCGTGGAGCATTCTTGCTAAGAACCCATGTAAAGCTCGTACGGACAATAATCTGACGATAGATTATAATTACCGTTTAAATTAGGGCTACCACTACAGATGGCAGTAGTTTAATACTTTCCTTAGTTTTTGTTACACAAAGCAGATTTCAGTTATTGTTCGATGTTCTTTTTTATTTTTGGAATGTTCTTGCAAATTCAAAACAGTCACTAAAAATTTCATCCGAAGAGATGTTTCTTGTTTCTTAAATAAAATTCCATCCTTAATTAAAAATAAAAAGCTTCGCGTTCAGTTTTCGGGTTCCTTTCTTTTCTGCTCTCTGACCAGGCAAAAATATCTGTAAAACGAGTCTTTCAATTGTTCTTCTCTAAGAGAAGGTTCGTCATCTCACATGTTATTACATTTGGGTGTAGTAATGGAAAATACATGTGGATCTCCATTTTTCTGTTCACCAGAAATATCTCGGGGTGCACGAGGAAATCGGGAGAGGGAATCGGCCTCTACATTTGACAAACTTGAAACAATAGTTACTGTAAAATCGTTTTGTTCCCCCTCCGCTACCCACATTGCAAATTTCCCTACGTTCTCCGTTTCCTTAAGTAGGTAAGGCTCTTAAAATCCATTTTTAGGTAAAAATGACGACTCAAAAGAAAATATTGAAATGATCTAAAATAATAAAGTATACTAAGAAGTGTAACCTCGTATGGATGTTTTTTCTCTCGCTAGCATTCAAAGTATGGTTGCAATGTGCTAATGGTCAGGAAATGCTATAGGCTGCGTAATAACACCTGCCTGTCCGCGGGTAGATGCATCACAGAAGAGGCAAGTAGTGTGTTTCAGATTATAATACATTAAATATAAAACAGACGTAATCGCTTTGATTTTTCAAAGGAATCTTGAAGTTTTAGAGTGCGTCGAAATGGAGCGTTTTTTCTCAAAAGAGAAAGTAAAGGCTCCGAAATTTCAGAAAAATTCGAAAAAAAGCGTCTAACAAAACCAGCTAATCCGAGAAAACTCTTTATGTGTTTTTCGTTTTCGGGCGCTCATAATTATGTATAGAATCAGTGATCTTTTGTGACATGCGCATGTCTTGATACCAAACGTCATAACCAAACAGTCAGTTAAGAGTAAGCCAATTTAGTTTTTTTTTCTGAAGAAGGTTTCAAACAAAGTTCTCTAATTCGTTCAAACAAATTTCTGGTAAGCCTGACTGCATTCTAAAAATGGTTTCCTCCCCCAATAAAAACACTGACATATATAAACACACTTTGAGATTCTACCTTCAAGAATCATTTTCTCCAATCTATTCAATCCTGCAGCGCTACTAAGTAAACCTGGAAGTAGGACCAGTCAGACATAAAGAGCATAAGTCAGGAATGCAAAGTGCTGTGACATGCTGAGTCCTCAGACACCTGAATCTGAACATAGTCATTTCCCAAATCTGAGACATTGAAGAAACCTGCTTAAATGTGAAAAAATCTCACCCATAGACGATACAGGAAAGCTATGCGGGGCTATCCTTTGGTTGATGTACCTCGCATCCAAAATATATCTGAAAGATTCTGACATCCTTTCCACGAGAAAATGGGAAAATTGTACGCTGATACACATCTCCTAATTACTATCTCTTAAGTTAAACGAAATAGGATATTGGCTTATGAAACGGAAATGTTGTCTGTCATTCGAATCTCGTGTTCGTACCCTTTTGCTACACTGAAATCATCTTCAGTCCAGGAGAAACAATATCTATATTTTTGTATAAGAGAATACAATTGTTCTTTCTGGCCGTCATTAAGTTGTGAATTTTGACATTAATTCATCACATTAATGTCAATACGACGTTTGTCAAAACCTGCGGGGAAAATCGTCAATTTCCAAAATATATACCAAACCACTGTTTTTTTTAACGCTATCTGTATTATCTGCACAACTTATGCCCAGTCTTAAATCAAAAGCGGTACCAAGATAAAGATTTCTTTCCAAAAGCAACATTCTGTCAGTAGGATTCACTATTCTAATGACTCCATTCGTAGAATTAACTTTAGACTGAGAAACAAAAATTTCAACTTTGTTTTTGTTGGAACATTTTTGTACCAATCAGAGCATTAAATTTACGAACGGGAACGAAAGTACTTGACTTTGGCGGCAAATTATATATTTTGCCTTAATAAAATATGCTTGCATGAGATTCGCAGTTTTGTTCGACATTGTACCAATTGCATGACTTTTAGGTAATGAATTCAGTAGGTTTCCCAAACCTGTCTATATGAACAACATAATATCTTGATTAATGTTAATATGTTATGGCAACATCCAATCATTTCCTAAGAGAATAGAAGATGCAAATCTTGTACAACTCGAGCAATATAAGTGAAAAATCTCTCTCAGTTTTGAATTTTAAAACTGCTAAATTATTTGTTTCAAGATTATTGCCAGTTGTACCATGAATATTAGTTCTCCTGTTTATCAGCTTTACATTGGAAGGAAGAACTTCCCTTGTGCAAATCGAAATTTGTTACCCAGAATCTAACAAAGCTTTATAATACTTATTACCTATCTGCATTTTAATGCAAAGAACAATTCGGTGTCGAATTATAGACATCGTTATAGTATGAGTCCTAAGTGCACACCTTCTATAGTTTTCAGAACGTTTTTCAATATTAAGAATCTGACGGTCATTTATTTTTGTCGTGGATTGTAGTATATTGCATTCTAATGGTTTAAGACGGCATTGTATGAAATTTTGTTTTCATTAGTTCTCTGATTATGACTACAAATATCTTGC
This sequence comes from Thermobia domestica, assembly GCF_964235325.1. Classification (NCBI taxonomy): domain Eukaryota; kingdom Metazoa; phylum Arthropoda; class Insecta; order Zygentoma; family Lepismatidae; genus Thermobia; species Thermobia domestica. The sequence continues at coordinate 253,307,907 of NC_137457.1, read as the reverse complement.
TTGTTGCTAAGTGCTGCGGTAATGAAACCTTTGGACTCTATTGTATTAGCATTGTATGATTTATTTACTCTCTAAATCGCTCCGAAAGAATAATGTGTAAGAAGAAAGAAATTGTTTAGTAACATTATCCGTCTTATTCATTTCCTGAGACAAAGTATGTTGATTATCTTGTTCTTTCGCATTCAAAGACTATTTACATCCGTCGCAAAGTGCTAAGTTTTTGACTTCCTTTCCATAAAAGAAAAGAAAAGGGAAGTGAGAATCACACAAATTATGTTATAATGTCAACTTAGCTAAATTTGAGATCGACGATTGCGAGCTTGATTCTGAGATTTAATATTTAGACTTTCACAAATATACGACAAATGTGCAATGTTTTATTGCACGCAACTTTAAAACAAAATATAAAACCTTCGATCAAAAAATTGATTTGATGAAGAACAGGCGTAGTTTTGTCAAAAATCAAAATCAAATCTAACTTTCCGTAAATATGTGACATAATGTATTTACCACATTACTGTTCGCATGCCCTGATTGTGTATTCAGTTACTTCCTTAACATTGAGCCCACAAAATATTGCAATTATTCTCCGTTTTATGGCATTGTACGACAAATCAAAAATTCATTGGTACTAATGAGAGCTAAAAACAAGGAAGATGACGTTTCTTCACCGCGTTCAACTAGTAAATTGCAATATAGGATTCGAAAAGTGCGAAAAATTTTAAAAAAAATATTCTCCCCATAGTTGTTGTGAAAGAAAACAGGCCGCAATATTTAATCAAACGACGTAAGCCGTGGCTGTAGAGTGACACACCTGGGATCGCCTTTGTCTCAAACTATATCTATAAATGTCTTTCCGAAATATACAAAGAAAACCAATATACACTTCGAAGTACAATGTTTACTATATCTTACACAAATATATATTCGAATTGTCACGCAAAGCGCAGAGAAAAAGATCTACAGAAACATTTTGGGAGGGGTCAGACAAAATATATCACTAAAATATAATAGCAATTTTTTCATGCGGAGTCAAAAGTTAAATGTCAATATTTCCACTCTAACAGGGCGGCTATTTGAAGCGATCGCAACGCGTTTTTATTGCTCATACGTACGCTTGGAATACGCTGACCATGTATTTAAATGTGGATGGCTAATCACAAACGCGAAAGCAAAATGCGGAGAAAACGTCAGCTCGAGCGTATTTGTTGCGTTTTGGAACAATAGACCGCCTGCTGTTTAAAAGATGTCAAAAGGAAGGGGAAAAAGGATAGACGTGTTGCCAGGCAAGGGGATTTTAGAAGAAACAGCTGCTTTGAAGATGCTTTGTGCAGAGTACTGGAACTCTGCTATTATAGGCCTGAACTTTGCAAGAAAGACGTGAAAACCCTGACTGGCTCACAGTATGATTTATAACTCTGGCAAAAGTAAAGTTACCAAATAGCCACCTTGGTCGCGTTCGCTCTAGGGGGTAACGCTTCGAAAACGCATTCTCAAATAGCCACAGACTAAGCAAGAAAAAAAAACAGAACGGTGTTAAAATATATACATCAATCTCTTTAGCATGTGAAATAAAAGAAGTATAACAGATAACAAAAAGTGTGTCGCGTGAGAAAAATATTGGTGAGAGGTGTCACCTTACGCTGTACTAACATGAATAAACAAAAGACACCATTGAGTATCTGAATACAAAATATATTCCGTCATGTGCAATATAATAATGAATGGAGGTTGAGAAGAAAAATAAGCGCTCGAACGTGCACAGTAACACAAGGGTAGGGGATAGAAAACTAAAAAATAAAAACGAGATCTCTGCCATGTGCAGTATGGCAGCAATTAATGGTTGACAAATACGACCAGTATCTCCAACATGTGTAGAACCGTTTCGTCAGTTCTTGTAGCTCAAAGAAACTTAACAAAATTAAGATGTCGGGGATTTAGTACTGACAAGCCATCCCAGGATTTTGTAATGTGAACTTGTAGAGGAGAAGTAATGAGTTCGTGACCTGGGTTGCTTTATTAATGAAATTGAACGCTTTTAAATAGGCAACAAATTGTGATGTCACAGGATGAAAAATAGTTAAAGAACAAAGGATAAACTTAGGATAGGCAAAATAAACAGCACCAGGCGTTCTTTCAGAAAAAATGTTCCGGGGAGGCACACTTAGTATCCCAGGGGCACTGCTGGTACTATTCTATTTATTATTATATTATAGACGTATTATTTTGGTCTCCTCCGGGCACTCTCAGAGCTCCGGAGGGGCATTGCTCCTTAAAAACATGTCTGGAAGAAACACTGAACAGCACTTGTCTCCAATTCTCCAGCGACGATTCCTTCGGTGTCGTCGTTTTCCTTTGGGTACATGATGCTCAGCTGATGGGCAGCCATATGGCTTGAATTGAAGCTCGGTGCAGATGCAATGAAAATCGAATCAATTGACAGCGTTGAATAATTCGGTGTACGGACGCTGTTTTGACCATAAAAGGTGCAAATGCGTATATTATCATTAACAAACTGGGCATTGTATCGATTCTAAACTTAAGAATCGCGGATCCCTCTCTTACGTTCTCGTCGTAAGTTGACTTCGTCTACTCCTCCTCCATGTGTGCTCTGTTCCGTTGTTTTTTTAGGAAGGCGAATGTCATTGAATCCTCCGTTCAAATGATACTGCCAGTCTAATGAAATGCAAAGTGTGTAAATCGACGTCAAATGAGGTGATTATAGGAATGTGGACAAAGAGACAATTTGTATGTTTATTGATCAAGAAATACGTAAAAGGAAAAGAGTCAACACAAGACAGAAATTGTTTTATGTCTGATCTTGTAAATGAAGTGTATAGTTGCACTGAAAGAAATAGAAATTAAAATATAGTTTCAACGTTGATCTCATAACAAGTATTCACTGTCCATAATTTCAATTAAATAATGTTTGTCGTTTTCGCAGAATTTTAGTACAATATGCCGTGCTAAGTCCAAGTCCCTAGAAGCAGAGACAACTTGCAAACCGCTTGCTGTAAAGCTTGAATTGCAAGTCGGCCAAGCTTTCATCCAGCTTGATTGGAAAATGGGCAAACATGCCGCAAGCTGGATTCCGGTAACCAAGTTACATGGGGACAACCTTGCATTCAGTGTTCCATTCAAGCTTGTAGCACGCGTTTTACAAATCAAGTCAGTAGCCAATGAACGGCCAGTGAAGTTATGACACTCTGCGAAAGTCTATAGCATCATTTGCAAGTTTAACAAAAGCAGATGAAACCATGCGTTTCAAGTGCAAGAGTAAAAAACCAAAAGCCAAGCACGAACAGGGTTATAATAATAATAATAATAATAATAATAATAATAATAATAATAATAATAATAATAATAATAATAATAATAATAATAATAATAATAATAATATTATTATTATTATTATTATTATTATTATTATTATTATTAGTAGTAGTAGTAGTAGTAGTAGTAGTAGTAGTAGTAGTAGTAGTAGTAGTAGTAGTATTACACATAATTCATCGTGCTAGGCGCCATATCTTCAAAGGAATTAAATGTTCCTTTTCACCTTCAAGGAAAACCACAATTTGCGTTTTTTTTTTAAATCTGTTACATTATGCCCTGCTGGGATCGAACCTAGAACTACATATACATGAAGCACGCGCTTAAGCCAATTTACCATGAAGAGACATTCTATCTTAAGAGAGACATGAAACTGTAATAAACACATACGGAACAGGACAAAAGGAGCTGAGCTTATATCCTGGAAGCTTGCTATTGAATGAACAAAGCGATTTTGAGCGACTAGAAATATTAATATAGTGTAAAGTTTATCATGTATTTGGGTTTCCATGAACATTTATCACAAATGTTAGTACACAATACACTCAAATAATAAATATGGTTTAAATATTGTTATATCATATAATGGTGATCTGGATTTTCGGAAGAAATAAGGTAAGGGGAAGAGTGTTGATAGGAAGTGTTATAGAATTATGCATATGCCGACTTTGACATTAATTTATAAGTAACTAGCAGCGTTCACCCCGCTTCGCTGCGGTCACCCCGGAACGCAATAAACTTTGTTACTTAGATAATTTTTACTTTTTCGCTTTCAAGTGATATGATAAAAACCATAGAAGATTGCAGTAAATGTTAACATTATATCGCCTGTCATTTATGTTAACCCGCCCCGCTTCGCTGCGGTCACCCCGGAACGCAATAAACTTTGTTACTTAGATAATTTTTACTTTTTCGCTTTCAAGTGATATGATAAAAACCATAGTAGATTCCAGTAAATGTTAACATTATATCGCCTGTCATTTATGTTAACCCGCCGAGTGACACGGTCATGCGGGTTGCATATAAATACGTTTATTTTTATACCTATGATGAACTAACAAAGGATTTGTACGTTATGGACACTTGAATGGTCAATTATCTCAAGACACTGGTAATTAAAAATTAAAGTGATATGATAAAAACCATCTAGGGTCCAAATCCTAATAACCCCCCAAAAATGAAAGAAATTGGTTCAGCCGTATTAGCGTGATGAGCTAACAAAGGATTTGTGCGTTCTCTTTTATATAATAGATAATAGTCTGTGGAATTTAAGATAAACAAGTATTGTTATGTAAGATAGAGGACAAATAAAATACAGAATCTTATACTAACCTTTAATATTATACTGTATACTTTTAAACAAATTTACTGTAGACATTTTGTGTTTTGTTACGATTTTTTATATAATATGTAGTTTAAGTAAAATATTTCAAACACCATTACCAGGACTTAGGACCTTCTTATAACATCGAATACAGACAATCTCAGACTCATGTCCATGCTACTTCATTTACAGTATGTACTATAACTACTAAAAAAATAATTTAATGCGATTAAGCTTTAATACAGGCTACTTGGACTTATTATGACTGCAGTCATATCGAAATAGATATTAAAGATGTTAAGTTTGGATCCTGTCAGGGATCAAAGATCAAAAAATCGAGAATTGTAAGAATTCTAGTGTAACAATATACGTAATTATGGATAAAAAAGATTCATTAATAAAAGGAGTAGAAAATAGACTTTTGATTACTTTACGAGATAGTGATCCCTATAGCATTGATTACGTGATACATTATATTTTGTATAGTATAATAATAGACGCAATTGTGTATATACTGTACACCTCTAAGATATTTTAAATTAACATTTTGTACCCTTAGTGTACCTCTTGTGAGTTACTAGGGTTCTGAAAACTACTTGATGAAATTTTAAAAATCAGGACATAAATTTTGTACATACATTTACAAAAAGAGACGAGAAAAGTTTTTCCGAGAATCGAAACGAGAAAGAATTCTTCGAGAATCGAGATGAGACAAAATGTTTGTTTCTTGTCTCGTCTCGTCTAATGGCAACACATCCACAACTTAATGTCACCTCGTATTTGGATTAAAAAAAAAAGCAAATATGAAATTCAGAAATCTAAGTAATTAAAAAAGGATTCAGAAGCAGAGAGCGGTGTTCATCGTGGAAGCTTAAAGATTACTCAGTCTGGCAAATATAGACTCGGCGTATATATCCTTCCCACTTACGTTTCGCGCACAATTTACCGTTCCTAAATACCATCACATGTAGTGGCCTTATCAATGTGGACGCCAACATCTTTCTCTCTCTCTCTCTCTCTTTCCCTCAACAGAATCACATATTGGATCTGTTCCAGATTACGTACTCAGAGAGCTAAAAGATTATTTCAAGACTGCATTCAATAATAAACTAAATAGAACATTTTACTAATACTAATCTGTATCATTATATAAAAGAGTAAAATGTCTCACTCATTAATGCCAGGTCATACTACTATTACAGTAACGTGAAATTTGGATAGAATACTCCCTTTGTCACCAAAGCAAAGGATTAAGAAAGTTTTTTTTTTTAATTCGCATCCTAAGATGGGGTTAAGAAGGGTTCAATTTTTATAGCCAAGTGTAGAATATCTTACAAATCCCTGAAATTAGAGAGCAGTGTTGTCTCCAGGCATGTTCACGTGCGGGGGGGGGATTTTCCCTGGAGTTAGCCAACCGCTGCTCTCCGAACCTAAGATAATTTAAATTACGCTTACGTGTTACTCTTGTGTATGGCACATCCTTTAGCAAACACTGTTCCATTGCAATCCGTCACAATTTGATTTGCCCTCTTCCCGAACAAAATTTTCTAGAAGAAAAGTTGTTAGGAGATGAAATAATAGATGCATATAAACTCCTTATTACAAATAACTGAAAAGGTATTTCAGCGCTTTGCATTTCTATACGGAGAAAGGAAACCGATCTCGACAGTACCGGTAATAAAATTTATGGTTTTACATTCATTAAAACTCATTCTTCCCGTGAAGAGAACGGATGCTTCTGCTAGTTGTCTTATTCATTTGTGTTTGTGTGTTTTTCGTTTCATTAATTGGATATGTACTGTATGTCATATAGCTTACCATTAGTACACCTAGAGTACACTCATTAAAGTTAAGATATTAATATATTAAAAGTTTTACTTTTCGAATATTTTTTTTCTTGATTTTACTGAACACTTTCAATTCTAATTCCTCACAGTAATTTGTTACCAAAGATAAGGCCACTAACAACAGTCTATTAAATAATTATTTAATTTATCAGCGGTGTTACAGATACAGTACGATGGATCCGGAAGATCATTTTATACTAGAAAAGTTAGTATTTTTCATAACATTCCCAACTCATTTGCATTTTATTGTGAATATTTCAATAATAATGAACAATGTGCCGTTGAGAAAATGTCATTTAATGTTCGGTTGTTTAATTTTTCAGTTCATAAAACTGCACAGCATCTTTTAGAATGAATAGATATACTATATGTAACTATGGACTACTTCTAACATGTCAAATAGTGACATTGCTGGCGAATTTTTTGTACTAATCTTAAAGGAGGTGCTGATATCCACACAATAAATGGGTTCTCAAAACTGACACAGTTTTTTAGGGGGAGCATTTATATTCGAGGGGTGCTTAAATTCGAGTAAATGCAGAACATAAAATTAAGTTATGTTAAGGTTTATGAAACGCAATACCTACATAAACCGAGTGTTTCTGTTTCCTTCTCAACCATAGGAGAAAGAACTGGTCATACTATTCTTGTTCTGCTTCCTATCATACCCTTCCTATTGCACTCAGCAACGTTAGACTAATTAGGCTAGAATTTGGCTTTGGTAATACGCGCAGACAAAATCCAAAATCTATTGAATTTTGGCGTAGCAAGTTGCTTAATATTTACGCTTAATGAAACGATGAAAAATTAATCTCTATTACTCCACGTAATTACTTCTGATCTTCTGGAGTATGAGTGTATTAGTTAGAAATATTCCGTAAGTCTTCTTGTATTTTTGCCACTTGCTAATCGTTTGAAATATTTGTATTTGAATATTGTACAAAATTAACAGGCAAATACAAGAAGCATTATATTGTAAGGATCCCCACATCACAACAGACGCACGTGTCAGCTCAACACGTGCTAATGATTCCAAACAACCTAGCAGACAACAGGCCAACACGGAAGATACCGAGGGACACCGAAAGCAGACGGAACTCACGGAAGGACCCGAGGAGGATAAATAAAAGGAGGACCACAGAGGGAACCAGCATCAGTGGACCAAACATTACAATATACTCAGTCGAAGTTTCATATGAGTTGAGTTGATTTTAGTTTAGCGTCCCTTTCAGCAGCGAGGCTATATGAGACGTGGACCTACTGATTAACGTGGAATACGAACCACATGAGCTCCCGCCGGGAATCGAACCCGGGTCTCCCACGCCTCAGTCGAAGTTTCATATGAATAGATCTACACAGGGCCGGGCTTAGGAGATATGGGGCGCAATCATATTCCCATATTCCCAGCCAACTTTCATTGAATAGGTGATAATGTAAAGAATAGGTGACAATGTATGCCACACTATTTGAAGATTCTAAAATGGTTTAAAGTAGTTCTATACATGAAAACTTTACATTTGAGACTGATAGGGTTTGGCTTTAACTGTCATTTATTAGTGATGGTATATGTTCATATAAAGCTAGTGCAGAGGTTCAGCCCATTTGAGCTTCCCCTATATTTAATCCCTGTTTAGCAGCTTAATGAAATACACAGTGTGGCAATTAGGAAACGGGATTTTTTCCTGCGCACGAAATTTTGTCATCTGGTGAATCTTGCTTGTAGTCTTGCGAACATATACAGAAATTTCCAGCTTTGCCGATCACCAGTGTGACAGGTGATGCAACTAAGTATACCTAGGTAGAATGGTGTTATTATACCTTGCCACCGTTTCAACGACGGAACAAACAGTATCAATTTCTGTATTACCTTAGAGAAAACTCCAATGGAAACATTTCGAAAAAGTCTAGTTGCCGTACTTTTGAATGCCATAAGACGTTCACTGCTTCAGGGAGTTTTTGAAAGATGACGGGAGCCAAGATCTAGGCAGGTCTGTCAGAACAGAAATTATTGACCAAGTTCCGGATATAATTTTGAATGGCCAAAATGCAAGTCTCAGGGTATTATCAAACCTCGTCGGAGTGAATAAAAAAACCGTTCATCAAATAATAACGGATGATTTACAGAAAAGCAATCTCTGTGTATATTTCGAATTCATTCTTAATACCTAACACTCAATTAGGGGATGTTTCGTGAGTTTTGGGCCTCCAAAACTGTTTTTCTGTTACTACACCCCGCAAACTCACTAGATCTATTTTCCTGTGATTATTCTGATTATATTCTTTTTCCCAGGCCAAAACAACAAGTGAAGTTTTGTTCTGTTGACGATGCTTCAACCGTCTAGAAAGCAGTGACGAGAAAGCCAAACACCATTACAGTACAGAACTTACCCGAGTTTGGCTACGGGCATACAATTTGAAGTACTCACCAGTTACCTCTATAAAAATTGTTACGGAAGTACCCCAGGATTCTGAAACTTAGATATTTAAATAGAACACATACTTGTCCCTAAGTGAAGTATTGACCTGACTACCGCAGGTCCCATAGGTTTGAAGCTATGGACCTTTAAAGTTCATTTTTTCATGTTTTCTGTAGCCTATGTACCCAGGTTGGTCTACACTTTTTGTCATCTCAGTGTCAAGAATCACTCCCCAAACGTTGTCGGTGTTTCGAAACACCCTGTATAGATTATTTATAGCAACTAACGATTTATCTCGTTTTTTAGGGGAAAGAATGTCAGAAGACCAGTTTAAACTTTATATATATATATATATATATATATATATATATATATATATATATATATATATATATATATATAAAGATAGATAGATAGATAGATAGATAGATAGATAGATAGATAGATAGATAGAAAGAGCGAGAGATAGAGAGAGAGATGTGTGCGTGTGTGTGTCTTTCTCACGATTTTATCCTTTATACAGTATGTGTATAGAATGAATTTCATCCGCTTTTAGTGTTACACTACGAGGAAACAATCCTATTGTCTACATGTTTTCCACGAAAATGTAAACGAAGATTTGCTCACACAAGAGCTTCTTTACCTATATCCAACCTACTTCTTCAATTTAATGGACAGAGTAAGGCAAGGAAAGATGTGTGCGTATATATATAAGGTATATGTGAGTGTAAATCCGAAAAACGCAGAGCACTTAAGTTAATTACCCAGGGTACATGGGATGTTTGAACACAAGAGAGGTTAAAAGAAAAAAACACTTCAAATAGAAATTAAAGCCTTCGCAAAGGAGGACGAAACGGAAATTGTATTTTTTTACCTTTCTTTGTTTTCACACTGAGAATCGATGTTTCTATTCTGTTCCCGTAGTCCCTATGTTGTGATTAGGGAAAGGTTATTGGGCCAAGGACAGACGAAGACTTACAGAGACACAAATGCTTAGAGAAGGTTATTGATTTCGTACAAGGTGGAAAACAAGAGCCATATATAATTCCCTTTCTTTTGAAACACATAAAACTAAAAGTTTAGATTAAATTGTATCGTTTTTATTCAGCTTTATTCCTACTTTTTAAATGTATCTAGATACACAGAAAAATAATAATTTTGAGGAGTCGTATAATTGTCATCCTCGTGTCTCAGGTTAGAACTTTCAGATGAACGGTTAGTATTCACGCTTCGCAATATGATATCTCGGGCTCGAATAACTTTGATATGTCATTCTGAATTGAGGTTTCTCCATATTTTATCTTATAGTCTCACCACACGATTGCTGGGATGGAATGTTTAAACACAATTCCTTGTCAACTTCTTTTGAAAATCCCTTTTTATGCTTTGTTGTTGATCGTTACCTGTGTAGAATGGATTTATCCTGTACAACTGTATCTTCTCGCAAAAGTATATGTTAGATATATTAAGTAAAATCATTAGCGTTCATATGAGGAGCATTTTTTCGGAACTCGATAGAGCACAAAACATTCTTTTCACAGGAATTGCATTTTTGTTATTATTGTGCATAACCTTTATCGAGTTAACGCCGAAAATCTGTATTCGACATTAAGGGAAGGGCGGGGGGGAGGGGGGAGACTAAGAAAGTTTTCATATTTTTTTTTAAGCGATGAAAAACAATGCTGACAAAGATCAGGGGGAGCAGAGTTGTCTTCAACATTGGGAGGTAGGCAGATTTGAGGCTTATTTTGGAGGGACATGAATTTCATCTCACTTTGATTTGTGGCAATTGGATACAAATCATCACACTTCTCTCCAAAGAATACATTTCAAATCGGATTATTGGGGGGACAGTCCCCCTTATCTCCCCGGGATTTGCGCCAGTGGATGACAAAATGCCGAGATTTGACAATTCTGATTTCACAGCTCGGTTGGTAGCATAAAAAGCATACCTATCCCATATATACCTTCGTTTCTCAAAATTTATGCTCTATCGAGTTTTGGTAAACGTTCCTCATATCATCATTGAGCATAAAACAATAACATCAGCGTCCATAATTAACGGAAGGCCTCCCGGATTGATAAATAGTTAGCATTATCATTATAATAGTAAATGCCATATTCGACTTGCTTAGGATGTCCAGCCTATACAAAAAAAAAAAAAAAAAAGCAATTAATAAGGCGAAATCAAGTTTTCTTTAGACTACAGATATAGTAAACGTAAAACCAACATAAATAAATAAATAAATTAGCATACATCCAAAATAATAGTAGTAACAAAGAGGAAGGAGTTCAATTCTGATTTACAGAACACAATCAAATACAAATAGCAACATCGCTACAAACAAAGTCTTGAAAAATGCAACTAAACGTGTTTAGCGAATTAGACCCTGTGCAATTTCAAATATGTTGGCGGCCAGGGGCGTAAATAAGGGCTCCGCAGACCCCTTGCGGGGAGGGCAAGCCATCAGGGGGCCCTAACTCGTGAAGTGAGACGTAGAGAAGGGGCCCCACTGGACGCTGTCTGCGGGCTGGCCCCCACGCCTTTAGTTGCGACACTGTTGGCGGCCCTAATGGTATCATACTCAAGGAGGATCCAGGAGTGTACGCACTGTATGGGGATGGGGGCCCGGTCCCTAAAGGACTTCCTGGGCTTTCTAAGTGGAGTTTCACTCTTAAGTGTTTATTTAAATATGTTTACTAAAGTAAATGACGAATGCTTATAATAGAACAAATAGAAGTGCTCATTCTTCAGAGGGAAGAATAAGGTTTAATGAATATAAAACCGGAAATTTGAATATTGTAAAAAAAAAAAAAAAAAAAAAAAAAGTCTCTCTTTTTCCCTTTCAGAAGCGGAATTCTAAAAGACGCTGCAATATATGTTACTCATTTTTGATTATTTGTTTATATATCGAATTTCATACCTCCAACTTAAGCGAATGACTCACTTTAAGCATTTTCTAAATAAAGATTCACAAATTTGAATATTATAGAAATTGTTCCTTTTCCCCATTAGAAGCTGAATTGTCGAAACATGTATTCTCTTATTTTTTAAAATTAAAATATTACATATTTCTCTAACATTTGGCACTGTCACAGTAAAGAATCAAAATTTGTAAGATAGAATGTGCTCTCTTTTCTGTATTTAAGAGTGGAATTTTTTGAAAAAAAAAAAACAAAAAAAAAAACACTGAAACAAATTATTTTTAATATGAAGCTTATATGCAAAGTTTTATTTTCCAAATGTTAGATGTTTCATTCTTGTAAAAAAAGATTTGAACTCCCTTAACTTCCCCTACGATACGTATATTTCTTTTTACTTGTTCTCATGACAAGGGAGTTTCCTGTCTAAAGTTTATATTTCTAGCTATTGTGGTATGACTTATATTGATGAGTGAGCTACTTTTAATCTTGTATATATAATAGTATAAATGTGAAAGGGAAAAATTCTAAACAGCGTCAACTCATAATAATTACGAACTTCCCAAATGCAATTATTAGTGCAATACTGATTAGTGGCATATCCAGAAATATATCATGGAAAACGCCAATGATTGGCGAATGAAGAAATGCGCCGATTACACACACACACACAGACATACACACACACATAAACATATACACTGAGAAAAATGTAGGTGGCGTACTTAAAAAGGTAGGTTATATGCGTAATTCCTGTAATTTTTTGGACTTAACGTACGGCAGACATAACTGAAAACGCATGTTTTATAATACTTTCTGTATAAGTGTTCCATCTGTACGTACTTTCCGTATGAAACAATATAGGCGGTCAGGATCTCACATACAAATGGACGTATATAACATATAGCTGAGGAATGTAACATAAATATATGCATATGATATACGGAAAACTGTTAGCTATCAGATATCCTGCAACGGCATGATGTAACATCCAAGGGCAGTGCGTATGTAGCATATGGATTACGTATGTTCTATACTGATTTCTGTAGCAAGCAAGAGGATTCCGTATATTTGTACAATATACCGCTGTTCGGAGAACGGATTTTTCTCAGTGCACAAGCATTATGTGGCGTCACAACTGAAATATGGGCCACATGGTGGGCCAGAATATTTTATGGGCTCTTGTGACAGGAAGTTTAGTATTTTCTTTCAGTACACAGATGTGAGGCTAATTGAAGTTGAGACAGATAAGAACGAACTTAAATATTCTTTTAGTTTTCCTTTAGTTACACAATATTGAAATATTGATGACATTTGCTAAGAATTAAACTTCCTAACGCTACAGAGCAGCAATATACCTCACGTTTAACTAGATGACGAGTGACCAGCGTATTAATTCCGAGGCGCAATTATCTCTGGCCTTCTGAATTAGAGTTACCTACCTCTTAATTCGGGTAACTCCTCAGTTGCCTCACGATGCTGGTTCGATACAGAAAATTTTGGTGCTCCACATAAGAATAGAACCATGGACCATGCATATCGAGGTCACGCACGCTAACAGTGCAGCTAAATCGTAGCTAAATAATAATTCCCTAACTTTTCTTAATTCCCAATATGTTGCAGTCAGTGTTGAAAAAGTTCAAAAAATTACTGTATGTACTGTTTTCTTCCGAAATGTTGTAATATCGTGTTAATTTTTTAAGTTCAGCTTCTGAAATGAAGACCAGATCATCATGAGAGATAATCCGTATCCTTTTAGCTTCATGTGAGTAAACCAGCTATTGTGATTTTTTTTTTTTTTTTCCATAAGGACGTATCCCTACCGTAGGGTTATTAATGGAATATGTATAATTGTGAAATATAAGAAGAATCGCCTAAATTGTTTCTCACAAAATGGTCCGAAAAGAACTTACTCCTAAGATAATCTATAATACCCCTTCTAGATTTTTCTTAAAAAAAAAAAAAAAAAAAAGAAGACACGTCATATTATAGTGTTCATTATGAGATATGAAGTTATGAAACATAAACAAAGGTCGTTGTAGACGTTTTTTTCAGAAATTTGGATTTCTTTTTTATTTACCCTCCAGTAAATTACCCTTATATTTAGAGGTAGAAAGAAAACTCGAAAACTACCTCTGCAAAATCTTATAAAAATCTTACGTTTATCATTTGCTATAGATGCATTTAATGGTATGGCGTCTAGACATATGTACTACGGAAAGACAATAGACAAGACGGATAGTCATCGAAAAATAACTTCTTCGGCATGTAGCTAGAGACCATGAAATATATGAATCTATTGAAATTTCGAATTTATTTTTTTTCACGGACCCAGTGCAACAATTAGGAAACGACACACCAAGTAGGTTATGTAGTGGACAAACACCATGTACGTGGGTTTTCTTGGATTTCTCCCGTTTCCTCACAGTTTCCTCCTTACAATATTTCATTCATTTTCATCATCACGATCTACTTTAGCCTACATGGCATAACCGTGAGACATGAGCACCCGAAGGGGAGGGCAGGGTGGGTCCCGGGCCCCCTCTGGCTCACGAAAATGTATAGGTAATATAGCAAACCACACATATTAAATATCTTAAATACAAGACATAATATAGGAACCATGGAGATTGGCCCCTCCCTAGAAAATTTTCTTCGGGTGCCCCTGGCGTGAGATGATAAAACTGAAAAATTTCATTTTCATTAGGAAAACGAGACTGATTATTGATTATTCTGCTATGAAGTTAATGACATGAAAGTTTCTCATAGTGGTGAATCTTTCGTGTTACCTTATGCCACAATGCAATTTTAAATGAATCTTGTAGCTGTCATTAAAAAAAAAAAAAAAAAAAAAAAAAAAAAAACCTTTCAACTCGATTTTTCTATTTACTCTTTACATGTTACAACTTCTTGAAGGCATGAAGAAAGGTTTCTCCTCACATGCAGCACTGCACTCTAGTGGACAAACAGTGAACCTCCTCATTAAAAACGTGTATTTTGGCGCACTTCCCCTCCCTGTCCAAAAGAGTCCGTTGTTTCGGAAGCGGCGAAACTGATTTTTTCTTTTATGTCAGCGGGAGGGCGATAGCAGGTAGCAAGCAAGACGTCCCAGAAAGTTGAGCATCGTTCAACTCCTTGCAAGATGGTAAAAATGTTTTATGACCCTTTCAAGACTGTGTGTACACAATGAAATATGGTAGGGTTTCAAGATTTTTTTTTTTAATGACAGCTACAGGTTCTTCTAACGTGACAATATGGCTTTAGAAATACAGGCAGAAATTCCTAACTTGATCAGTCACCAGTACGACGTGTCACGTGGCTAAATATAGACTAGTATTGTGATACCTTATCGTTATTTTTTAAATAGAACAAAAACTGAATATCAAGCTCGATGCGCGCTTAGAGAAAACTCCAATGAAAACCTTTGAGATATTCAAAAAGATTTATGGGGACAATTGCCTCTTTCGTTGCCGTGTTTTTGAATGACATAAAAGGTTCACTGCTCCAGGGAGTCTGTGGAAGATAGACGAGCGCCCAGATCTAGCCAGGTTATGTCATAACAATTAAGTGATTGACCAAGTTCGGAATATCAGTTTGAATGAACAAAATGCAAGTCTTAGGGTAATATTAGACCTTGTAAAGGTGAATAATGAGATTGTTTGCGAGATAATAACAGATAGTTTAAAAAATGAAAGTTGTGTGCACGTTTCTTATCCCCATTGGTTAACAAAGAAGTAGAAATGGGCAAGAATACATCATTACCAGGAAGTAATGGCCGCTGGTGAAAGGAAGCCAAATTTCCTCCAGAATATCGTTGCAAAAGATGAAACAGGAGGTTTATAGTATGGAAACCAAGCGGCAAATTATTAAGTGGAAGGGTTCTGACTAAACCAAATCTAAAAGCTTCGCTTATCAACATTAAAAATCAAGATTTCTGATTATACTTTTTACGACAGCAAAGAAATTATTCATTTATATTCAACGGTCAAAGTGTCAGTGGGACCTCGTATGTGCAGTTCTGAAATGTCTGCTGCGAAAAATCACACGTGTGAGGCCGGAGTATCGGAGTAGTAGACTATGCACTGCAACCTGCTGCATGGCAATGTCCAAGCACACAATGCAATAATTATTTGTGAGTTTTGGGATCGAAAAAATGTTTGTGTGTTACTACACCACGCATACTTGTCACACATGGGGCCGTGGTGGCTCAGTGGTAGGGCGTTCACCTCTAGTGCATGGGGTCCCGGGTCCGGTCCCAACGCCCGCCAAGTGAACTTTGTGTTGGACTAATACCGTGTGCGTGGGTTTCCAAAGGGTTCTCTCGATTCCTCCTACTTTCTTCATTCCACCATTTCATTCATTTCTCATCATCACCGCCTCCTTTAGCCTAGCAGGCATAATCGTTGGTCGTAAAACTCAAAGATTTCACTTCGCAGATATTTTCCTGTGTTTATTTACTTTTTCCCAAATTACTACTAAAGAGTTGCTTCATTTCCCTTTCTTTTAACGATTTTCCACCATCTAGAAAACAGTGACGAGGAGCTTAAACATAATTAAAATATATAACTTCCAGAAGTCATTCCATGATTTACTGGATCTTGCAATGTATGGAAAAGGACATTTCTACTTTAAATAAACCAAGATAAATTGACTCCAGTTTTTTATAATTTCAGATACAGTCTCGTTTCCTAATTATCACACTCAACCCTTTCTTCTGTCCTATTGTCGCTCGAAAGTAATAAATAATCAAATTACAGAAATGGAAGCCAATTTGCTCACTAAAAGCAATTTTGTTGACCATACTCCTTTGTGAGTTGTAACGTCTGGGAGGTTAATGCTACGAGAAAATGTTAAAACATGATTTTTGATCATTTTCTGAGTTTTCGATTCGGCATTTGGTCATACTGAAGTCTATGTGTAGGCAAAATTTGATAATGGCTTAATTAAAAATTCCCTATTTAGTAGTACAATATTTCGCTTTTAGGAGTGACCTGAAATTGTATTTAATTTCGTTCAAAATCTATCAATTTGCTTTCCTGTAGAAAATATACAGTGCATATCATGTTTTGTCATCCTTGTGTAGAGTTTATTTTAGGTGAAATACAAGAACTTCATATCTTTTGTGTTCAGGTCGTACTCTACCACTGGAGCAAAAAACTCATAGTGAACAAATTCAAGGTTTAGATTACAGTTTTCAAGGAGAACGTGGTTTGTCATGAACTGCAGACAACACATGATACTGAAACTGGTATAGACACATGCATTCTTGCTTATCTTTGTACTCAAAATGCTTCATGCTTCATATTACTTATATAGCACACATATAATACAAATATATCACATTGTAATCTAAACATAGTAGATAGATGCTGAGGAAGAATAAAGCTATTTTGTGATAAAACATTTTGAAAACTCCACGCGCCAACATGCATGCATACACATATACAAAATAGCAGGCTTGGAGAGAGAGAGAGAGAGAGAGGAAGGGAGGGGGAAAATAAAAGCCAAAACTAAGAAGGCCGATTTATTCAAATCATTTTCTCCAGTCCTGTGCACGAAGGACCACGTAGTTAGATTATTATTTGATGTCACGCAAATGTAAAATTTACCTTTTTATTTCTTGAATCTTTCCTTTAATACTACTACTACTAATAAAAAGAATGTTATTTCAATATCCATGATTAGGTTGCAACAACAACAAAAAAAAGTATTACCTATAAAACATAAAACACTTCTGAGAACAAAAACAGATGCTTGCAATACGTACAAAAAAAAAAAAAAAAAAAAAGAGCGAAAAATGTATTCTCAATTCGAAATGAAATGAAATCTTTAAGTTTTACGTCCCACGATTATGCTGGCTAGGCTAAAGGAGACGGTGATCATGAGAAATGAATGAAATGGTGGACTGAAGAAAGTGGGAGGAAACGGGAGAATCCCGAGAAAACCGGATACTCGACTACACGACTCTTGCGCTCATCACTAAAAGTAAGTGGCATTCAAGTAAAGAATTCAGTAGAATCAAACCACTAAATTCTCGTTCACTTCAAAAAAAAAAAAAAAAAAAAAAAAAGTATTCCGTATAAAACAATGGAAAAACCAAGATGGCGCAGGTTTTGAATGGAATTAATATATTTATTTAATTTTCCATAAATCTTGTTAAAAAGAAAAAAAATAAAACTTGATACTCTTGCTTACACCACTGCAATTGAGGAAATGTCATGTTTTACGCAGTTAATGAACTTGATTACTGTTTAAAAATTATGATTTATGACAACTGTATCAAAATCAAAGATAAGATTATTGTAGCTCACAGTATATAACAACATGGCTATTTCAGTTCGTTCTAGGAGACCTCCGTCGTAGAATTTAAATTTCAGCTGCTACTGCAAATTAATAATAATAATAAATCTGGACGCTGAAACAAATTTGATCTTTACGTCAATGATTTGTTCCCCGTGCAGACACAGAAAGACGAAAAAAAAGTTTCAAGCCCATTTTGTTTAGTCTATTAAAAAATCTTGATGAAGCGAGATTGTAGTTCTCAATGTTGCATTGTCTTTGGCTTAACTCGCTTTGAAGTGTTGCCAATTCTCATAATTCCTCCCCCAACAAATAACTACAACAAACCTTCAGCATTGTCAAAGTGCCAACTTCAGCAATAATTTTTGGCAGCTTATCTCATCACCGTCTTCACTTGACCTTCATGTTAACTAGATCATCGAGTTTGTGTGTGTGTGTAGCTTATCGCGGCTACTTTAAGCACTCTGCACAGTGTATAAAATGTTTCTGAAGTGCTGACCATTTAAGAGTGTTGCTGCTCAGATTACGTAACGTGAGAGCCGGAAAATGCATATTCGAAGCAATTTTATTGTTAGCACAATTTGTAGATAATTTAGTTATCTAAAATGTGAAAGGAAGTGAAAGCTGAAATTATCAACGTCAAAACGGTTTTGTTCTGTTTATGAAAATATTATTTTGCTGAACTTGCCTAATTATTATTATTATTATTAGTTGTTTTATACAAGCCATCTAATTCCTCTCTCGTTCTAATAATAAACAGGAAAAAAGTCTCTATGTTTAATATTATCATTATCCGTTTTCGAATAATTAAGTTGAAACGATACAGTTTTAAAAAGTTGCAATTAAAATGTTTTACTGTTAAAAATACACAAATATCAATGCTCAAAGTTAAATATGGTTACAGCCTTTTTCTTATTTTTAAATAATTAAGTAGGAACAATGCAGTTTTTAGGTTCCAATTAAATTGTTTCAATAGTGTTAATCTGCAAATCTGCACATTGGCTGCACCCTAGCGAAATATACTGGCATCAGGAAGGCATGTAGCGACACCTATCAGCTAGACTTTGTACTATTAGGAATTAGCATTACTCACAGACTAATGAAGAAAAGAGTTCATATTTTTCGCAATTTATAAATGTATTCTTCCTGTGCAAGAATGGGTATTTCAGCTAGTCTTATATATAAAAATGAACATTTATTTATTTATTTATTTGTTCTGTATTGGGGCGAATAAGCAAATATAATGTATTGCCCAATGTATTTTGAAAAACTGAGTACCTTTTCGAAAATCTGGAGGGGGGAATGTCCCGCGCTGTCGGTGGCTATGGTCTCTGTTGTGACATTTAAAATAAATTGTTCTTTGTTTTATTGTTAAAAACTCTTCTTCATGATAAAAATTGGCTTGTACTAAAGAGCTTGCACGAAAGGCTGTACGCCTTTATCTGTTATGATTGTCGCCGAAATAACCGGTTGAGCCATAAAATGATCCTGCAGCAATATTCGTAGATTGACGGAAATTTCCGTAATGTAGGGACATTTAATAGCAAAACTTATTGAATAAAGTGGGGGGAGGGTTAGGTAAAAGTGATGAAACCCAGGCAAATAGTCGCGTTGAGTTACGTACCGAATTTTATAATCTTGATTTCTTTCTATCTTGTATCGAGAAGGATCGATGTCTTCATATTCTTTGGTAACCTATGAAAAAATTAAATTAAATCTTCATTCTTTCCGTTTTACGGCGCACAGTTATGCTGAGTAGACTAAAGGGGACGGTGATGATGAGAATGAATGAAATGATGGAATGAAGAAATTAGAAGAAAAAGGGAGAACCCCGACAAAACTCATGCGCTTGGTGTTTATCAATCACAAAGTCCACTTTGCACTCCCTGGAATCGAACCAGGTAAACCAACAGTCCAACAGTTACCCGTTCGAAGCCTATATATTGTAAAAAGTATCAAAAATTGTAGAAATAGTTTGGTCGAGCGCCATATTTGTGAAAATCTAAAATATATATACAGTATATATATAATGAGATGTATGGGTGGTTGTTCGGAGCGCCAAATTTTGTACAACTTAAGAAAAATGGATGGAGTGTTAGGTTCGTGTTCCGGGTGTCACAATTTGTCATGTGCCCCATCGTTGAAGTCTCCATTCTTGGAAATAAAATGGTTTATGACTCGATGAAGACTGAGGGGGGCGCGGTGGCTCAGTGGTAGAGCGTTCACCTCCGGTGCTTGGGGTCCCTGGTTCGATCCCAGCTTGCGCCGTGTGGACTTTGTGGTGGACAAACACCGTGCTCGTGGGTTTTATCTGGGTTCTCCCGTTTCCTCCCACTTTCTTCGTTCCACCGTTTCACTCATCTCTCATCATCACCGTCTCCTTTAGCCTAACCGGCATAACCGTGGGACGTAAAACTTAAAGATTTCATTTCATTTCGATGAAGACTGATTTCACGGTTTGGAAACCTTATCTCCCCACGGTACCCAGGGCTTTAGGGAAATAAGATCTCCTAAACCGAGAGCAAACGGAAATTTATTTTATTTGCATCTGTATCCGTGTATTCACATGCTGCAATGATGAAAAAGAATTTTGCTCTAATTTCTTGTTTGTAGGGACGAACTAGACTGATTTTCACTTTTCATGAACATTGGAGAATAATAATAATGTAAGAAAACAAAGAAATATCTTGATTTAAAATTTTGATTGAAAATCAATTCAATTCAGTCCATGGTAGATAGAATTAGAAAATTGCCTACATTGCCTTATTAGTTTAGCCTAACAGACCCTTGAAAACCTATGTTATTCCTGAGATTAGGGGTACAATTTATTCATGAAAGAAAAAGTTCACGAAAGTTCAATATAATAAAAGTTTTAATGAGTAAATTCAAACAAAAAATAATGTTTAAATAAAAAAACTCAAGTATGACAAAAACTAACACTGAATTTTGAATTCTGTGACAATAGATATGAAGAATTAGGCAGAAGGCCTTAGCACCAAAATTAATTGAAGTGAATTACATCTCTGTTTCCCTTCTTGACCTACAGCTTGAATGAATTATTATAAGTAACTTGACATACAGAAACAAACTAGTGAAACCGCTATCCATAACCAGTCCTACCTGAAATTTACGATTGCTTTTCCTTACATAATGAACTCTTATAATTATGCACAATACAAGCTGGTTAATTTACAACCTTAAATTTGAAAATACTTATTTGCGTAACATTGGATAATAAACATATGATTAGCGTTGATCAGCTGACTAATGATATTCCTAAAATTATGAATTTAAGATTTGTATAATTTGATGGAATCTGAATTTAATTACCTACGATTTGAGTTAAGCAAAATAATATATATATATATATATATATATATATATATATATATATATATATATATATATATAGTGGAATAATCCAGAATAAGTTGGAATATGTTGAAATAAGTCGAAATAAGTCATGACTTTGATTTAGGACTTAGTGAGAAATTTGAAAGAAAAGTAGAATGACCTAAAGAAACTAAGTAAGCCTATGCCTGACTTCTAATCGTTTCTAATCATAACTGAGAATTGGAGATAATTACACCTGATATTAAATTTGATATTCACCTAAACAACAAGAATACATCATACATAATACCAACGCGAGTAATATTGTGATTTAACCATACATAACATATATACACACATATTGGCGAATATAGAAAAATATCAAGACACAAATATACATAGATAAATCATAAATATAGGCATACATACATAATACAGTTAATACTCAAATATTCATGATAGATGGAAAGACGTCTTTTAAAAGAATTTTTAGACAAATGTGTCTATTTTCCATGGTTTTTCTTATGTTGCAACAGTAACATACACATATAGCCGTAGGTTGTCTTTATTAGTGTGATCTATGCGCATAGACTTCTGTTCGCTCTATTGATTGGAGGATCAGAATAATTCATTAAATGCGGCTTTGCTTAGCCTACTTCATGGTTTTCGCCAATACATATTTTTTTTTATAACAGAATATGATAAGTGAAACCTCCCTTAACGGACACCTCTATAATACGGACACATTTTTATTTTGTCTCTGCAAAAAATGTATGTTCCCTTATGGAACAAAACCCTCTCTTTTACGGACCCTCTCAGATACGGACGCGAACAGTCCTTTTTTCCCCCCAGACCCTTCAATAACCTCTTCATAACGGACAGGAATTATTCTGGGTTCTGCGATATATTATTCCTCAGAAGCGTATCTATCACGAGTCTAGACCTCGTGAACCATCAAACAGAACAGCTTCAAACTGAACTTGAAATTCTTCCTTTTTTCTGCCCACAATAAACCTGCTTTCTGGTAGAAATCCTAGAAAACCTTCAATACGCGATAACACTCATGCAGAGTCAGTTGTATGACCAAGAATTCTATGCGAACTATCTTACCTTCCCTAACAAATTTAGTCCTTTTGCCTCTGGGCCTTGCATCTTTTCCGGCAGTTTCATAGGTAACAAAATAAACATTGTAGGCCTTATGCAGAGTCGTTTTGACTTATGATTAGCGTCATACTAAAGAGTTATACTAACGTATATTTCCTGCAGTAGTCAGGCCTTTAGTATGATGCTAAGTATACGTCAAAACGACTCTGCATAAGGCGGTGTTTGTTTTACAATAACATTTTCAACGAGCAATGTTTCCTCTATTAGTTTTTTTTTTTTTTTTTTTGTACCAGCAACATTTTTCTTTTACTGATGATACTGGAACAAGTCTGGGTTGGAGTTTTCCCGGCTTCCTTTTCCACTGTCTCTAAAATGATATTCTTAGTGACTGGGGCTGGGTCAATAAACATATGCACTCCCATATGCCTTGTCATCCATTCCGCCAACGAAGATACCGCTCCAGTACACAAACGCACACACACACACATGTTTTTTCCGCAACCGTACTGAGGATTCTCAGAGGACACTTGTAGAGGAGAATTTATACCTTTTCCCGCTAAACAAAAGAGTTTAGCCGATTAGTTGGTTCCTAACGCATCTTTTGAGAAGGTTCTCTTTATCCGCAATTATGCTTCATAAATGACAAAAAAGAACAAAAATAAGAATTAATATCTCTTTAATGAGAACGATGCGATCACTAATATCACATACTATATAAATAAAATTGCCAAAATGTCTCTATAGTTCAATGTAGGCTGACTTTAAGGTAAAAATTCTAATCTTTGATAGCTAAAGTTCGAATTATAGTATCTATTCTCAATGCGATGAAATTATGCTTGGAAGTCTCAACTATTTCCGGCTTTAATTTTTGTACACAGAACGTCTTGCATTTTTATTCAATGCTGAGAATTTCCCTTTTAACACCAACAAATAATTTAGATGGGTCCAACCTTTCGTTGTCACCACTGCCTTGACCACACTCGTTGTTGCCACGGCGCTGACCACACATACACAGAGGTCCTTACGTTTCCTCGTTTCGTGCCTGCGTGACGAATGTCTTGGGTCCTGAGTTCTCTCCTCGGACTCCTCCTGGGCTTTCCTCCTAAACTGGCAGGGGCGGCGCTCTTTGATCTGTCCATATCCATCGAAGCAAGCTCTGTTCCGTCGATCCATCTCTTCAACAATGCACTTTCACTTCACTAACAATTTCAATTATTACACTGTACCAACATCACTCTTTGTGTCGTGAGTGTATTGTCGCACGGACTAATTATATTAAATGTTTTTATGATGTGTTCATGGTAATTCAAACTAATTGCGTATTGTTAGGGCTTGTCTAAGTGCTGTCTGAAAGTGTGTAAGCAACGTTCAAGTTTGTTTTCACGACTCGTTAGTAATATTAGCGAAATCAGTTCGTTAACGCTCGCTGTGCGGAATTTTTCGTAAATATATGTAAGCGCGTTAAAATGTATCACTCACACAAAATGTCTGTAAACGTTTTACGGTATTTCGGAATTTCAAAGTTTTTCTTAGTTGAAGAAAATCTACATATAAATGCCTATACTTTAGTGCTGCTTAAAAATCTTTCACTGGGCTACTCTTTAGCTTAGCCGCGCACTCTGTCTCTTAATTAACTTGTGATAATTAGTTTAGTGTGTGGAATTTTTGTGTATGACCGAATTTGTAGCGCACTTGTTTCTCGTCTCCGACTAACTGCTACTGACCTGGAATTTTGAATTCTCAACTCGCCGATCTTTTAGGACACGCCTCTAACTGCGTTTTTGCTCTCCCTAATTTTCTCTCATTCGTCAAATAATTTTGGTATCCTCAATTCTATTTTATTCGTATCCGCTCATTTACGTTGCTCTAGCGTCGTCTCTCCAAAGTACGTGATTTCTTTAAATTTCACAAGTTATATCGAAATTTTTTTATGGCAGTTCATTTGGAGACTTTCTGTCTCGTTCGTGCTCTTGGACCAACTTACAGACCTGTGTCAAAATTTTTATCTAGGTTCTACATGAAGACGTTCTGATGGAGATGTGTGTTTCACGAATTCATAGAGATTATTTTGCACTACGATTCTATTCAGTTTGACCAGACTTTAATATTTTTCTCTTCTTTCACAGAGAGATGTTAAAAGCTCTTCTGTTTCTTTCCTTGGGTTCACGAAGGGTCCTCTGTATGTGTGGTCTTGTGTGGCTTCTGACGTACAGCGAGTATTGTTACAGGGACAAAAGAAGGGTAGTTTAAATGTCCTTGCCGCAACGACAGGTATACAGAATAAAGAAAGGATCTTACATTTGGATACGGAAAGAGAATAAAGAATGCTATTTCAGTTAACTTTGCTTTTTAACACACAAAATTTAATATGATATTCACTAACGTTGTTTTAATTATATGCATAGTTGAATTAAAAGAATTTATTTAAAATTAAATAAAAATGAATATGAGGCAACTGTCACAATATATATATATATATATATATATATATATATATATATATATATATATATATATATATATATATATATATATATATATATATATATATATATATATATACCTAGTTATATCATAAATACTGTCACAAGTTTGAATGTGAATAACACAGAGTATTAACACCACGACAATTTATTTTGGTCATGTTGTACATCTTTTTTTTTTTTTTTTTTTACCTGACGCACGAATTATTTTTGAAATGTTCCCCCTTGGCCTTGATGAAGGGACTAAGTTTGTCTACCACTTACACTCTTGTGACATCGTTTGTTTACCATACTGTGCTTGCAATCTTCTGAGGGGGCGCGGTGGCTCAGTGGTAGAGCGTTCACCTCTGGTGCTTGGGGTCCCGGGTTCGATCCCAGCCCCCGCCAAGTGAACTTTGTGGTGGACAAACGCCATGCTCGTGGGTTTTCTCGGGGTTCTCCCGTTTCCTCCCACTTTCTTCATTCCACCATTTCACTCATCATCACCGTCTCCTTTAGCCTAACCGGCATAACCGTGGGACGTAAAACTTAAAGATTTCATTTCATTTTCATTTTGCAATCTTCTGAAAATCTCAGCTGGTTTAACTCTCTCCTTTACAAGAAATTTTATTACACACCGCTGTTCCACAGCCACAGACACACTGCTTGCCGCCATGTTCGCTGCAACTGCTGCGCATGCGCCAAATACGTCATGCCGGAAACAAGTTACTCGAGAGGGAATACATTACGTCACCCGCAAGTTTCATCATGATCCGGCTATTCATCGATTATTTACGTACGAAAATCCCGGTCAACTTTGAACGACCCTTGTAAAACAATGAAAAGGGCAAAAGTTAGTCAAACAAGTAAAGTTGCTGTTGAATTGCAGTGTTTTTGTCTATTCTTTTTTTAAAAAAAATAGAAATTAAGCGTTAGTTCTGAGCAGTGCTTCTTTACCGTACTATTATATTTTTTGCATATTATAGACATATTATTTTGGTCACCTCCGGGCAAGGGTGCCGATCCTGGGGGGCCAGGGCCCTCCAAAACTAATGTGGGCCCGTATTGTATTTATGAATATAGAATATTTTGCATAATTTGAATGCAATTTGTCTTAAAATCATCATATATATATATACGTTCTGCATCTGAATGTCCCCCCCCCAAATTTGCAGAGAAATCGGCACCCTTGCCTCCGGGGGAGCACTCTCAGAGCTTTGGACAAAAACATGCCTGGAAGAAACACTGGTTTTAACACACCTCAGAGCAAACGGACACAAGAAATAAGTACCGCAATGATATGTTTCTTTTTAATCACAATAATTGACACAATCCATTATTAAATAATGAAATGCATCTTTTTGTGAGTCAGGGGCGCATAAAAAAAAGAATGTCCAGGTTATGCCTTATAGGCTAAAGCGGTGGATTGACAGTGTAGAAGGAAACGGGGGAACCTTGAGAAATCCTACAAATACGATGTTGTCCCCCACAAACTCACACGGCCTGGAATAGAACCGGTGACCCTATTCTCCAGAGGTAAGTATCCTACACTGAGCCACTGCACTGTACTCAGAACACTAAATTTAAGTTCACCTTAAATTCCTCTTCTTAAATAGATACTAACAAACAGCTGCAAGTTTTAGCGGGATAATATTATTGTAATGGGGACTAAGTCCCCACTGGCCACACCATAGCTATGGCCCTCAGCTACTGTCTCCCGTGAGCACGCGTAAACTATTTCCCTAAATGTAGACAGAACACTTTACACTCTAGGGACAATTTAACTGAATAAAAGGTACAATTGCTCACACTAAACTTTCTCGCTCAAATTTCTTAAACTAAATCGCGTTATGCAGCAGTTGTTACTGAAACATCTAATTATATGTAAGGTGTTTTCAGAAAACTTCGTCCGAAGAAAAAAACTAACGTAAACTACTCCTTATGGATATTTTCATAAGAAGTCATTTACATAACATTATAAGTTATTAATGGAATACGTATAAAGACGAGTCGTAAGTCTTGCAAAAGTTTCACAACACAAACATCAGGCGCTTGTATATACCGTGATTTACCGCAAGTATAATGTCGAATTGGCTCAAGAAGGAGTATGGCAAATAGACTCTTTTACATGAAGATAGTCTGTCACTGTGTTCAGTTTGGTTTTACTGGTAGTAACGATGAGTGCTCAACAATGTCTGATACGTGAACTGTTACATTATGAGTTCGAATTCGGACATAATGCTGCAGCAGCAAACCAAAACATTTATCATGCGAAAATTGAAGGTGCAGTGAATTACAACATAGCAACTTGTTAGTTTCAGAAATTTCGTAGAGGTTGTAAAAATGTCGAAGTCCCACCAAAGTCCGACCACAGGGGCTTCTCAGGTCATAAGACACGCCATTGAGGAAAATCCATTCATCAGCACACGGCAATTTTCAACACCAAGTCCGCATATCCTAATTTACTGTGGCGCGTCATCTTCACGAACTCGATAAAACTATCAGGAACTGCTGCATTGTGCCACGTGAGTTGACACTAGCTGAGGCCCAGAATAGAGTTATGTGTACTGATAACTGCTGCAAAATGCGCGTGATGTGCGTTTTCTGAAACGAACTGTCACATACAACAAAAACTGGATACTCTCCCGAAATCCGAATGAGCAGAAACAGTGATTGAGCAAGAGTCAACTTTCAGAACCGATCGTCTAACAGGGTCGTTTCGAGTATAAAGTCATGCTCTGTATGTGATGGAATTACGAGGATATAATTCACTTCGAGTTCGTTCCTAAGGTAGTACCATCAATGCCTACTTTTATTTCGAACAGTTGGAGCAGATGAATGCTGCACTACGCTAAAAAATGCCCTGCATTGTAGTACCAAAAGCACACGCTGCTGCAACAGGATAACACAAAACCCACTCGGCTAGAAAGACGTAACAGAAAATTCAGGATTTTTAAGGCATCTGACTGGTGACCACACTCGGCATATAGTCCTGAGACCTTTCCCCTTCGGATTTCTTCCTGTTTCGGTCCATGGCACACCTTCTGAGACTACGATGCTTCACCAATCAGCAGGAAGTGGAAACCGCATGACTGACTTCTTTGCCTGTAAGGATAACGTGAATCGAGATATTGAAGGAAGATGGTTGCAGACAGTCCAACACGAGGAGCTATACGTTGATTAATAATCTGCTTTCATTGTACTGCAATAAATATTGGTATGTTG
Organism: Thermobia domestica; assembly: GCF_964235325.1. Taxonomy (NCBI): domain Eukaryota; kingdom Metazoa; phylum Arthropoda; class Insecta; order Zygentoma; family Lepismatidae; genus Thermobia; species Thermobia domestica. The sequence continues at coordinate 253,279,643 of NC_137457.1, read as the reverse complement.
TATACCTGAATATTGTGAGACTTTTGACTTTACTTTGTATGTATTTATGAAATATGACGAAAATCATGTGAATCATTTTTGACAAAAAACGTCCGAAGAGAAATTCATCCCAAGAGTAAACTACCCCTTGAGGACTGTTCATAACAAGTGACTTATCCTTTACTGTGGAGTTATTAATGAAACATTTTTTAAAATAAAATATTAAGAAAATCGCTTAAGTTGTTTTTGAGAAAAATCATTTAAATATGTGGAAATGACCCGTAAGAGTAAACTAGCTATCCTGGGATGTTTCCCAGAGAAATAACATATCACAGTATGGGGTTGTTAATAAAATATCGATATGTGAAGTATAAACGAAATCGTTAGAGCTGTTTTTAGTGAAAAACGCAATTTTTCATATTCACCCTTCAGTAAACTATTCATATTTTAGGGGATAGGAAGAAGATTAGAATCTCGCTAGAGAATCTTATATATATATATATATATATATATATATATATATATATATATATATATATATATATATATATATATATATATATATATATATATATATATATATATATAAACTTTGGTTTTAAAAAATGGTTGAATGGTGCAAATACATTGTTGAACGGTATGGCCACTAGGCGAGTAAGCATGCTTACATCGACACGGACACAATTCAAAAATCATTTTTTTTCTGTATGTAGGGGCCATGAGACGTACAAATCCTTTGAAATTTCAAAATCGATCCCCCCCCCCCCTTCCCACACACACAATCACCATACTTCGCTCTTATCGTCGCTCGAAAGTATAAAGGGAAATTTTTGTGTTGTTAGTAGGAAATTTGTCTTAGAAATATGGTATCTTCTGCTCAACGTATTGATATTCTTACTTCCAACGAAAGCTTTCAGCAATTCCTTAAAGGAGACAGCAAAACTGCATAGCTAGTCAATAACTCAGTATTTGAAGTACATACCTAGACATACTATACTAAAGTTTCCAATTTTAATCGTTTATTTCTTCCTTTTTGCAAGTCAAAGCACCCTGAGAAACTTGATAGTATGCATATTAGAATACGAGTTATTGAGATATTAAGTTTTAATTACATCTTCATATTTGAGGTGAGGCGCCGCTGAAGTAAAAAATGACTAAAAGATGTTGCTTAATGACTTTTGTTCGAGTTGTCTGATGAAGAAAAAGGGGGGAGGGGGAGGTGACTTTTATTAAGTGTTAGAAGGAATGTTATTGGGCCGAATAATCTTTCAAATGATTGCATTTGTTTAATTACGAAATACCAAGCTTTGTAGTCACTATTATTTTATTTTCCCGAGATGCATCAGCACTTCATGCTATCTTCGATACAATAGCTAACAAAGGAGTTTATTCAAATAACATTTTATCTTATATATAAAAGAGAACGCACAAATCCTTTGTTCCCTCATCACGCTAATACGGCTGAACCAATTTCTTTCATTTTTGGGGGGTTATTAGGATTTGGACCCTAGATGGTTTTTATCATATCACTTTAATTTTTAATTACCAGTGTCTTGAGATAATTGACCATTCAAGTGTCCATAACGTACAAATCCTTTGTTAGTTCATCATAGGTAAAAATAAACGTATTTATATGCAACCCGCATGACCGTGTCACTCGGCGGGTTAACATAAATGACAGGCGATATAATGTTAACATTTACTGCAATCTACTATGGTTTTTATCATATCACTTGAAAGCGAAAAAGTAAAAATTATCTAATTAACAAGGTTTATTGCGTTCCAGGGTGACCCCAGCGAAGCGGGGTGAACGCTGCTAGTTATCTTATAAATACTATTTTTATGGTATCTATTGAGATAAGACAATTTTAATGCCCCAGACACTGAAACATTTTTGCTAGACAAAATAATGGGCAACTTGTGATTTATTGCTATGCTGGAATTCGGTGTTGAAAGTCGTTAAGATTATGAGTTAATGTCGTTATGTGATATGTTTATTTCTTAGCGCATTCATGCCCATTAATAATCATGCATTGTAAGTGTATATTTTTTTTTAATCATTAATTGCTGCAGAAGGCCCTTGAACTTTGAAACATTCCATCAACCACAATTGAAACTTTATATATTTGTTTCCTGCAGATACAACTTCGTACTTCCGCCACTGGAATTCTTGCTAGTAACCCTTCCTGATATGCAGTGTTTTCAAAGAGATCCGAAACATTCGTGTATAAAATCACTATAATTCTACCAGAAAACATGACAATTTGAAAGTATATTCAAAATCCGGATATACTAAGAATTCATGATATTTTAATTAATTTTAATTAATGTTACTCAGCCTTATGTTCAATGGTAAGTGCAACTTGGGCTGTTATTGTGAAGAATAACAGCCTAAGTTGCACTTATCATTAAATCATAACGCTTATTAATACGAAAAATTGTTCAAATAAAAATCCTGATAACGTTTTCCTGTTCGATTTAACCCTGTTCTCAGTCCTTCAAATTTGGGTAATTAAATTCTGCTTTTGTTCTTCCTAGTTTACTCACAAATACACTCAGAGAACACCAAAATACAGGGTTCAGACCCAGAGATGTAACTGGCCAATTATAAACCTTCACTGTTGTAATTTTTATTTCAAATTTAGTATCGTTTGTCAAAAAATTTACTACACATAATTTCATGTTTAAAAATCCATTATAAAATGTTAAAAATTATTATACAATATCGTCCGTAAATTCGCTTTATGTGCTGTAAACAGCTTAACTTACAAATGAAATTTTTCACTATGTAAATCTTGTAATAACACATTTCCATCGCCTGAACCAAATTCCAATTTGTTCGTGAACCTAAATTTCTGGGTCAGTCTTTCAAGCGCGTGGCTCTACGTCATAACTATGGACACTTTAACTAACAACCTCAACAAAAGTAATACTGTAAAACCGTTACATATTTCCGAGATGGCATGGTGTGTAGCCAAATTTCTACATAATATATTATGTCTACGTCTCTCTAAAACTAAAATTATATCTTAGCTCCAAACATTTTCATGAATATCTGTAAAAGTTCAAAAAAGTAAGTTTATATTAAACAGCAACCGTCTCAATTTCTACTACAACCAGATTGTGCTGTAAGTAACCAAGTTACAAAACATTCACCCTGTATATGGTTAATTGAAGTCTGTCAGTCAAGTGCCATTCATGTCACACCACATAAACACTTCGCAGACGCTATGTAACAACAAACAAACAATCAAATCATTAAACTAATTACACATTGAGGCTTGTGTAACTCACACCTAAAATTATCATGATTTAATTCATGTCATAATACTTTACTATCAAAAATGTAGTAAAAAGTTTGGTTATGCTTAAATCCTAAAAACCTCTCGCAACGCACCCCAAATAAAATTCCATAACGAAATCAAAAGCATAGTACAGTAATATCAGTTGTCACACTACAACATCTTATCATTTTTCTTTCACGAAATTTGAAAGAATCTATAATACACTCAGCCTAGCATTCCAGCTAGATGCGAAAAAGAAAAATACACAGAAATATGTGCTATCGAAATATGATATCATCTTCTTTCAAAATGCGTTGCAAATAGTTTGTTGAAATCTCCAGATTCCTTGCCAACTTTCTGAAGTTTCACCATTAATGTTCAACACTACTGACTACATATCAATAAAGACATTAGGAGGGGAAGAAGAAGAAGTAAAATCAAGATGGATGTACCTAGGTATTAAGCATGACGTACTTCATCCTTTTCTTTGTTCAAACAAGAACAGCATGTTACACTATTAACATCAGAGTTTTCCGAGTTCTCGAGTCGAGCTCAAAGTTGTCTGTTTCGAGTCGAGTCGAATTTCAAAGAAAACTCGCTCAAGCCTATCCCTATTTGTTATGTTTCCAATTACGCAATAAACAGTGTTTCTTTCAAATTTTAATTTTTGTAGTGCTGTTTTATTGTGAAATTATTAATTTATCGACACACGGACGTTACGCAGAAATGATGAAACACGATTGGAAGCTTTCAAAATGTGGGTGCGGAGAAGAATGGAGGGGGCACGATGGCTCAGTAGTAGAGCGTTTACCTCTTGTGTGTGGTGTCCCTGGTTCGATCCCCGGCCAAATTAGTTTGTGGTGCACAACATCATGTCTGTTGGTTTTCTCAGAGTACTCCCGTTTCCTCCCACATTTTCATCAGCCCCTTAACCAGGGGGTCTACGGGAACGTCCCCCCTAAATTTTTGCTGCTCCCCTAAAATTTTCACGGTAGGCTTGCAAATGAATTACAATATGATGATGAACTATAATAAGGTGGATCGGGGCCCCCCTAACTTCAGCCTTGCCCCCCTACATTTTTGGGCTGGCTACCGGCCTGATTCTCATTCCACCCATTATTGCATCATCATTCACTTGCTTAAATTATCCGTCTCCCTTACTCTAAAGGACATAACTGTGGGACGTTAAACTGAAAGATTTCATTCCATTTCCAAGAAGAGTGAAGACAATTAGATGGATCGAGCGGAAAACGAATGATTTGTTGTTACAAATGGTAGGTGAGAAAAGAACAATTTTAGATATTGTTAAGAAGAAGAAGAAGAGAAACTGTTTGGGACATTGGCTAAGGAGGAACTGTATCATGAGGGACGTGCTAGAGGGTATGATGGCAAGAAAGAGAGGGAGGGGGCGAAAGAGACTACAATTGAGTCCTTCAATTCCGGAACGTCTCTTGTCCACTTTCCTGGAGTGCATTTTTTTGTTTCGTGATTTTTGCTTTGGTAATACCCAATTTCAGCTTATTTATCCCATTTAATGGTTCAGGTATTTATTTTAGAGATAACAAAAACATATTTTACTCGTTCTGACAGTGAGATGTACTAATTAAGATGATAACAAAGAAAAAACAGATTTCCTGAAAGATTTGTAAAATGGACGAGAGACGTTTTGAAAACGGGCAACGCAATTGATGAATGATATCAAAACAGAAAAATCGTATACGCGAAGACGAAGAGGTTAGTGGAAGACCGTGCAGCATGGAAGCAATTGCGGCAAGTGACCTGCCAATAATGGCAGAATACATATGATGATGATGATGATGATGATGATGATTAATTTATTCCAAAGTAAGCTTTTGCTGGAATTTTTTAAAAGGTGCCAGAGTTTTAGGTGTTAAAATTATGGTCACGGTAGTCAAAAATGAAACTTCTGTTGAATTTATTTGATATTGGTACGGAGCAGGGGCGTCATTTAGAGAGGGCAGGAGGGGGCAATTGCCCCCCCCCCCAAGAGTTTGAGGAATACATATACTTTAGTCGATTGTTTACTAATATACAAGTACAAAAGGTGAAATTCTTATGTTGGTAGTATTCTTGCCCCCCTCAAGCAAAGTCTGAAATGACGCCCCTGGTACGGAGAAGTTCGTTTACTAATTTATATTCTGTTTCGTAGTTTGACAATACTGTACAGACTTCGTACAGGAAGAAATATTTACGCTCCTGTTCTTCTGTTTAATTTGCCTGGTACGCTATCTGTTGTAAGAAAGAAGAAGAAAAAAAAACAATTCTCATTAAATACCTTCCAGCGAGCCAGAATAAGGGAAAGACAATTCTTTTTATCATTTTAAGAGTTTGAGAAGGCAATTGAGTGTTTCAGGAACCGAACAAAAAATATGCTTCAACAGAATCTTGCTATCTTTAGAATACAGGCTACCGAGAATTCATTTGATAGAACTTCTGCGAACGAACGAATTTACTAAAGCAGAGCCATCTGCACGACATCAAAAGAACTAGTTTTAATGCTATGACGTCATGAGAAATTGCGTCATCGTTTTACGTTTATATGCAATGTTGCCAAAATTTTCGCTGTTACGCAACTGGGTTATACTCGTGACATTTCCTTAACTTTTTTTTTTTTTTTTTTAATGTAGTTGCGAGTAACATTTTAGGTACATATTGTTTCAAACAAACTTATATACATGTGTGTATGCACTATGTTTAAGGTATGAATTTCTTCTGACTACGTGAGTATTCAAACATGATGTTGAGACACAATTATAGTTTTTGCTGTTCACTTTTTACGACTCGTTCCGTGAAATTATGATTAATACACTCGTGTATGGCAATGAATCATTTTAACACATGTCAATCATGTGTTAGCTCATGTTTTAAAAATAAGGAAAGAAAAAGAGGAAGAAAAATGAAACAGAAGTGAGCAGGGAGCGCTTTATAGATTGATTTTTCTTTCAAAGCGTTGTCAATTTGCACTAGCTGTAAATAAAGTGACAAGTTATTTTCTCTGATTGTTTTCAAGGACAGATTGCAAAAATAACAAGTTCGTACTTGACTCCCAATATCTTTACTACATTTCCCAATTTTAATTCGGCACCTCTATCGTTTGTCAGCTGACGTTTAGCGTCTCATTTCATCACAGAGGCTATGAGACCGAAGATAGAGTGGGTCAGTGGGTCATGGGAGTGGGTCACAAATTTTGAATGGGTCAGTGGATCGTGGATCAACAGGACGTGACCCACTGAGACCCTACACTCACCGTGACCCACTCTGACCCACTGACACACCATGACCCACTCTGACCCACCGACACACTATGACCCACTCTGACTCACGACCCCATTCTGCTGAGTGCATTTATTTTTTTTTATTTATTTGCCTGTTTTGCATACAATTGAGAGTATTCTCGAGTACGCATACAGTTGTCAAAATTACAAAATAATTATATATACTATAAAAACTATATATATACGAGGGCTGGACAAAAGTCATGGCAACTATTTTTCTTCTTAAAGATACCAGTTCGGTTGGAAAATGTGACATATACAGACGAAAGGACAAGGTGTTAACTACATGTGCGGACAATGAATAGCACTGAAATATCGTAACACACTAATTTATTACGGTTGTATACAGAGCAATATGGCTTTCACGGTGCAAGAGAATGATAACACAGTACGCATACAGTTGACATGACAAACCTGGGCCTAAAGACCCTAAAAGTAGTCCCCTGTTACTTGCATCACACTCTGCCAACGATGTGGGAGGCGCTGAATACCATCCGCCTCAACATTTGTCGCACCATGTGTGAATCGGGTCACCTGTTCGCGTACAGCATTAGCAATGTCATCGCGTGTTGCAAACCGCCTACCACATAGTGGTTCCTTAATCTTTCGAATGAGATCAAAGTCAAAGGGCGAAATGTCAGGAGAGTACGGTGGGTACTCCAATTTTTCCCATCCCCAACGTCGCAGTAGCTGTCTACACACTCAGCTTTATGTGGTTTTGTATTGTCGTGCAGCATTATTACGTTTCTCCCGAACGCCACGTCGTACCTGTCGCACTAGGAAGTCCCTGTAGTACTGTGCGGTCACTGTTCTGCCATGTGGAACAAAGTGGCAAACAATGACACCCCTGACGTCGTACGCGACGATCACCATCAATTTGACTGGGGAAGGATTCTGACGGAACTTCTGCCTCCTTGGTGATCCAGCATGTCGCCACTTCGCGGACTGACGTTTCAGTTCTGGTTCGTATGCCCTGGCCCAAAATTCATCGATGGCGATTATTCGTGACAAGAATTGATCGCTGTCCTGTTGCCAGCGTGCAACGTGGTCGGAGCATATTTCATAGCGCATCCACCTTTAAACTTCCGTCAGTGCATGCGGTACCCACGCGATGCGATTTTGCGTAGTTGCAGCTTATTACGCAATATCCTGTGGACGGTGCGTTTCTCGATGCCACTTGCCTCCGCCAACTCCAGTAGCGTCCATCGTCTGTCTTTATCCAGGAGCTGCTCGGTGACGGCACGTGCCACATCGGTCCGGACACTGACAGGTCATCCCGAACGTTGTTCATCACTGGTTGACACACGTCCTTGCTGAAACTTTCCTACCCACCGTGCTACTGTCCGGTATGGTAGGGCATTATTCCCAAGCACTTCCACTAATTCACTGTGACATTCCATCGCATTTCTCCTTCGGAGAACGGCTATTTTGATGTAAGCGCGCTGCTCAACACGGGTTACTTCCATCTGGCACGACACTCACCAACTGATTGATTTCACAGCCCTTGCTGTGCTACTACCAGCTATCACAGAGCCATCTGTTGTTCTGTATACACACTATGCCTGCAGAACTTCCACACGACACATAGAAGTTTGTGATCCGCTCACATATCTGCAAGAAAAAAAATAGTTGCCATGACTTTTGCCCCAACCCTCGTATATATATACAGTATATTTTAAAAACTTACAAATAGATAAATACATACATAACCTTGATTTTATAAGCTTACACATTCATAACATAATTAACATGACATTTGTACATTGTCTTAAAAATAACTCATTTACCGAGTAGTAACACTTATCTACTAAGAACTTGTGAAGATCAGATTTAAATATAGAATATGATTTGTTTTGCTTTGGAAAGTTAGGTAATTTATTGACAATTTTTGTACAGTTAATATAGCCCTATACACTTTTTTGAAAACTGAGAAATTTTGAGGGATAACATGCAAATTATTAACGAATCGAGTACTGTATTTATGGACGTTAATGGTTTCAATAAATAATTGTTTATTACTTATGGTAAACAAGATAAGGTAAATAGATACACACAAGGTAATGGAAATATTTTTTGTCCTCGAAAGATGGGTTTGCAAGAAGTCTTTCGTGACAATCCAAACGCATCCCTTAGTGATTTCTTTTGTAAGGGAAATGTGCTAATACATTCAGTAGAATAACCCCCAAAAATAATACCGTAACTTATTAAAGAATGGAATTTTGCATAGTAGACTGAAATTAAAGCATGTGTTGTGACATTACCTCTTAGTCTACGGAGGCCGAAACAAATACTACTTAAGTTTTTTGTTGAGTTGAGAAATATGCTCAAAAAATAGTTTCGAGCTAATTGTGACACTAAGAAATTTAGTTGAAATAGAAAAGTCGACTTTTTTGTTATTTACTATTACATAAGGAATACATTTATTTTGAAGAGGATAATAAAAATTTAGCAAGGAAATTAAATCATTGTTTAAAACTAATTTATTGCTACTTAACCAGTTACTTAATCGTGAAAATGCAATGTTTAGATTATACTCAATATCATGTTGTGAGTTACCTGTAATAATAACATTGGTGTCATCAGTAAATAAAACACATTTATTAGGCAACATTTCTTGTGTTAAATTATTAATGTATATAATAAAGAGCAATGGAGCAAGCACTGATCCTTGAGGTACACCAGTTAGTATTTTACCTTTATAACTACTAAACTTATGAATTTTGAAATTATTTCGTTCGTAATTTGAACTATCTGATATCTATCTTTCAAGTAAAACTCGATCCATTTCTTGGCAGTTGCTCTTATACCAGGACCGGATGAACCCATCTGGAGGCCCGGGGCTAGAAAACTATGTGGCTCCTGTTGAATTCGCCTAATACTTTTCTGTGAAAGTACAGTAGGAAAGTGAAGGAAATATCTACCATATTTTTGCTCATATTTTTCTTTATGATTCTTTTTAGATAGCCAGTTGAGATTTTGATCAGAGTAGAGGCCTAGGCTACAGCCTCCATAAGCCCCCTTTAATCCGGCCCTGTCTTATATCATAAAAGCATTGTAGACAACATCTGAAAATTGTGAATTTGTCTACGTTCCACTTTCAAGGCCTCCATTTCTTCTTACTTTTTCATTTGTTTCTATTTACTTACCTGAGATGAGTATATCTAACGTAAGTGGGAAAATAACATCAGTCACTTTTTTATATTGGCACTTGTAATTGTAATAATAACAATAGGACTTACTATAAAGGTAACAAGGAATGTTCTGTCGCTTTTTCACCCACCACCTTGGAAAATCAATATGTCACCTAAGACGTACCTGGAAGATTAAAAATAATCCCCATCAGCATGGACGACCTTCTGTCAAAGTTCTGGAAGGCCATGGATTCCATCGCGGTAGAATTTGGTGGGTCGTGAAGCGAAGAAGGTATCAAGTGCATTCTCACCTCTACTAGGGAATTGAACTGGCGTCCTCTAAGGTGATTGTCCAAGGAACGGAACAGGTGATAATCGCACGGTGCAATGTCCGGGGAGTATGACTGATACAAATGTTTCCCTGTGTCCCAGGTCATCCTAGCCACATGGGGCTTAGCGCTGTCCTGTAATAGAACGAGCCCTTTGCAATTCAGAAGTGCTGGCTCCAGAGTTTCGAGTTTTTCTTGAACACGACTCAACTGCTGACAGTGCACAGTAGCATTGATGCTCTGACCAGCTGGTAGCAGTTTCCGGTGCACGATGTCGCGAGCAGTCCACCAAACACACAGGTGGACCTTCTTCTGGTGCAGTGCTGGTTTCGGTTGTTTTGGAAATGGTTCATGGGATGCTGACCGATTATGACAGTACCGTGGAGCTTCGTACAGGACCTACTTTTCATAACATGTCAACACTATGTCCAGGAATGGCTCCTTCCTCAAACGAGACAGTTAAGAAACACAGGCGTCTGCTCGCGTTACCTTCTAGCTCGGAGTTAAGTCATGTGGGACTCATCAACCGAACTTTTAGTGCTTCCCAAGTCGATGAAGGTGCTACTGAATGGTTTCTCCACTCGCACTGAGTTGTAGTCCCAGTTCCTCACATGTATGGCCACAGTTCGCCTCAATTGCTGCGTGCAGATCTTAATTTTATACATGTGTTGGTCTTCCGGCATGTGGTGTGTTTTCGAGTGTTTCGTCATCTTCCATAAACTTGTTAAACTACCGCTGCATTGTCCGCGTAGTCACGACACCCTCATTAAAGACCTGGTATATCTTCTGCCGTGCTGCAGCGGCGTTTGACTCTAGCTTGTACTCGCACAGCGTACATGCCGTTATGACGCTCTGTGAAGGTCCGATGTTCACACTGTCCTTACGCAAGTTGACAGTGTAATTGAACTGCCACAACCAGGTAGTATGTTGGATACACACACACCAAGAGCTGACCTTCGCCTTATCGCCGCATTCAACTCACTGTGTGAGGGCCAATTAAACACAGGCCTCCACAAAAAGCGACAGAACTTTCGTGGTTACCTCTATACTTACCTTTCGAGACCCAGCCTATACGTTTCACACTCCCCCGGCCCCTTTACGCTGTCCTACTTTACCTTGATTTGAGACTGAAATTTCATTCTATTCGCTACTGAAAGTATCTGTAATTCAACAACGAAATACTTCTGTATATGATAATTAAATTAACTACTTCGTGGCTAAGCGGTTAGCGTACGCACCTTGTTATGGGAGACCCGGATTCGATTCCCGGTAAGGGCTCATGTGATTTTGATCCCACATTAAATTGCAGGTCCATGTCTTATATAGCCTCGCTGCTGAACGGGACGCTAAACTTAAAATTACATCAAATAAGATTTTACTTTTAAAACCCACACTCCTCTCCCGATAATAAAAATATAAGTGAGCCACAGAGCAGTTCAAATAAACTTGCTCTTTTCGTGTAAGCGAAACATTCAGTGTTGCCCTGACAGGTATACCGTTTTGCCCATCATTAGTATGGACTTCAAATGCTACTGATATTCACTGGTTTTAATGTGTTGAACATGATAGCAAACAGGTCATGTAAATTCTTTATCACATTTGGTGAATTGAAATTTTGTACCATGAGTAGTAAGATAATTTTGACTCACACTGTATTATGGTGTGTTCCTAAATTATGCACAAAGCTCTAAACCAATACATTGGCATAATAAAACATAATAAACCTGTTGAAATAGTAGTTACAGCCCAATCTTGAACATAAAAAAAGCTCTAAACCAATACATTGGCATAATAAAACATAATAAACCTGTTGAAATAGTAGTTACAGCCCAATCTTGAACATAAAAAAAGCTCTAAACCAATACAAAGGCATAACAAAACATAATAAACCTGTTGAAATAGTAGTCAAAGCCCAATCTTGAACATAAAAAAAGCTCTAAACCAATACATTGGCATAATAAAACATAATAAACCTGTTGAAATAGTAGTTACAGCCCAATCTTGAACATAAAAAAGCTCTAAACCAATACATTGGCATAATAAAACATAATAAACCTGTTGAAATAGTAGTTACAGCCCAATCTTGAACATAAAAAAAGCTCTAAACCAATACATTGGCATAATAAAATATAATAAACCTGTTTAAATAGTAGTTAAAGCCCAATCTTGAACATAAAAAAAGCTCTAAACCAATGCAAAGGCATAATAAAACATAATAAATCTGTTTAAATAGTAGTTAAAGCCCAATCTTGAACATAAAAAAAAGCTCTAAACCAATACAAAGGCATAATAAAACATAATAAATCTGTTGAAATAGGTCTAGTAGTTAAAGGCCAATCTTGGACAGAAAAAATCAAATAAATGATTATTTTCTTACAATTATGCGTATTTCACTTGTTCTTTTTCATATTCTTCAGAGGAAAGAATGAATGCTGAACTCCATCAAGATCCCAGATGCTAACTGTATGTAAAAGCTCCGTTAACATGGAGTGCGCCCATCTCAGATTTAAAAAAGATTAATTCCAAAGTTTTGTACACATTTTGTACAGTTTTGTACAACAAAAATAAAGTTTTGTATCATCACCCAATTTTTTAAAAAGGCGAAAATAAAGGTGCACTCGAAGTTAACGCTGGAGTGCGCCCTCAACCGATATCGAAACAAACATACCATTGTTTTATTTGAGTTTTGTACAGTTTTGTACACCCAAAAGAAAGTTTTGTATCATCACCCATTTCCAGAAAATAACGGTCAAGTTGTTACCAAAACCGTTAACCTGGAGTGCGCCCTACACCGATATCCGTAAAAACTATTCCATGTTTTATTCTTAGTTTTGTACAGTTTTGTACAGCAAAAATAAAATTTTGCATCGCAACCTATTCCCAGAAAATAACCCTTAAATTCGTTAACCCAATCGTTAACATGGAGTGGAATCCGAACCATATGAGCTTCCGCCGGGAATGGAAGACCAACTGAGTACGTAACAAGTAGTGACTATTTTCATGAATGCATGTATCATATAAAAATCTCTTCCAGTCTGATACTAAATAATAATAATAATAATAATAATAATAATAATAATAATAATAATAATAATAATAATAATAATAATAATAATTATTATTATTATTATTATTATTATTATTATTATTATTATTATTATTATTATTATTATTATTATTATTATTATTATTAATGTTACATATTACTTGAGATGCAAACTATATTTGCAGTATTGTAGAAAGAATATTGCCTAACTGATAATGCTTATGACTTATGAGAATTGTTGGGTTTCTAAAGGGGTGGATCTACTCTTCCCACCCTGGGAAAGCAGTAATTACGTAAATTCTTCTTCCACTTTATAAATAAAGCACTGTTTAGCACATATAGCACTGGAAAAGGATTAAATTTATACAGAAAAGTAAAACTTTACATATTCTTTTTTCTGTGAAACAGATGATTATTCAGCTTTACTGGAAAATGTTATTTTTGTCAAGAACGTTGAACGTTGATGAAAAGAAAAGCAATAATGGAACGAATTAATTTCTTTATACTGGCCAAAGCAAAAAGCTGTCATTTTTAGGCTAAGGGAGACAAATGATTGAGGCAATTGAATAAAGATGGAAGGATTGGTGGAAATGAGAATGTGGAAGGAAACGGGAGTACACCTAGAAAACCAGTTGTCTACCACGAACTTACTTTGCTGGGGATCGAATCAGAGGACCCACGCACCAGAAGTAAGCGCTGAACCACTCAGCTACAGTGCCCTCTACAAGATTTTGAGGAATATGTCTCTACTCTTTTTCCGCTCCTCTTTTCTTAGGGAAATTATGGCGCTTTTATGAAAATATATAGACATTTTCCCTGTCATGTAAGTCCTATTCCAAACTACTACTACTACTACTACTACTACTACTACTACTACTACTACTACTACTACTACTACTAATAATAATAATAATAATAATAATAATAATAATAATAATAATAATAATAATAATAATAATAATAATAAAGACACTTACCCTACTTTGGAAAGCTCTGTAATCATATTAATGGAAGAATATGCACCAAAATCTTATTTTATTAATCTTATTCAGGCGTAGAGGACCTGGTTACAGACCTCTCACATCTAGTTAAAAGTTTCATTAAAAAAATATTGCCTTTGCAGTCGAATAAAAATAAAAAATTCTTTGAAAGAGACGTAGTTACACTGGATTTTTGAGCATGATTTTAGTTCATATTTTATACTACTTTCTTAAGGTCACTCTTTTCATTGAAAAAGGCAAATCGGCTTGCTCTGTTAGATTTTCTTTTTTCCATTGGCACCTGATTTCCTCCTCTTTATTCCCTCCAAGTTTATTCCCTCTATTTTCTACAATGTCTGATTGCCTTCTTCTTCTTTTTTTCACTATATATCTTTCTGGTCTCCATGTAGGTGTTCCTTGTAAGACCGATCTTTGTATTTTCCTCTATTTCTTTGCACTTATTCAGTTTCTTTCAAATTTCTTGCGTTCCTGTTAACTGGATTCCTGATTCGTTTGGTGTTTGTGTATTCTACCTCATTATTTTATACTTTGTGTTATATCCTCCATTAAATCCACTTATTTCCTTTATAATGAAGGCCCTTTACGATTTTTTTTTTTTACCGATATGGCTACTCGTTTGTTGTTGTTATAATACTTCCTTCATTCTTCTCTATTTTGATTCGATCCTTCTATCTGGTGATGACAGTACCCCGTGAAATTTATTTCGAGTATTCAGGTTTTTCTTCTGAATCTTAGTATTCCATATTCTGTAAGGTCTTTTAACTATTGTTTCCTTCCTTAGATAAGTAGCTTTACGTAGAACTATTATGATCACTCTGAATGGTTCTTTATTACTCTTAATCTTCTTATGGAGTTTTGCCAGGTATAGATCAAATCTATTTTAGTATCTGTTGCCATCTTCTGTCTTTTTTTGTAGCGTATAATCTTCTTTGAGGTTCTTGAAAGTATCACAAGATTTTGACTTCTACCGATTTCGCACACAAGATTTTGAAAAGAAATATTAAACTCTACTAACTTTGTCTCTCTTGCATTCTCTCTTTATTCTCTGAAGTATCAAACGAATATTGTGGTTTAAAATAACAAAAGCACAAAAACGCTGAAAATTTACTCATCCTGACAAATTGGTTTGAAACAAAGAAGACCTGATCTCAAATAAAAGATTGTTAAATTTTAAAACGAAAGTCTGGAACATTTAAAACTTTCTTTGTATCTTGTACACATAAATATGTAAGTCATAAATAGTAAATAATTTAAATAAATATTTTTGTTTGTTTGTTTTGAGATTCTAACTAACGACTTTTTTTTAAATCAAAGATATGGCAAAAGTGTTTTAGTTCTGGAAAAAACATACCAACTTCATCAAACTAAGAAACCAACGGAACAATAAAAAAAAAAATGCAAGGTTTAATTGTAGCATTATGCTTTAAACAGATAAGCTATTTGTCTCTTAACAAGGAACGTCCAGTTACATTATATACTCTGAACGTCATCATCTCCGTTAGTCTAACATGCATAATCGTGGGACTTTAAACTCAAAGATTTTCAACGAACTTAAAAAGTCCGTTACTGAATTCTCTATGTCTGTCTATCCGTCTGTCTGTTATTTGCGATATTTTCAATTTTGAACACTGCATTCGATACAGCATCGAAAACTATCAGAGAAAGAGATTAAATTTTTCGCTTCACTCTTACCGTTCCCGAGATATTGGCCAAAACACGGCCGATTTCCAGGGATTTAAGGAGCCATATCTCGGGAACCGTAAGCCATAGTGAGATGATATTGGTGTTAATCAATACCTAAGAGGATGGTAAATATTTTGGTACCAAATAGTAATCAGTGGCTACTGATCAACTGGCTACTGGCCACCTGGCCACCGTTCTCCAGATATTTGGCCAAAAAAGTTCGAATTTCAGGAGATTTAAGGAGCCATATCTCGGGAAGTGTAAGTCATAGAGAGGTGTTATTTGCGAATTTTTGCGAGAAACAGAAAAAGGTGTTGCAGGTAAAAGAATTTACTTTTACATGTAGGAACAATCACAGTTATTCTTGCCGCTCCATCTCTCCATTCTTTTTAAGTTCGTTCTGGCAATGCTCTCGGAGCATTCTCAACTGGTTTAATTCTGAAATAAAAACTTTCAGTTTAACGTCTCACGATTATGCCCTTTAGGCTAAGGTAAACCGATGATTAAGGCAAGTGAATTATGATGGAATTATAATGTGGAAGGAAATAGAAGTATCCCGAGAAAACCCATGGACACAATGTTGTTCATCACAACTGGCTGGGGATCGAACCATAGACCCCATGCACCAGAGGTAAGCGGTAAGCCCTCTACTGGTGAGCCATCGTGCCCCCTCCCCAAATTATGAAAGATATATTCTGTAGCAACATTTCAAAAGTCGCCCCAACGTTTCAAACTGTGTCCTAAAAAAAAAAAAACGCGTAAAATAATGTTATCACTGATTATTTCACATCAGTGATTTTGTAAAGGATATTTTTCAATCCTGAATCTGGGAAAGAATGCTGTATGCTTTGTTTTATGATGTCACTGTATATTGAAATAAGGAATGAGTGCATCATAGCAGATTTTGGTACAGAAATAATACTAATTATGAGGTAATCTTTGCAAGAAATATACACAATTTTAAACAGCAGAATTGTACGGAAAGAAAAATGTAACGTATTGATCTGTGAAACAAATACTGAAGCGAACCACGGTAAAATAATTATATTGCAGTGAAAAAAAACTCTTCGATGATTTTAAGAACCCATCACATGAGCTTCCTCATCGTTATGTGGTTAGTGTACCGGTGGGTAAAGTTATTGATTACTAATATTCTTGCAGCTTCCGCAGCCTGAAAAGTAAGCAACATATTGAAATTTATGTATTATGTACCTTGTATTTACTTAGAGTGAAGATGAGTAAGTTAATTTTATTTGATAGAATTTTAATAACTTACTAGTAATAAACATGTTTAAAACAAAATGTATAAAACAAATGTTTAAAACATGTTTAAAACGAGGGCTGTTGTTTCATTAAGTTTGTTTTAAACAATGTTTTAAACGTTTTTATTTTCGGGTGTGGTTGAACGTGTTTAAAACATTTAAAATATCAAATTGTAGAAGCTAATTGAATATTCTAACAAACATAACCCATCCTCCGCAGAATTTGTGCATGGAGTTAATTACAAGCAGAGTTATATTCTTATTATAACAGCAATTACTGAAGGAAATTCTTCTCAAAAATGTGCGTATAACTAAACTAACAGAAATTCTAGTGAAGTATTTGAACATTTCTTAAATTTTAAGAATAACGAAGGGTAAACACACTATACACTTTTCTAAAACCCAAATTCACAAATTCAAAACTTGAGTATGTTTTCGTTACTATAATTTCCATAACAATGAACAGTTCTCATATCATAAGCTATAAGAAATACTTTGACAAATACAATACAATACGACTCAAAGAAAAGAGCAGTTACTAGCCTACAAGGATCAAATGACACATTTTAACTAAACAGTTTTCAAGATTCATCTCTATCTGCAACATGGATAACTAACAATGATTAGTGTCTACGGGATAAAAACACAATTAACCTTTAGACGCCAGGGATTTTAACAAAATTATAGACTCTCACGTTGGGGGTTCTAGTGACCCCCTAATTATGACAGTCATGATTCATACACCGTTAGAAATCTTGTAGAACACATATTCCAACGAGGTAACATTCATGCAATTTCCGCCATATTAGTAGAAGAAGAAGAAACAAAAATTTTAAAAAATATATGAAAAACTGACTTTGTGGAGCCCTGGCAACCCTTGTAGTCCAGAGATGGAGTGGGTCAGTGGGTCAAGTGGGTCAAGTTTTCTGAGTGGATCAGTGGGTCGTGGGTCAACAGCATGTGACCCACAGTGACCCACCCCCTACTGTGACCCACTGTGACCCACCACCCACCGTGACCCACTGTGACCCACCACCCACCATGACCCACTGCGACCCACCACCCACCGTGACTCACTGCGACCCACCACCCACCATGACCCACTGCCTCCCACCGACTTAGTATGATCTACCGATCCTCTCTGTTCACTGCATTGTAGAGAGTATCTTCTGAAGACTGGTAAATTTGTCACCGTTTTACTTTCAAGACCTTCATTTCCCTTTCTTTTCCACTTGTTTCAGTCTACTTACCTGAGGTAAGTATATCTAACCAAGTGAAAAAAGAACTTCAGGCACTTCTGGATATTGATATTTTTAATAGTAATAATAGCAATAGGACTTACACTACAACTTGGCTTTCGAGACCTGTGGGTTTTTAGAGCTAACTACTGGAAAAAATACATTTTTGAATCACTGTAATATATAAATTATTTATAAAAAATTGAATGTAACTATGTGTGCCTGATCATCACGGTCAAATTGCAAAGTCAAATGAAATTACTTTTGGTATATAGTTAGGCCTTAATCCAAATAGGGATGTTATATTGCTTTTATTATAATGCATAATATCCTAAGGAGATAGTGAGGATCCGAATTTTTGCGAAAAAAAAAGAGTATCTCGCAAGCCGTTAAACTTACGGAGCTGAAATTCAGTGTATTAACTCTTTATTGAAAATAAACAGAATGTATCCTAGCATTTTATAAAATTCTCCTTTATGTGGGGGGGGGCGCTTTCTGTATATGGAAAATTGGTAGAGAGTTGGTTTGTAAAAATGATCGAAAACGATCGATGTTATTTAAGAAAAAAAATCAGAAACAAAAAATACAGTGCTTGGCTCCATATATCCATTGCTTTCTGCTATAATAATTGCTGAAGCTTATGTTTATTATATGGAGCGCTCACAGCACTGGGCAATCAACCCATAAAGTTGTGAGAAAAATAGGCATAAAATTTGTACTGTAAGCTTCAATTTGAAGTTTGGAATGTAGGCATAATTGTATGGAAAATTTTACACTTTTTTCCCTTTACGTTGGTCTACTTACTATGATTTAGAACTTTGAAATTTCATCCTTTTTTCCACTGAAAAGTATTGATAATTCAACAAGGAAATAATTATACTATGATAATTTAATTGAAATTCATCGTAATTTGGCACATGGCAAACAGCAGTGTGGTAATTGAAGTTGAAGAAGGAGGGAAATTCCCATTCACCTCTGAACACTTTCCAGGAACCTCGTTCCCTTTCGCTTTCTAGACGGGGGAGGGAACTTGGTAATGGTATCAAACCTTCATGTGTAATTACAAAAAACAATGTATAAACAAATAAAAATTAATCAGTTTATCAGGCTTTAATTGATAATTTATTCACAAGAATCCCTATCAAAGGCGTGGTAGATGAAGTTTCTGTTCTAAATGGGTCGACATTGCCAACTGACATGGTCGATATGGAAAAGATGTTGTATGGTGATAGAGAGATGATCGTTCTTGCTGAGTATTTCAAAACTGACTAAGAAAAATCGTTATCAGACTTAAGTCTAACAGATTCTCGATGAGAAGTTGCAGAAATCGGGTAGAAGTATTATCAATTTCCACGACAGAGTACGAACGTGGATTTCCCCTTATGAATTTACAGATGACTGATATTAGAAATACACTAAGTGCTCAAACATTGTCTAACTTGTTGTTCATCAATGTTAATGGCCCACCGCTAGACAAGCTCAAAGTAGACGAGCTAGTTATTTCTTGGCTAAGGATGGACATCATTCCACTGCGGATGATTTACCGCCAAAAAGTTACCAACAGGAAATAAATCCGATTTCAGATTTGTTTTAAGGCGGAAAATTACGAGTTACGGAAAATGTACACTTGTATTACTAATGGCTTATTTGTATTATTCAACTTTGTACCTACTTTTTAGTAAGTCTCTTCATTGCTTTAGGTAAACTACTTTGGAATAAATATTCATAATAATTGCAATTATGCATATTTGTAACTTAAATTTAACGTGGTGTTTTAGTGATTACATAAATTACAATTATGAGCATACTTTATGGAGATGCTCTTACATAGGGTACCCGAGCACCTTTATACCCTATGAACAACTGATTTTTCAATTGTTTTGTCAGAAAAATACTGTGAACTGAGAAACCATAACCTTTTCCATATTGTACAGAGGTATTTTCCTGCGAATAGAAGTTTCTTGTGGAATGCGTTCAGAAATTAACACTTGCAAGAATACTCTCTTAATACAAGTATATTTTAGGCACACACTAATTTCCTCACTGACAAACACTTTACCATTTTATATCGTAAAGGTCAGATCTACCGTTATTGTAACAGAGTGGTGTTTGAGCGATTGACTAGAAATTCAAACTCCGATTAGTGACAATTTCACAGTCTTGTTTTATTACAAGTGTAAACTCTTTAGTCAGTTCAGAAGAGGCCGTGGATCGTGTTCCGAGTTGATGACGATGGATTTTGGCGAGTCAGAGTAGGTCAAAGTGGATGAGAGTGGGTCATGGTGGGTGGTGGGTCAGAGTGGGTCACCGTGGTTGGTGGGTCATGGTGGGTCACAGTGGGTTACGGTGGGTGGTGGGTCAGAGTGGGTCATGGTGGGTCAGAGTGGGTCACGGTGGGTCGTGGGTCAGAGTGGGTCATGGTAAGTGGTGGGTCAGTGGGTCGTGGGTCAAGTTTTCATTGACCCACGCCAACTCTGTTGCAGTCACCCTACGCTGACAAAATAATGCTAATGTGTAGGCTAGGCACTTGTGATAATACAAAAAATGGTAGATATTGCTGCATTACAAAACGAGATGAAAATTCATAACGAAATTCCTCTAAAATGCTCTGTATATCAGTTTCGAAGGGCTGTTGTAGACTTTCGCGTTGGCGGCCCTGGTGATCCCCCTATTTATCACAGAGTCATAATTCATGCACCGTTGAAAAGCTTATAGAGCATAGATTCCAATGAGAGCATAGATTCCGTGCAATTCCCGCCATATTCGTACAAGAAGAAGAAACACAAATAATCATTAAAAAAATATGATAAAAACGACCGGGGCCTTGGCAAAGCTTCGTTAACATGGAGCTACGCTAGATATGGTTTCACTGTATGGGCGTGTGAAAATGACATGCGCATGAAATTTCGAACAACCATCTGAACAGAGCGGCATTCCTTTGAAAGAAAGTGGAAATGTTTTGTAATTGTTTAAATTACGTACTGTTGTTGAGGGATTGAACAGTTTGCAAATACATACATACATGCACATTCACATTGGTAGTTGGCACAGCAAGACTACATTACATAACAAAGTTGCCAAACCATACAAATTTGATCATGTATGTACTGTAATTATCACGAATGTCTGAATCCGGTGGAAATGGATTATCATTCCAAGTATAAACAGAACAAACAATGTTTTAAATATCATTAATGTCTTGTTCGGGAAATGGACCGTTTCATCAGTTACTGTGCATTACTACTGGTCATAATGTTATGAGATTTTAAGTTAAACAATCATTAATAATATTAAAAAAATTGACGAAACAGGCAATTAGTGCAGCGTTTTTTTTTTTAAAAAAAAACTGTAGTCCGTGGAACACAAATGATCCTCGAGGTCTGTATTTGTGGTTGTCTTAGATTAAACATTAGTCAAAAAAAAAAGAAAGAAAGAAAGAAAAAAGAAAGAAAGAAAGAAAGAAAGAAAAAGTAGAGTTCAAGTGAATTTCATATCACACACAATAGTTGAGAATCTCGAACACCGAAAAGTTTGAGGTCCAACACAATATCGTTCCAATGCACAGTATGTTGTACTATAATGTACAGATTTTCAATAAAGTAGACGTGTCAAAATAATAATAATAATAATAATAATAATAATAATAATAATAATAATAATAATAATAATAATAATAATAATAATAATAATAATAATAATAATAATAATCCGTGTAACGTGGGTTCCAGTCACCACGGCATGGCGCGTCCTCAGGTTGCGGATCGAGGAGAAGGCCTCTAGATATATAGGTTAGCTGCGAATATACTGAATAAGCAGTCGCGGACAGCCGACTAGGAGTGGTCCTCCAGCTTGGGGGTTTGGGTAGGGCTAACAACCTCATCCTGTAAAAAAAAAAAAAAAAAAAAAAAAGCACTTGTTCAGAAATATTCACAAAAGCCTCGGACAAGGACTGATAACTTGGCACGACCTCGGCAAAAGAAAATGGACATGAGATTTGGAACATGGAATATTAGGAGTCTTTATAGGGCAGGCGCGTTAAAATCCGTAACGAGTGAGTTAGAGAAATACAGGATGGACCTAGTAGGAGTTCACGAAGTTAGGTGGGAAGGAAATGGATCTGAGAATTCCGGAAATTTTACGTTCTTTTACGGGGAAGGAAACAAAAATCACCAGTTAGGAACCGAGTTTTTCGTTCATAAACGTATATTACCAGCAATTAAACGGGTTGAATTTGTCACTGACACACTTTCTTTTATTACTCTTAAGGGACGGTGGTGTGATATTATTGTTTTAAATGTACATGCCCCAACTGAAAATAAGGATGACGATATAAAGGACAGTTTTTACGAAGAAGTGGAACGGATATTTGACCAACTCCCGCGATACCATATGAAAATTCTATTAGGGGATTTCAATGCGAAGGTAGGACGAGAAGATATTTTCAAACCGATTATATGAACGAAAGTCTGCATAAAGAAAGTAATGACAACGGTGTTAGACTCGTAAATTTTGCAACATCCAAAAACTTAATCGTGAAGAGTACAAAATTCCCACATCGCGACATTCATAAATACACTTGGACATCACCAGACGGGAAAACACATAATCAAATTGATCACGTTTTAGTAGATAGAAGAAGGCAATCTAGAATAATTGATGTCCGGTCGTTTAGAGGGGCTGATTGTGACACCGACCACTACCTGGTAGTAGCGATAATACGAGAGAGGTTATCGTTGAATAAAGGTAATATTCATTGTCCGAAAACGGAGAGATTCAATTTAAAGAAATTAGAAGAGAGCCAGGTAAGAGAGAAATACCAGATTGAAGTTTCGAATAGATTCTCGGCTTTAGAAGATTCGGAGTGCACTAGTGTTGAGGATACCTGGATTGAAATTAGAGATAGCATTAAAATTTCGGCAAAATAAAAATTGGGACACGCGGAAATACGTAGGAACAAACCATGGTTCGACCAGGAATGCATAAAACTAGCAGAGAAGAGAAAACAGGCAAAATTACGCTGGCTACAAAATCCGAATGAAATAACTACACAAAATTTCGCAGATATCAGGCGGGAAACTTCCAAAACTTTTAGAACAAGGAAACGCGATTTTCTGAAAGCTAAAATTAAGGAACTTGAAGATAATAGTAAAAATAAAAACATCCGGGACATGTATAAGGGAATCAACGAATTTAAGAAAGGCTATCAACCTCGTGCTTATATTTTAAAGAAATCTGACGGTACAGTTCTCACTGACACGGATAGCATCTTAAATAGATGGAAAGATTTCTTTGACGATTTGCTTAACACGCAACCAAAACTAGTGTGCGTGAAGAAAAGGATATACACACCGCAGAACCGTATATTCCAGAACCCAACCGAATGGAAGTAGAAACCGCTATAAAGAAATTAAAGAAACACAAATCTCCGGGTGTAGATGAAATTCCGGCTGAGTTAATTTTAGCTGGTGGCGAAAAATTGTGCAACAAGATACACAAACTCATTCTCCTTATCTGGAACAAGGAAGAATTGCCACAAGAGTGAAAAGAATCAATCATTGTTCCAATTCACAAGAAAGGCGACAAAACTGACTGTAATAATTATCGATGCATTTCTCTTCTGTCAACATCCTATAAAATCCTTTCAAATATTCTATTAGCAAGACTGAATCCATACGCAGATGAAATTATTGGAGATTATCAATGTGGGTTTAGAAGGAATCGATCAACTATCGACCAAATATTTACCATTCGCCAAATACTCGAAAAAAGTGGGAATACAATACCCCGGTACATCAACTATTTATTGATTTTAGAAAGGCGTACGACTCGGTTAGGAGAGAAACATTATACAACGTTCTTACAGAACTTGGAATACCGAGAAAGCTAATTAGATTAATTAAGATATGTTTAAATGAATCCCAAAGTAAAGTCCGGGTAGGAAAATTTTTGTCCACGAGCTTTCACGTCGAAAATGGCCTGAAAGAAGGAGATGCGTAGTCGCCATTATTATTTAACTTCGTTCTGGAATACGCTATAAGGAAAATCAAAGATAGCAACCAGGGCCTAGAGTTGAACGGTATTCACCAGGTTATGGCATATGCTGATGACGCAAATTTAATAGGTGATGATAGGAGAACAATAGAAAGAAATGCAGAGATGTTATTAAACGCTTGCAGGGACATGATTTTAGAAGTAAATGCAGATAAAACTAAATACATGGAAATGCGTCGGGACCGGAATACAGCAAATTATGGATGCGTTAAAATATTAAATAATACTTTTGATAAAGTGGATAGTTTCAAATACCTAGGATCAATATTAACAGAGGAAAATCATATTCACAAAGAAATTAAATGTCGACTAAAAGCAGGGAATTCGTGTTACTATTCGGTTCAAAATATCTTATCGTCGCGAATTCTGTCGAGAAATTTAAAGCTTAAAATATACAAAACGGTAA
This sequence comes from Thermobia domestica, assembly GCF_964235325.1. NCBI lineage: Eukaryota > Metazoa > Arthropoda > Insecta > Zygentoma > Lepismatidae > Thermobia > Thermobia domestica. The sequence goes on along the minus strand of NC_137457.1, from coordinate 253,254,937 downwards.
TTATGCCTGTTGTTTTGTATGGCTGCGAAACATGGTCACTTACTCTGAGGGAAGAACATAGACTGAAAGTATTTGAGAACAAGATCCTGAGACAAATATTCGAACCCAAGAGGAACGGGAATGGGGAATGGCGGAAACTTCATAACGAGGAACTACATAATTTATATGGTTTACCCAACATTGTTAGGGTCGTCAAGTCTAGGAAGCTTAGGTGGGCGGGTCATGTAGCTAGAATGGAAGAAAGTAGAAACGCTTTCAAAGTCTTGATAGGAAGACCAATCGGAAAACGACCATTAGGAAGACCTAGGCGCAGATGGGAGGACAATATTAAGATGGATCTCGCAGAGATTGGAATACAAAGTAAAAACTGGATGCAGTTAGCTAAGGATAGAAGTCAGTGGAGAGCTTTTGTGAACGCGGCATTGAACCTCCGGGTTCCATAGGCCATAGAGTTAGTTAGTTAGTTAGTTAATAATAATAATAATAATAATAATAATAATAATAATAATAATAATAATAATAATAATAATAATAATAATAATAATAATAATAATAATAATGTAAATAAACCTAATCTCATAATTTGGGCAGGAAATGTACCAGCCGAAAAATGTGGGATTTTCTAGGGATGCAAATAATTCATAGGTGCAGGCGAGCGGTAACGGGAATGCGGCGTAGGATCGAAACTGCGTAGCATCGAAACTGCGTACGATCGAAAAATTCAGCTCAAAACCTGTTTCGATCCTACGCAGTTTCGATCGTACGCAGTTTCGACCGTACGCAGTTTCGATCCTACGCAGTTTCGACGCTACGCAGTTTCGGTCGTATACAGTTTTGATCCTACTCCGATTTTTCCCTATATAACTTCAAAAAAATACTATTACTTAATATTCTGTGATTATAAAATAATTGTTTTTTTATTGTTCGATCATAAGACCTTATCTGTTTTCGATCCTACGCCGGTTTTAGTTTCGATCGTACGCAGTTTCGATCGTACGCAGTTTCGATCGTACGCAGTTTCGGTCGTACGCAGTTTCGGTCGTACGCAGTTTCGATCGTACGCAGTTTCGATGCTACGCAGTTTCGATCCTACGCATGTAACCCGTATTTAACATCATACCGAAGGCAAGCAAATGATTTCTATTGTGGGATGTCGGCTAGTATTTTTTTTTTTCCTGGACTAGTAAAATTTTGTTGCTTATTTGCATCCCTGCTCTAAAGCAATGATATCTAATTTATATACGAATAATGCACTCCGGGTCAGGATTAAATAAGAACCATACACTACATTAAAAAAAAAATCATAGCTAAAATTTACCAAAAAAAAAAAAAAAAAAAAAAACGGTGGCAATCTGTTTGCCAAGACTCTATGTAAATCAATTTACACCTATAACGTAAAACTACTAATATGAAATTGTGTAAAATTACATTTTTATCAAATAAAAATATTTTTTCTTATAAATTTACCTTAAATTTGTTTAAAAAAAGCAAATTTTGTAATTTAATCGAAGAAAATGTATATCAATTTACAAAATGAAGTGTAAATGAATTTATATTGATATTTGACAATTAAACTACATTTTTTTTACCAGCGTACTTGATACAACTTTCTATTTTCCTTGCCCTCCCTAAAGCGACGAAGCTCTAAGTGTGCATAAATCGTACATATGCTCCATATTTGTTCTATTTTACGAATCCTGCTTACGAATCCCAGTGAAAATGGTATATATTATTTGGATGCTGAATCATTTCCAGTAAAGCGCTTTTCGCTATATATTACCGTTTCTGTTCTGATATTTTGTAGGCAGAAACGGACAGATAGATAGACGAGCATATAGCCGTTCTATAAGGCTTCCTATACTAATGCATTGAATCAGGGGCGGATTAAGGCTTTTGGGGGCCCTACATTAAGAAAAATTCCAGCGCACAAATTTTCTTTGCTGCTTTCCACAGCCTCATAGATTTATCGAAACACCGAGAACTATGCTGTAATATTTTAATATGCTCCAAGTTTACAATAATTAGTTTAATTACATTCATCGTCAACAGTTAAATGCTCATATACTGTAGTGTAACACACATATGCCAAATACAAGCCAAATGGTCAACAGTCCCTGTAAAACCACTAATAAAGTAAAAGGAGAAAAATCATATATAAATAGGTAAAGCTGTACAAGGCTACATTGTTAGAAAAGTTTTCTTACATTTTTGCTCTGCAAAGGATTCTATTATGTCATTAAACGACATTGAAATGACAGAGATATTTAAAAGGAATTGTCACCAGAAGCTAATAATTTGGTTTGTAATAGAGGATCAAAATAGCTCACTCCCTTACAAAATAAGTATCGTGAAGACGCTAGTAAAAGAAGACATAACTCTAGCGATGCCGCGAGCGTAGCGAGCGGGAAAACGGGGGGGGGGGGGGTAATTAGCGTGGGTCTGAAGCCTATAATACACCCTCCATTCCAAAAGAAACCGAACTTTAGAAAACAAATAGTACCACTAGTGCCATCTGTTGTAATATTTTACCGGTAGATGGCGTAGTCCCTCATTGACAACTGGTATAAATGTCATGACATTTGGATGCACGGCAACAAAGTTATTGCGTTTCAACTGTCAGTGTGTTGTGTACATCGGTCGGAAAATGAGTTTCAAACAACGAGCTGCAATTGAGTTTTGTGTTAAACTGGGTAAAACTTTTAGTGAAACGCACCAAATGCTACAAAATGCATATGGTGATGAGTGTCTATCCCGTACACAAGTTTACGAGTGGTTCAGGCGATTCAAATCGGGTAGAGAGACGCTGGATGATGACGAAAGATCAGGCCGTCCCAGAACCGGATTATCGGAAGAAAACATCGAAAAAGTGCGTGAATTCATCAAACATAACAAAAAATCGTCGGTGAAAGTTATTGAAATGGAATTAGGCATTCCTCAAACAACCGCATACCGCATTTTGACCGAAGTTTTGGGCCTTAAGAAGGTTAATTCACGGTTTGTACCACACAAACTCACCGAAGACCAAAAAGTTGATCGAATTGCGCATTGCAAAGACATCGTTAAAAGTGCTCGGCAGGATCGAAACTTCTTGAAATCGATTGTAACTGGTGACGAGACGTGGTGTTTTGAATATGAGCCCGAAAGAAAGCGGCAAAGTGCTGAATGGAGAGCGCCGGATGAAGGAACACCGAAAAAAAAGTCGCTTGGTGAAGTCAAAAGTTAAGGTGATGCTGATTTGTTTTTACGATTCAAAAGGAATTATCCAGCCACATACCGCACTGTTCAGCCTGGCCAGACAGTCACTGGAGAGTTTTACTTGGGCGTCATGAAGCGTTTGCTGGCAAGAATTCGTCGAATTCGGCCCGAATATCGCGAAATCGGCAGTTGGACTCTTTTGGACGATAATGCACCATCACATCGTTCGCGACTTGTAACTGAATTTTTGGTCAGTCACATTATTCGGTTGCATCATCCGCCCTATTCACCAGATCTCGCTCCGTGCGATTTCTATCTGTTCCCGAAACTGCATTTGGCGATGAAAGGAAAGTGGCACGCATCGATTGATGCCATTGAGAAGGCGACGACCGCCGTCCTAAAGACCATTCCAATAAAGGACATGGAGAAGTCGTTTGACAACTTGTTAAAGCGTGCAAATATGTGTATCGATGCAGAAGGGGAATACATTGATTAATAAAAATGATTTGTTCCAAAATGTACATTGCTTTTTTGTTTTTTTTAAAACGTTCGGTTTCTTTTGGAATGGAGGGTGTATAATAAGTTGGTTGCTATATTTTAGTATTAAAGAAGAGCCCCTTGAGCCTGGGGGCCCCGGAGCCTGGGCTCCATTGCCTCTGCCCTTAATCCGCTCCTGCATAGAATAGTTTGGAAGTACACACAAATGAGAAATTCAGGCCAGTGGCAGATCTAGAAGGTAAAACTGGAGGAGCAAGCCAAAACCCAGATTATGATAGGTATATCATGAGTTTACTATAAACTTCCAAAAATATTTAAATAATAGCTTAAATTATTTTTGTCACTGAAAAAACTGGGGGAGTAGGGTTACGACCACTGGGCTAGATCTGCCACTGTTTCAAATAGAAATATATTTTGAAAAAGAGAAAGAAAGTATGAGACAGAGGCAACACGAAAAGGAAAGTGAGGAAGAATTTAATTTAATCAGAAGCACTTTGAGTAGGTGGTGTAATGAAGAAGCAAGAAGGAAATCCATAACATCATTCTCGTCTTGCTTTTGTTATTAAATTTTCTGATGACCTGTTTTTTTTTTTTTTTTTTTTTAAGTAAACCAAAAAAAAAATACTCCAATCTCAGACAAAAAATAAGCTCAAGGATTAAAAAAAAACAATAGTAGTAATAATAGAAGCATGGAGTTTGAGTATCAGATGTTCATGTTACATAAAGGCTAAACTACAAAAGACAATTATTATTATTAATATGCAAGAACACGCTTCAATTTGTGATTCTTAATTTAACAGCATTGAAACGTGAAGGCTTAATTAAGAGTGTCCTCAATTTGGTTTTGGTGGAGGCGTAATTGTGAGCTTCTACAGAATGGCAAAACACGGTAATTTCTGTAGAGTCCTTTCACACAGAATATATTGTAGATTTCACCAATACAAAAATATATACGTAAATAAATTATGCACTAAGTTAATTATATATATATATATATATATATATATATATATATATATATATATATATATATATATATATATATATATATATATATATATATATATATATATATAAACAAAAGACAAAGACGTCTTTGACAACAGGTAAAATAAAATGAAATTTTTAAACTTAAAGGTTCACGATTATGCACTTTAGATTAAAGAAGATGGAAGGTTAATCATTATCAAATAATTGGTGAAATGAAAATCAGTAGCGGACTTCATTTGACGCGAATGACTCTGCGAGCCAACTCAACTTTTGAGAAATAATATAATTTTTGAAATTTTATATATGGTTTCTAAATTGAGAATTGTTATTAATTTCAAAACATATGACATTTTTGGTTTAATTTTCAACCATTATTTTCTCATCAAATACACGTAACATAAAATACCACGTAATGTTAATATTATAAGCATTGGCAGTACTGATTCTACACATTAGTTGAGCTCTCAATAATGACTTATTTTATAACTGAAAACACGATAACCATGAGAACGAGACCAACATGAATCGTAGCTCAACCTCAAAAGTTTGCAAGCCTGCATGTTTGTAGTTAGGATTATAATTAGGGATGCATTCGAGTCGAGTCGAGTCGAGATTTAAGCCTGTCTCGACTCGTCTCGAGAAAATGTTGACTCGACTCGTGTCTCGACTCGAAAATATGTTTCTGTCTCGACTCGTGTCTCGACTCGACAGTCTCTGTCTCGACTCGACTCGAATTCGAGTCGAGACGTCTCGAAATTCGAGTCGAGACAAAATATACGAGTTAAAATATACGCACACATCAGCCAGAATATTATGACTACCTACCTTATTGTCAGTGTGTCCAACTTTGGCACGGATAACAATGGCGACGCGTCTTGGCATGGACGCAATGATCCTTGAAAGGTCACTGGAGAGAGTTGATTGGTACACATAGGCAAGGGCGCCGATTTTTCTGTAAATGTGGGGGGGCATTCAGATGCAGAAGGCATATATATGAGGATTTTAAGACAAATTGTATTCAAATTATGCCAAATATTGTATATTCATAAATACAATGCGGGGGCTCACATGAGCTTTGGGGGTGCCCGGGCCCCCTCGGCCCCCCAGGATCGGCGCCCTTGCACACAGGTCATCTAATTCCCGTAAATTCCGGGAAGAGGGGCGATGCGCTCTGAAGTCATGTTCAATCACATCCCATTTGTGTTCGATTAGGTTCAGATCAGGCGAGTTGGGCGGCCAGCACATCACTTGGAACTTGTCCCTGTGTTCCTCGAACCACTCCATCACAATCCTGGCCTTGTGATATGGTGCATTATCTTTTCGAAAAATGCCACTACCGTTGGGAAACATGGTCGTCGTCTGCAAGCAGTGTGTGATACGCCTTGGCCGTCATGGTGCTTTGCTCGAGCTTCACTAGACACATAGATGCTCACGTGAATGTTTTCCGGAGCATAATTAAGCCACCGCCAGCTTGTCTCCGTCCCGCAGTACAGGTGTCAAAGAACTGTTCTCTTGAAACACGACGAATTCGCACCCTCCCATCGTCATGATGAAGAATATATCGGGATTCATCAGACAATGCAACGCTCTGCCACTGTGCCAAGGTTTAATGACGATGGTCGTGTGTTCATTTCAGTCGTAGTTGCCGATGTCGTGGTGTTAACATTTGCACATAGATGGGACATGGGCTTCGGAGGCCCATCGTTAGGGGTGTTCGGTGCACTGTGTGTTCAAACGCACTTGTACTTTGCCCAGTAATAAAGTATGATGTTAGTTCTGCCACAGTTCGCTGCCTGTCTTGTTTTACCAGTCTGCCCAGCCTATGACGTCCGACATCTGTAATGAGGTGGGGGCGCCCAACCCCTCGACGTTTGGACGTCGTTTTCCCTTGGTTTCGCGACTTGTTGAAGACACTCACCACAGCACTCCTCGAACATCCGACAAGTCCTGCAGTTTCCGAAATTCTCCTGCCAAGTATGCGGGTCATTACAACCTGCCCTCGGTCAAACTCAGATCGCGGGCCTTCCCCATTCTACACACGACCAGCACTCTCACTGATACTACATGCACCGTACGCGTGACTGACTAGCAGGCATTCGTCGGCAGGTGACACAGATATCGCCTGGACGGAAATTATATCGATAGTAGGTTGGTAGTCATAATGTTCTGACTGATCAGTACATACTAAATAAATTTAAAATGTAGGAAATTTTCAACATTCTGATTAACTTGTAGGAAATTTCACAATGAAAAGAAACAACTGACTTGGACAAGACAACGGTTAGTTGATGGGCAATCTTTTTTTCTGGTCTTTGAGGTGTGTGCTTTGACCATGCCTTGTGAAATTTTGATGTTTGGTGCTCATCAGTCGCGCTTCCATTTTTTCTAATTGTTCCAGTTCATGATAATTAACAATACATTGCGCAGTTCGAATACATGTTCACGTTTTCATTCAATCCAACTCAAGCCGCTTCAGATACTATAGAGTTGTATTTGTTTACGAAGAATTAATTGCGTATTAGAAATACACCCCAACAAAACATTCTGCGTGCTCATCTGCTCAGTATTCAAGGTTTTAATTACAACCTGAATTGTTAAAATGCGAACGTAAGTTGCATTAGATATCTAAGCAGTTCCTAGTCTATGGATAATTCAAGCAATGCTAATTAAGGTCTTTCTAGCAAGCACTTCTGCTGTTCATAAACCTTACGCATTGGAGTAGGAAAAAAAAAGAAAAGAAAAGAAAAGAAAAGAAAGAAAGAAAGAAAGAAAGAAAGAAAGAAGTAAAATTGGTAATTTTGCAACCGTGACTCACTCGGGCTCATGCTCTCTATCCTCAATGAAGCTCGCGTTCGCTAATCTCAATGAGGATCACACTAGTCAAGTTTCTCACTAATTCGAGCTTGAGCTTGATATTTACTGTGAAATTCTCTTTAGCTCGATCTCGTAATGCCACACGTCCTTTCTTGTTTTTACATTTGTCTCACCATTTTCGATTTATACGGGTGGCCGTGGACTTTTCAATTAAGTTTTTGTTTTCATTTTGACCCGCCGCCATTTTGCACAGGGTTGTCGTAGAGAGTCGAGACTTGCTCCATTTTCCTTCATTTTACAACAGATTTCAAACGATGTGCTACTTAACCCCCCTTGCCATTTGAAACTTTTTAGTTGGATCCCGTCTGGGGCCCTGCGGGGAACCCTGAGGCAAACTTTTTACCCCCAAAAAGTGTGGCCTTGAAAATGATGGGATACATGTACACCGAGTTTTCCATTTACCCAATCGTTTCCGAACAAATGACTCGGTTCAAACTATTCTAGCAGGTAATTTCCTAGCTATGGCTTTTTTAAATATCTAGAAATTGGCCATGTTTTTGGCCAATATCACGGGAACGGTAAGCCATAGAGATATGATATTGGTGGTAATCAATCCCTTATAGAATGCTAAACATTTTTTCCTAATATTAATTGGTGGCCACTGGCCAACTGGCCATTGGCCAAACCACTGGCCAGTTGGACAGTGACTACCGGTTACTATTTGGTACCAAAATGTTTACCATCCTTTTAGATATTGATCAACACCAATATGATCTCTCTATGACTTACGGTTCCCGAGATATGGCTGCTTAAATTTCTGTAAATCGGTCATTTTTTGGCCACTATCTTGCGAACGGTTAGATTGACGCGAAAAATTTAATCATTTTGTCTAATAGTTTTTGATGCTCTATCTAATGCAGTGTACAAAATTGAAAAAATTGCAAATAACAGACAGACGGACAGATAGACACACAGAATAGAGAATTCAGTAACGAACTTTTTTAAGTTCGTTGAATATGTTGTAACTCACGATATCCCGCCCGGTGACACGTATAACTTCGGGATTCGTCTAGTTATAACATATCCAATGCGAACACAATTGTCTCGTTCGGATCTCACAAGGGAACCTTCCGAAGTGGCCTATGCCAATTGAAAGAGCTGTAACAGAGATGAGCATTCTCAAAAAATTAGCTGCCCATAGCAATAGGCTCAGGAAATATAAGGGGTGGAAGTTCGGGAAACAGCAAGGCTGGACAAGGGGGAAAAGTGCAAATTCCACCAAAAAAAAGGAGGGGGCACGGTAAAATACAATGCTGACAAGTGATGTATAGAAAGAGACTTGCCACAATAGGGAACAAATGAAGGTCACCAGTGGGGTTAACAGTGTTGCCAACTGCAATGAAAAGTACATGTTTTGCAAAGAGCACTATATGAAGTGAGTGCAATATTCAGTGTCAACCTGTCATGTAGAACATAAGATATGGCGTGTCTAATCAGTGGTACAATCTAACAAAAGAAAATAGAAAAAAAACAGAAGTACGAAAAATACGGAAAAAACGGAGTTGGCCATAATGCGCCACATTTGATCAGGGGCTGTACATATTAGAATGAACAAAACAAGAAGCACCGAATATGCAGGAAACCGACGTACCTAGAGTCGAAAAGAAAAACGAGTTCCAAAGTTGGCAAGACTGGCCATGGACATCCAGACAAGTCTAATATAGTTAGGCCACTCGCTTCAGAAAAAGAAAATTCCGGCAACAGGCATCACTCGGAATGCATCAATGTTAGAGTGATTGAGGCAATGTCAAGTCGGGGAACATGAAATGGTTGGGTTGAGCCAATAACCGATAATAGAAGTAGTGAACATTATGTCATGGTTGGGTCGTATGTGGGAATATGCAGGGTGTCCCATCAAACTTTGTGACCTGAAAGATTTGCGAAACGAACAAAAATGTGACGGATCCAGTTGTCCAGGAATGTACCAATGTCAGGGGGTGATAAAAGTCTGTGAGAAGCAAGTGCCCCCAGGATCCCCAACATAGGATCCCAGGAGCCAACTTCAAATTTTCAAATGGAAACAGGGACCGAGTGTTACCTCTCTCAATTAATCATGGAATGTGCAACAACATATATAGGAAACATTTGCTATATGAAGCATGTTTTTCAAAATGGCCTCCACAAATATGTGCTGTCTTAACATGGCATCGAACAATGTGATCTCAAATTACTGCGAAGCGAAAAGAGATGTTGCAAATCGAATTGCACAGGAATGTACTCATGTCGAGGGCCAAGAGAACTTTGTAAGAAGCAAGTCCCCCAGGGCCCCCATCATAAGGCTCAAGGGGGTCAACCGCAACATTTCAAAGCGGAACAGGGGCGGATGATATTTCTCTGGATAGATACAACACCGTCTATAAAAAAAAAAAAAAAAAAAAAAAAAAAAAAAAAATTGCTATATGAATATGAAACAGATGTCAGGCAAGGACAACTAGCGGTGTTTCCCATATGATCAGATGATGACTTATTTATGACACGAGCCATAGTAGAAGGCGGCTTAGTTGAAGAAACTACACCCTCTCAGTAACCTAAATTGCACGAAAATTTCCAAAGCAGGTTCATTGACCTAACTACCGCATGTTGCCCACTTTGTCCAAGAGCGGGATGGTTTGTTTCTAACTTTTCTACCGAAAAGCATTTGTCTGGAATGGTGTTTCGGAGACAATAAAATAAAGAAAATATACTAGGCAGAGAGAGAGCAGGGAGGAGGGAGTGTACCAATTATTCTTTCCTCTAAACCAGCGTTTCCCAACCTTTTTCAACTTGCAGCACACTATGGGTGTAACATGGATTCTCGCGGCACATTATAGATATTATTATTTGTAAATATAAAACACACCGGTATTTTTTTTCTTTGACTACTGATCTCCTTCGCACAGAAAAGAAAGCTCGATCACTGGGTTTTCCTCGTGGTAAATCACTATGCTTATTTTTCACTCTAATTTAAAAGGAGAAAACAACTGCAATGAAATGTTGGACTCAGGTTATTAAAAATACGCTTACTCTTTCGAAAACTGTATCCAACCTTTTACTAAGAATGAAGATCATTAAATAACGAACGAACAAATAAATCTATTTTACTTTTAAAACACAAATGTAAATAATTTATCGAAAGGATTGAATGATATTTTAAATTTTCAAGTTACGAAATAGTCTGTAACGATAAAGAAGCAATAATGGTCATAACAATAACAAATACTTTTTTCAACATTAGAAATGTACAGAAAAGTAACACGGCATGAAACTTAAAATTGTAGATTCATAGTAGAGGTTCATAGTAATGTGCAATACAAATATACATTTTCCCCTACGTTTTGCAATTTGATTGCTATAGAATTAATAATTTTGTTTTGATATCCTCGCGGTACATCAGTGGCCCATTCACGACACACAAATGTCGCGGTATTTTCACTGCTAGCTTCTCATTTTAGACAGGTATATTTACAACAAAGGGGGGTAGCGTGCACCTTTGCACCCCCTTAAATCTGGCCCTGTCCAGAAGTTATGTAGCCCTATATCGTTCATGGAAATAAAAACACAATAGTTATAACTATGCTAAATTACTATAGACTGCCAATTGCTCATTCAGAGAATTTATGATGTTCACTTTATTGCAATGTTCTTATACAGACTAGATATAGGCTACGGATAATAGTTTTATACAAACTAGATAATCAATTATTATTATTATTATTATTATTATATTTGAAGTACAATCAAATATCACGACATTAATTACTAGTTTTAATTAACTGAATTGAGCTGAAAATTAGATCTTGATCTCGGAAGATTAACTATTAAATTTATACGTTCTGTACCTTTCTAAAGTAATAAATGCTGGAATTGGTTTCAAGGCTGTTCCTGAGTGAATAATTTCTTCATAATAATATTAAAAGTTTTAGAAAAATTTTCGAGACATTCGAGTCGAGTCGAGATTTTTATGAGCTGTCTCGACTCGACTCGTGTCTCGACTCGAAAATTCGAGTCGAGAAACACGTTTGTCTCGACTCGTCTCGAATTTTACAAAGTGTGTCTCGACTCGAATCTCGACTCGAATTCGAGTCGAGTCGAGTCGAGATTCGAGACATGTCTCGACTCGTGCGCATCCCTAATTATAATTGTCTGTAGTTAGGATTATAATGGCTTCTGGACTCCTACTGTTTCGGTCGAAACATCAGTGTAGCCAGTTTAATGCTAGCCATTATCAAACGTGTAACAAGACTGACATCTTATTAATCACAAGTACATTTTCGCCAAGTTACAGTGAACAACACAAAAGTTATATCTTTGTAACTTTTTTCAGTAATCTCTTGCAATACTTGTATAGTGGCGTAACTGAGGGGCCCGCAGGGCCAGCAGTGCGGTGAAGACCCGTCGCGAAAGAAATGTCAGAAACTATAAGCAACAAAAAAAAGTGTGCTGAATACGGAATATCCATTTTCCTGAATAATATTATTTACTTTAGAAAAGGAAAAATATGGTCTGGATGAAAATTTACCCATTCTACTAATATCAGTTTTAAAAAAAAATCATCTTAGCATTCGAGAGTTAAGGGAAAATAGTTTTGCTGCCAACTGTACAATGTGCTGAAAATATATTTTATGGCACAACAATTTAAGCAAAATCAATACGTTTTCCTATTACTACATTCAGTATAGAACCTTTATAACTTACATTGTGGCGATTTCAAATTGGTATTACACAATGAAATAAAGCTGCGGGGGAGGCCGACATTTTTGCGTTACGCTAAATTTATATTCCAGTGATTTTTAAGTTTTGAGTCGCGACCTACTGATGAGTCCTGAGTAAACCCATGTGTCTCGAATTTCTTGTATCAGACTGAACTTTTACATATAGCTTCACAATTTCGGTTATGTAAAGTATGAATATTCTGAAATTTGTATGAACAATTAATAACTCGTGTTATTCTTCACTATAATATTTGATTAAACAAAATTGTTCTTGGATTCGAGTGAAAACAAATTATAAGGAAAGATTGGACGTATTTTTAGAATTACGATTTAAGTTAATCGTTGTTGACACACCACACCTAGCTCAGGGAAAAGAGGGGGAATAAAAGAAAGCCATGAGTCATATTCATTCCCTGAGTATAAAAATGTTTGTTTCTAAAATAGCATAGGAATTTTCGTATTTTCTTTACACTTTTGGATTCCATGATGTTTGAGGTGGGTCGCAGCCTGGAAGAAGTTAAGGTATCCTGACATATTGGGTTGTGGCGAAATTAATGCAGGATTTTGTTTCACAAGTTTAAATTACTCAACGGAATTGAACGAAATAAAACTACTATTCTCAGCACAGTTCCGCCTTTAAGAAACCGAACATAAAAAACATTTGCTGTTTTAGAATGGACAAAGCCTTCGAAGGTAACCTGAAATTGGATTGTTGGAGGAATTTGAGTATGGAAAGAAACGGGAGATCCTCCAGAGGCCTACGATCGAACCAGGGACCCCTTGCACCAGACATGAGCGCTCTACCACCTTTAAAAAACTTAGTCAATTCTTCCTTTCAATTTTGAATTTTTAACAGACTCAACAGGGAAGTGAACACAGAAACATGGAGGGCAATTAAAAGCGTCCATGCTCTCCAAAGGACTCGAAGCCCTGATGGGTTTCGCCTCAATAGACTGAAATAGTGTGACGTCACATCCTTTTCGTTGCCATGGTGATCGACATTTTATTTTTTAAACAACAAGTTGCCTAAATAACAAAACACCTAAATGCAAAGCGAAAACAGAGATGAACTATTTTCGAATTGCAACCATTAGAGTGAATGAAATATTTATGTTTCTTTTTTAACATTTCTAATCAATGAAACTAAAACACAAAGAAAAGAAACAAAAGTACTCATCTTGTCCATAATCAGATATTAACCTTAAATAATTGTGGTAAATTTTTGATTCATTAATATAAGTATCACAACATTGCGTATGTGAACATGATTAATGTTTAACAGTTGTTGAGAATATATGGGTGAACCTTTTATAATTGGATATTTTCTTGTTGTACTGGTTTTAAATGCTTTTTTTAAATAAGTTGATAGGGAATATAAGAAAATATCTGACCAATATCCACTGATAGTCCGGATTGAAATTTTCCAAAGGCTAATTTTTTCCCCTTTATTTTGTAACTGTATTGTAGATACTAATATTGTGTACAAGTGGACATAAGAAAAGTAAATATGTTAATAGAATTAATATTGCTCTAAAAGATTTTTCCCTTTTAAAATCGTATATTTTTACAGTTTTCCTTGTGCCGACAGTTTTGTCAATTTGCATGTTAGGGAGTTTATATTGTGTATAATTGCTTCTTAAGGTGGATTACATGATAATAACTTTTACATTAATTATTTGATTTCTACCTTATCACTTAGAGATGTGGCGCTTTTAGAAATAAGTTCCTTAGTTATTAGTCTTTCTTTACATGAATTTTCTTGATTTTATTCGTAATTACCTAAAAGCATTTCCATATTCTAAATCTATACCCTTTCCCACCAACTTTATTAGTCGTTAAAACATTCTATAATTGTAACTAAATTTACAACCGTTGTCCTTGTTTGTACTAAACTTTAAAATACACCATTCCCTTCACGCGTTTGCATAGAAAAAAGCATGGCGATCACAATGGTAACGGAAAGGAACTGACGTAATCACTATTTCAGTCTGTATCTCAGATGGCTCAAGTACACCATACCGGCACATCACTAAGCCACTGTTCCACTCATATGTGAACAATTAATATTCTCTAAGGGTGAAATAAGGCTCAATTTACTTGAGGGTTACCTTCTCGCGAACGTTTTCCAAAAACGCCTTATAGCTTTGTTCACAAATAAATGTTCTAGGAATAGTTGCACCTTACAGTAATTTTAGTTACAGAAATTGAAGCGAGAAAGTTCAGTCAGTGTAGTGACCCCGTGCTTTTTATATTTTTCTTACAGGTATACCTCTCTACTTCGTCGTTGCGTTAGCAAAAGGAAACAACTACTATCCTAAAGTAGGGTTGAATATAAGACACTGACAGAAATTTTAGCTACTAACGAGCACTAGAAATATGGGAAAACGAAATAGAAACATGAATGTGGGAAAGCCATCTACAATATAATTTGATAGTTGCAAAACCGATATTTTTTCGAAATAAATGGAGGAACAATAGTTATAACTTCAGATATGTAAATCAAGTTAGGAGGGATGTTTTTATAGCATTCCGGATCATGACTGCCATCTTGAAATCCGCCATATTGGATCGACGTCAATTTTTTCAAATGGAAAGAGGGCCATGTGATGTATCAAACAACAATGATTTTTCCCACCCAATTGCATACACTAATTAGTTTGTCCATATCTAAAACGGTTTACAACTTACAGTTCTTTGAATGTTGAAAAATTCGTTGTTTGTAGCAAATAACAGATAACTATAGTGACCATGGGCGGCGATTAGGAAGGGGGCAAATGGGGGCAATTGCCCCCACTTTTTTGAAATGACCTATAATTATATAGCTATAGTTTTATTTAGAAATATAAAGCTTTTTGCATGTATTAATGGTTCATAGAATAAAAATGGAGACAAAATATTTGTCGTTCCGTGAGTACGTATTGAATGTCTTCCCGCGGAGTTAAGAAAGCTTCGAGAATTGGTTTTTAGTTGCCATGAAAAATGGCCCAAAATTAACCTATTTGAGATCCAAAATTTTAGCCTACTTTCATTCCTTCTTACAAGGGCTTGATATGTTAGTCAGCCGCTTTGGAACTAATTGAGATAACATTTCGCAAGAAAAGAAGTCCTTCACAAGTTATTCCTTAATTACACAAACATCTACAGTTTCTAAAATGTCTTTTCTTCTTTCTAATAATAAGGAATATTTTGATTTGATTTTTTTGAGTTTAACATCCCGTTCAGCAGCAAGGCTATATGAGAAGTGGACCTAATGATTAACGTGGAACCCCAACATGAGCTCCCACCAGGAATCAAACCGGGTCTCCCACGTCAAAGTCGCTTAGCTAAAAAGAAGCTCAGTAAGGAATATTCATAAAGGGAGTAATAAGAAACAACTTCTACCTTTTCCATTGTTTTGCAGTGTAATATACGAGTTTAGGGTGTATATATACAATTTTGTATATACAATTCAATTCAGTGAATTCAACATAATTCTAGGTTTTAGGATTATTTTGTATAACTGGAGTATGGAGTAATTCTAAGTATTGTTGGGTTTTGATGCATTACAAGAAAGTGAAAACTATACCTAATGGCAACGAACATGTTTTGGGAAGCTGCGAAAGTATTTCTTTAAATGTCGTAGCATATGCTTGTAGTATTTACTGTCTTTCTAAGAGTAATAACATATATACAGCAATAATCATGCGTGGAATTAAAAAAAATATATATAAGTTGTTCCCAATTTCAATATAACTTTTGCAAAGTAAGCCTCATCATTCATTACTTTGATTAATATTATCCTTTCTATTTATTTGTTTTGCAAATTTGTTATTAAATAGGCCCCTAATCTGACCACACAATTTTCCAGACAGAATTTTAATATGTTCATGAGCAAGAAATCAAATCTCTTCTTACACTTTCGTCGTTTAAGAGTACAGAGGGCTAGTATCTACTTGCGTTGCTCTTGTCAATTCATTTAGTAAAATATGAAACACGATATACGGTATATTAACTGAAAAAGACAGTATCCTAATAGTTATACAACCTTTCGTCAAACAAAGTGTTAGAAGCAACGAGGAAAACTAACACCGATACACAAATATTCAGATCATGTTTTATCCCCCCCCCCCACACACACACTTTTAACGTCCAACCGCCGCCACTGATAGTGACAATGAACATAGATCCAGAGATGGCATTCTTGCATAAAAAAATTACGGCAATGCAAGAAATGCAAGTCCTCAGCGTTCATAAAATGGTCAAAAGAGAATTTTGCATAGCACCATGAACACCTAATAAAAAAATGAAGCGTCACAAATATACAACCATTCGATCAGATCATCAGTATATAGTGATTTACAAAATGCATATTGAATATTCCTGTGAAGCGAGGAGACTGAAATTGATTGCACACAAGGGAATGCAGAGTGACAATAGTATCTCTGCATGCAGTTTTGAATGGAAATGTTCGACCTTTATTGCATAATCACATATGGAACGCCAATGTTTTGTCTTGTCTGAAATGAAAAAAAAATTTAAAAAAAATAATACATTCAAAGGTTGAAATATGCCGGTGGTACCTTTTGGAATTTGTCGCACTCCCACTGTGGAGCTTATTGTACTTCGCACCTCTTCATTATTAAATAATTCTCAGCTATCCAGCATAAGTGAATTCCTGCTCCCTGTATTCGGCCAATAACAATTCACATACCATACTCGCAATTCATGTAATCCCATTTTACCAGATATTGATGCTGTCACATGTATATTGCCAAATTTCTGCACTAACCTATTAAATCCAGTCTGCAATCTTACAGGCACTAGTCCGTTCCTTTTCTGGAGAACAATGAACAGCTTACCAACTAACTCTCCCTTTAAATTAATTAAAGGTATGATTGTGTAGGAATGTGTCATAGCATTTACATTTATTGCAAGAACCTCGATTTTCCTTTTGCTTTTTATATCCAAAGTTCTCGGGCGATGCATTTCAAATTGAAAACCAATTTGGTCAGCATTACAGACATATTTAAACTCAAAATTAGGCAACGTCTCTTTGATGCTGTGAACGTAGTCTTTAGTAGCAATCTGCTTTAGGTATGGCTGGCGCTCATGTTGAAGTCTTGTTTTAAAGGTTGTCACTTTCCGTACCCCGATATTATAATGTCGTTTGAAGTTCAGTAGCCAGGTCTCCGAGGCTTTAAACTGTTCATACCCAATATCACGCGCAACGTGGCATGTCATTCGCTGAAGATCACTGTTTGATACCGTTTGGAAAAGTACTTCACGTGCGTGGATAAACTGCACGTACAATGCCTCCTGTAAAAGGGAACGCTTAACTTCGCGTGATAGTCTTTTATTTATTTGTTCCTTAACAACACGATCGTAGGTCCACTCGCTAATGCGAAATCGGTTACATATTGTCTTTTTACCGTGGTTTGGATGTTGTGTCATGAGGTTAATAATTTGTTTCGTCTTCTCAACCGAGAGCGAAGCGCCCTTCTTGCGTTTCGCTGGTGATGGAAGTGATGCGTCTGACGTAGTTTCTTGGACACTTCGGTGTTCTGTCGGCATCTTCGGAATCTGTTGTGTGATTACCCCTTCCGCTTCCACACTAACTTCTTGATTGTTTATCTCATGATGTGCCTCCTCTAGAATACCCAGAGTGTATTCCATTTCGAATTCCAGTTCTTCATCCGCTAGGAATCCAATTATGTTATCTGCGATTGCTCTTTCCTGTTCTGATATATTTGTTGCTTTGTGCTTGAACCGTAATGTCTGCAACTGCTGCAAGAGGTACATGGCAATGTTTGCCTTATTTAACGCCATATCATGTTGTGTTTAGTCTATATTTGTTGCCTGCACCCACTCTCCCTTACACACATACGCACGCACCTCACCGAATTACAAACACAATGCAAATAAACGAAATAACTATTTCTCAAACAATTCCGAGTTCATGGGTAGAACTGACTGAGAATAAATATTCCCTGCACTTGTCTCCTTACAAAATAGTTTGTCGTTGTAGAATGATACACGATACACGTAAGTTACTACCTTATGCCGTAGCTGCTACCACCAGGTATGCCATTGGCAACCAATATTGCTATTCTCTTCATCGTGCTGCCCCTATTGCTTATAGTTTCAGTTTAAATGTACTGTACAAACGCACACACGAAGTGGCGAGGTCAGAACCACTTTATGAATGCTGAGGACTTTCATTTCTTGCATTGCCGTAATTTTGTTCTGCAAGAATGCTGTCTCTGGAGCTATGTTTATTGCCACTGTAGTTATCTGTTATCTGCTACAAACAACGAATTTTTCAACATTCAAAGAACTGTAAGTTGTAAACCGTTCTAAATATGGACAAACTAATTAATGTATGCGATTGGGTGAAAAAAATCATTGTTGTCTGATACCTCACATGGCCCTCTTTCCATTTGAAAAAAAAAATGACGTCGATCCAATATGGCGGATTTCAAGATGGCGGTCATGATCCGGAATGCTATAAAAACATCCCTCCTAACTTGATTTACATAGTTGAAGTCATAACTATTGTTCCTCCATCTATTTAAAAAAAAATATCGGTCTTGCAACTATCAAATTATATTATAGATGGCTTTCCAACATTCATGTTTCTATTTCGTTTTGCCATATTTCTAGTGCTTATTAGCAGCTAAAATTTCTGTCAGTGTCTTATATTCAACCCTACTTTAGGATAATAGTTTTTTCCTTTTGCTAACGCAACGACGAAGTGGTGAGGTCTTCTTGTTAGTTCCTACTATTTTATTCTTAGCACTTACAAGCCCCAGACAAGACTTCACCAATCATGTTATCTCAACAAAATGAACCAATTGGCACTCTGCTTACTACTGTTCTTCACCATCCTTCTTTTATCCGTAATAATTGATACTCTTATATTGAGTGTCCACTTATTGTTTTTCTCAAGAGGAACTAAATAAATATTTGACTGGGAGGTAGCTTTCTATAAATTCTTACTTTTATAGATATAGAACTATTTCTAATTTTTTACTTAATCGTACATGATTTTCTTCAGGAGAATAATAGATTTCTACATAAAACAGAGAGTTTACAGGTGGCCTACTGCTGATTGATATACTTAGGCTCAGTGGTTGGACGCTCATCTCTGCTGCAAGAGGTCTCTGATTCTATCCCAGGAGATATGAGTTTGTGGTACAGAATATCATGTGTACGTTTTTTTAGGTATTCCGGTTTCCTTCCACATTCTCATTTCATTAATTTCCTTCATAACAACTCACTTTCATTAACCATCTGTCTCTTTTAGGCTAGAGGCAGCCGGAAACGTAAAACTGAATTATTTCGTTTCATTTTATGGATACTAACTTTTTATACCATTTTATTTATTCTGCTAATGATTTTTAAATAATCTAATTGCGCTTATCATTGTTTATGTTTTCGTAAAAGGCATCTTTGTTAATCATTAAGTTGATATCTTTTATCATTCATCAAGTTGGACTGATAAGAATCCTGAAAAAAAAAAATGGAATTTTTGAACTAATCAAATGGACAACGAGCTGTTGTCCTAAATGAAAGCGAAAAATTTCCAATACTTGTTAACATAGACAAGATTCATTGTACTATACATATTATACAGGGTGTCTACTATAATTCGAAAATGAAATTTCGTGACGTTTCCTTTACCGAACAATAAAATTTCACAACATTCTCAAGAGAAAATTTGGCTGCGAATTAGGCTGAGTTTTCATGCATGCGATAGAAGCGTGCTTTGCTTGTGATTTGGAAGCGTCTAAAGTCGACCATACACATTTTTGGTAGTGCATTTTGACGTTTTATAGAACAAAATTTTCCGGTCTATACTTATATTTGTACAGAGAAAAAAAAAATCGTGACCCAAAAGCTAAATTTCGTGACTTTTACTTGACTTTCATGACTGTTTTTTGATTTCATGACTTTTTCATGATTTTCGTGACTCGTGACCGATAGACACCCTGTTATAACACTAAAATTTCTACGGGATCACAGTGTTGCAGTTGTAGTGCGCTCACTTGTGGTGCGACCAACAGCGCAAATCTGTCTTCAACATTGGGGGGGGAAGGGTAAGATCGTTCCATATTACATATATATATAGCGATGTTCAAAATATTTCTGTAGTAGAGAAACAATGCTGTGGAGGATCAGGGGAGCAGAGTTGTCCTCAACACTGGGAGGCGGGCTGATTTGAGGCTTATTCTGACAAGGACATTAATTTCATCTCACTTCCCTTTCTGGCGACCGGACACAAATAATCAAATTTCTCCCCCCCCAAAAAAAAACACATTTTAAATCGGATTATTGGAGGGGACAATCTCCCCAGTTCCAAGATTGGAGGGGACATGTCCCCTTCATCCCCCGGAATTTGCGCCAGTGGGTGCGACGAGTCCTTGGTTCGGTTCTAGGCCATATGATTTTGTGGTGGACATCATTGTGTCCGTGGGGCGTTCTCGATGTTCTCTCGTTTCCTTCTACTTTCTCATTCCACTAATTATTTGACAATCCTTAGTCATTTGTCTTATTTAATCTAAAGGTACTATGACTTTGGTACGTAAATTTCATTCCACTGATATCTTTTCTTTTTAGTTTAATGATTCAAGATTGTGTGCCGAGGCCGAGGGAGACGGTGAGAATGAGTGAAATGAAATGTAGAAAATCTGACCTGAAAATCCCGAAAAAAAATACATGCAAGGTATTTTTTACTACCAAGTCTACTTGGTGCGAAGCAAGGGCGCCCATGTTGTGGTTTCCAGGGGGGGCAAGTATAAGCGACGTTTCAAAAAGAGTTTCAAATTTTGCTGTAACTAATGTAAAAATTCTATTGGATTTTCGATATTCTGAAGTACAATTTTCTTTAGGAGGGGGGCAAGCGCCCCACCTTGCCCCCCTGATGGGCGTCCTTGGTGCGAAGGAATAGCATGCACCAGAAGTGAGCATTTTAGCACTAAGGCACTACAGGTACTTCAATACAGTAGACCAGTGGTTCTCAACCTTTTTTGACTGATGACACATCTTACTGAACACTCACAACATCGCGACACATTTGTTTGATTTTTATTAATAATACTATAAACTGTTATTAATTTATTATTATTAATATAAATGCAAGGCTATACGTTTCTATAAAGTAGTCCATCTATGTTGTACTCAGCATTGTTGCAATTGTTACACTGTTTCAGAATTAGTTTTAACTCATTATTAAATGCTTCATGATTTTTAAATACTAAAATTTCGCGAGGCACACTATAGGACACGTGACACACCAGTGTATCGCGACACACCAGTTGAGAACCACCGCATTAGACAATATTACTGGAACATACAATACATAATCTAACTGATGCATTATACAGAGCATAGCAGAAATATGAAAGGTCACATACTCGGAAGCAAACTCATGAACAATGGTTGTATAATGTTGAATGTATTTTTTTTTTTTAAAGCAAACAACATATTTTTTCTTTACATTGATAAGATTTCAGTGTCAAATGATTGTTTACGTGTAACCTTCACATGTAACATTAAAATGTTATGAAATTACATGTAACAAGATGCATTATGATTTTAAAAACAAGACACAAACAAAAGTAATGTCGAGAATACAATGATATCTCCTTGCCTTTTCTGAAGTACTCTCAATTCTTCTCTTAAAAGAGCAGAGTTCAACATCTCAACGATACTCAGTAATTGACGTTACGATTCTGATCAAATAAAAGAAGAAAAGAACAACTTGTTTCAACTTTACGCACCTTTTGTTTTAGCAATTTGAAAAGCTTATGTATGAAAAGGCATTTTATCCTGTATTTTTTTAAAAAAGACTTCCAAACTATGTTATACGTAACTGTGAAACAACAACGCAACTACACTAGTTGTCGCCCGGGCCAAACCGTTCCCCCAAATGTTTGCCCAATTTTGCGCCCTTCCAATCCGGCGCCCGGGGTACAAGTTCCATTTGAACCCCTAGTTACGTCACTGCTATGGAAAGTATTATAAAATGCCAAAAGTATTATATAGATCTACTATTTTCTACTTCGGTATTGAATTCGCATTAGTTTGTAGTCTACCGTAGATTCATATGGCAAACAAAACTCACTTTTCTTTCTTTCTTTCTTTCTTTCTTTTTTAATGTTTGCCTTGGCGTTTGTTCAGTCTAGTAGTACTATCTAGAAAGAAAAAAAGAATAATTATGAAAGAAAGAATGAGGACCCAAAAGTCTTTGAAGGGACCGCGGTGGCTCAGTGGTATAGCGTTCACCTCTGGTGCTTGGGGTCCCGGGTTCGATCCCAGTCCCCACCAATTGAACTTTGTGGTGGACAACCGAACCATCAACGCTTAGTTTCTCTGCAGCCTCTCGTGTCATTTCTCGTTAAATTTGCTTCGGGGATCAGCTTCAATTCGTAGTTTCCGACGTTAGTGATCTTCCTTATCCTCCAGGTGTAAGTCCCCAGACAGAATTTTCGGGAAAACTAACCGTTTCCTCCGAAACTAACATAAAGTAAAGGCATATTTTTGGAATTGAGGGACCAGAGCCTTTTGCTTAAAATTCGTACTTTTTGCTATATTTTCTGTATTTTTTGATGGTTTAGGTTTGGTTACTTCAGTTTAGGTTAGGATTATTGGATTTGGAGGTCCAGAATTCGTTGCTTAAAATTCGTACTTTCTTCGTATATTTTCAGTTGTTTTGATGGTTTAGGCTAGGTTAGATTAGTTTAGGTTATGTTATGTTAGTACTTAGTAGTTACCCTTACGAAACATCAACTCATTTCTCCTGTAAACATGTATTTTTTACCTGATTTTGGCTTTCCAGTTCCAAAATTATCCCAAAGTAAATTGCAAGACATGTCCCTCAAGAAATAGTGTCCCAGTGCAGACTCCCTCATATTATGTTTTATCAATTCCTCCGGACGAAATTTTCTGAAATAAAGCATTTTCCTTGCCTGCTGAAAACCAGGAAGCCTTCATAACAGGGAGGATTCCTCTGCAATTCAGTCTGCATGCATAAAATGTTCTGTTGGTGCTTATTAAACATCACAATGAGCTTGCTCACGTCTACGAAACGAAAAAAAAAAAAAAAAAAAACGTTAATAGAAGCATTTTTGATAAAACTCCAGTAACCCTAAACGTAAATGCAATTGCCATTACTTATAAATAATGCATAATAAATTTCTTTGACTTTCAGATCGTGAGACAAGGGATCTTCTTGTAATATTTACACATGTTCATACTACGAAGACTGTTTCAGGATTACTAAACTGGATTGCATTAGTGCTGTTTCATTAGATGTGTTGCATTTGTGAAGCGTAGTAAGTAGTTGTATATATAGTTGTTTGAGGATTACTTACTGAATTCCATTTCATAACTTTGTTAATATGTGAGATTTACACTTCAGTTTTATATTGTTTACTTACTTACGCTTACTGAAATGCTATGCATATATGAAAAATACCACATCATCCTTCATTTGTCAAAGCTAAAATTATTTACACGTAGCTATATGATGTGCCATAGTTCAAATATTTATAATGTTCCCAGTCGCATTATTAGTGGTGTATGACGCCATATAACTGGAGTAAATATCTTGAAGGTAGTGCTTCACTTAATTACCTACGCAAGTGTTTCCCAAAAGGTGTGTCACATTTTATTTATTTATTTTTCAAATATCCAAAGTTAACAAACAACTAGCTACTTATATTTTATTGCATCGAGTTGCTACAGAGCAAAGCTTACATTTTGCGCATCAAGATACACCTACTCAGGTAACTAGATAATGTTCTGTTGAAATTAAAATTTTTAATTGAAGAGAAAAAATCATCGTGAATCGGAAGTGACTATTTTGAACTGAAATCTTGTAATCATGATAATTTAGTAAATGTGAAATAAAATTAAACCAATTTTGGAATTCTTGCTTCATATGTATGTTTTAGGATTAACTAATTCATATCGGACTACCGAAGAGAAACATCAAAGCAATTAATGACCGTGTCTATAGTGACAACTCCCAGTCACGACCCCTCTTCAGCAGGGATTTATTTGTAGCCAGGGAAGCCTGGGAATTTCCCCCCTTCTAAGTTTGACTTCCCTGTCTCTAGATTTAATTCAGTCTTCCAGCCTGGGAAAATATTTTCCCCCTTTCTTAGGCTATACAATCTGTTTTAAAGTACAATAATTCATTTTTTCAGTATGTTTATTGTCGCGAGCTGTGTTGGACTTGTTTATAGAATTGCTTCCCGAAGAAAAATTCTTTCAACTGGCATCACTACTTATTATTCTTAATCTGAGTAGCACAGTAATAAAAAAAGAAAAAACAACATTTTCAGTAATCAGTGAGCAGTCATAGCAATTGTGAATTGGTATCTTTTTCGTTGACAAGCACGTTAAAAAGAACAAAAGGAAATGGATATTAGACTATATTTTAACAAAAGAAAAGCTCCTGACGATGAGACAAGTAATTCCAGCGCACAAAGTAAGAGGCTTTGAAGATAGTGCAACGTCCGAAATCACATTAGAGATATCTCATCAGAAAAATGAAATGATTCGGGACCTAGTCAGTGACGACGCCAGAAGGGGGCAAGGGGGGCGAGAGCCCCCCTAGTAGCTACTTCTGCCCCCTGACTGCCACCTAGACTGCCCCTCCTACAATCTTTAAACATTCTACATATAGTATTTTATATGAGTTGTCGTAACCAATCTCATTGTCAAATTATAGTCTACTTTCCATGCATTTACTATGTGGCAGATTAGTCCTCAGTCTCTCTTCTTTGAGCGTCTGGGTATGCACGCATATTTCTGTTTTCTAATTTAGCATCTTTAGAGGTAAATTTTAGTTATACTTCTTTCTTATGATTTTTACTTATTGTGCCTAGCGAACAATGGTAGATTTGGTCGACTTGTTTTCTTCTCATTGGATCAACTTCGATTGGAAAGAAAAGAAAGGTAAAACCAGTTACGTAACTTGTTTGTAATTGGTGCTTGGGGTCCCGGGTTCGATCCCAGCCCCCGTCAAGTGAACTTTGTGGTGGACAAACACCTTGCGCGTAGGTTTCCTTGGGGTTCTCCCGTTTTCTCCCACTTTCTTCATTCCACCATTTCATTCATTACTCATCATCACCGTCTCCTTTAGCCTAACCGGCATAACCGTGGGACGTAAAACTCAAAGATTTCATTTTTTGTTTGTATTTATCCAGGTTTGAAGTTTTCAGTTTCATATTTTGTTTTATTTAAAACTTCTTTTTTCTGAAACATTATTCTCGGCTTTCAATATTCAGAGGATGTGCTTATAACAGCTTAGTCGTACCAGGGCTTATTTTTTTGAAGGGGATAAAAAGTTGTCTTTTCCCTTTGTGCAAATGATAATAATAAATTTATGCAATTAAACTGATTCCCAATAAAACGTATTGTCAGAGTGCTGACCTTTCGTTAGTAATTGGTATATACTAGTGCTCCATTACTTATTTTGTTTCAAAGTACTGACGTGACTTCTACCGTATTGACTAGGAACTGTTGAAAAATTCGTAGCCCAACCCAGAAGGAGAGCACGTGGAATGGTGAAGTTTTACTTCTTCTAAGCTTCCCCCGAGAGTCAATATACTACTTTGTACAGTGCTCCAGTTTTTACAGAAAAGTTGAAAAATCTGAAGATTTCCTTGCACCACTGTTCGTATTGGGAAATAAGTACACGTAATAGTTAGACGGAGCTAAATCTGCGGAATAAGAATGATGATCTATACATTGAAACCCTAGATTATGCAATGCCAGTTGTGTTCGCAGGGGCTTGATGGACAGGTGTATTCTCCTGAAGGAGCATAATTCCTTTCTTTTCATTTTCCGCGGCGTTGAACTTTGAATTTTTCTTTCAGTTTTGTAAGTAATGTAGAGATTCTGTAGTCTATGAGTACGACTCCATACTTATCCCAGAAAAATGTTGCAAACAGTTTCTCAACCCACTTCTCTGTCTTAAACTTCTTGGGGCGATGGAGAAATGAGTGCTACTACTCCATTGACTGTTGTTTCGTTTCAGGATCATGGTGGCGCAACCATATTTCGTCTATGGTTACTATTCGTGAGCGAAATTGATCAGCATTAGGGTCAAATTGGAAGAAGACTTCTCTTAATGCCGTTACTCTTTTATTCTACGGATAGATATTTTGGGAACTCATTATGCCGTAAACTTTGCGCATACCCAAGCCATTCTGAGTTATGCTACCGACGAGTTCCAAAGAAATGCCCATAACTGAGAAAGCGGGGTGCAGCCAGACCTCAGACTATAATAAGTATATCGTGAGTTTACTATACACTTTAAAAACTATATAAATAATAGCTTAAATTATTTTTGTCACTTAAAAACTAGGGTGGCCTAGGCCCTCCAGCCCCGGGCTATATCCACCACTGGCTGAAATCCTGTAATTTTCAAGAATAATGTCACAAATTGCATCCATGACTTCGGGAAGAGTCATTGCTTTTAATCATCCTGGATGTAAAGCATAATTTGTTGAGAAATCGACACGTTTATACTAAGCCATTTACTTCTTCACCACTCTATATAACGGTGGAGAGTCTCGTGGTGTTTCACTGATTTCCTAATGAATTTACTTCAGTGACTTTCCTTGGTGGAACAAAAATGTTATAACAGTTAGGATCTGGATGTTTGTGAAATTATCTGTTTGGGGACACATAATCACTTCAGAGGCCTGAGAAACAATAAGAATTTCATTATTAATATGAAAATTTGTATTTGTATATACATACAGAGATATGTTTTTCTAAACTACGGTTTCATTTTTCTACCTAGTACCTACACTCCTTCTGGATTCGACTACGATATTTTCAGCAGCTCCTCGTAAATTCTCTCTCTCTCTCTCTCTCTCTCTCTCTATATATATATATATATATATATATATATATATAGAAAGAGAGAGAGAGAGACGTAGCATATAGTTACTAGACGAATGTGTTACTTGTAGCATACGCGAATTCAATTTATGTTTAGGCTTCAAAAGTTTCATTGAAAAATATTTCATGTGCAGACGTTACTTATTTGTAGTAACAAATATTACTTGAAATAACTTTAATTTATAATCATATAGGTCTAATATAAAAACAGCAACGAAATACACAATGTAATGTAAAATAAGTCAAACGTAATAAATGTCATTTCTGGTATGGCAAATAGCCGCCCCCCCGAAAATGTATCTGCCCCTCCTTTGCCCCTAAGAACTTAAAGCTGGCGTCGTCACTGGACCTAGTGTTAATAATGGTAAGGTTATTTCTAGCCCCAGTGGTTTGTTCTCTTCAATATGTGATCAAAAACAATTTGCGAGTTAGAAAATTAAACGATGTGGCTAGGTGTTAAACAAAATACTAATGACATTCGCGTTGTGTGTACTATATGTGCTTCCGTTCGTGAACTCGGTATTGATACAGTGCGTGAGTTTTCTCGGGGTTCTTCTGTTTCCTTCCACTTTCTTCATTCCACCATTTCGTTCATTTTTCATCATCACCGTCTCCTTCCGGGCCGGCATAAACGTGGGACGTAAAACTTGAAGATTCCATTTTATTTCGGTATTCATACAGAAAGAAGAATAAATGTACAAAGTGTATGGTGCAACGATATTATTGCAAAAGCATCAAAGAAACGTTTTTATAAAATTTTTGACTACGAAAAGTCTATTGCACACAAAAAATGTTCATATGTCAATATGTGAACAAAGGGATAGGGAAGAAATATAGGTTTCAATGGCAAATGCAGAAGACAGGTGGAAAATTGTGAATGAAATTCGTGTTAAAAACACAGCTACGATATTTCGGACTGCCTACGCTATTGTCCAAAATCATCTATCGTTTACGATGCTCCCACATCTTATTAAATTACAAGAAATAAATTTAATGGACCTCGGACAAGTTCTTTACTCGTATGTTATATGTGCAAATATTATTGACTTTTAGCTACAGAAATGAAGGCAAACTGGTCGAATACCTTGCGCGTTCCGTTGAACCCTTCGAGCTAATGGTGGATGCAGGCACGTAGCCAGGATTTATTAATAGGGGTCCGTGGCAAAATACTGCGGTTATCACACCAGGAGCTCGATCATTCTAAACTACTTTACTGGTAACATTGGTCGTTCGGCCAGGATTTCGTAATGGGGAAGGGGGGGTCCGTAGCGAAATACTGTTGTTACACATCAGGTACTCGATCAATCTAAACTATTTTACTGGCAACATACCCAAACTAGTTTGTTAGGTCAATAAAATGAGGAAATGTTAGTAAGTATTGTAATAACAAACTATGAAGAAATCTCAAGTAAAAGAATATTTTTTAAAAAGTACTGAGAGGTAGACTTCCGAGATCATTCGAACTCGGTTCTCTTGTCTTTTTTCTTCTTACTTTTCTTATCTTCGTTTAATGCCGTCAAGGATAGCAACGAAACTTCTTTCGGCAGTAAAGACATCCTATAAAATGGATTAGTGTTACCGCGAAATTGAAAATTTCTTTAACAAGTGTAACTTGAATCTATGTTGCCATAGGTTCATGTTATTATTGGTGATTGTAGACATTTCTTAAGTTCTACCTGAGAGTCTATCTGATCGAACCGGTTTACCGACCGTCATTTGTAGTCCATAGAATTAGCACGGAGCTGGATGAAATTCTGAATGTTCCGATATAATAATATCCATTTTCAACTTGACCCCCTTCCCCCCGTTTCCTTCACAGAAAGCTCCTCATAATGGGGCGTTTACACTTGGTCGATTTAGTCGTACGACTAAATCGACTCGCTGCATTTGCCACTAAATCGAAGCAACTAGGCCGAATCAGATCCATGGATGTATTCAATCATTTCAACCACAGAAAATAGAACGTCTTTCAATTCAATTGCCAGTCGATTAGTCGCCTTCGATCAACAAGCGATTAAGTTGAAGTCCCGTTTACACTGTCGATTAAGTTGAAAGTGACGTCAATTCAACTGAATCGAACGCAAATCGACTAAGTGTAAACGCCCCATAAGAAAGAGTAACCAAACGCTTTCTATAGCTTTATATTTTTAACGCCGATTCTTCTTTTTCTCGTTTCTTTTTGTTTCCTTCCTCATTTTTTTCATTTCTGGCTCCGAAGGGGGGGGGGGTCCGGACCCCCCGGACCCACCCCTTGGCTACGTGCCTGGTGGATGAATCATCCACTGTGTCTCATAAACCAGTTCTCATTGTGTATATCCGTACTGTAGTTAAATACGTATGTATCAATATCATTTTAGGATTATTTGAGTTACAGGCAATAACAGGCAGAGAAGTTTGTGATTCCGTGATTATGTGAACTATGAATCTTTCCAAAACGCTATTACGGGAAAGATTTATGGCAGTTTGTCTGAGAGCGCCAGTAACATGCAAGGCGGAATAAATGATGGTGTCTCTTTACTGCAGCGAGAATTAGACACCAATTTACTCGTGTTTTACTACATGAGTCAGAAGATGGAACTGGTTGTTCACAACGTTGTTAATACGGTTTCAGATATGGTTCATTTTCAAAACTTTGTAGAGCGAATACACGGTGTTTAGTCAATATCCCCGTAGAACACGAGAAATCGAATTACTATCAGGAGAACTAAGTATTCGCTTCTATAATATTACTAAAGTTTTTGATGTACGGTGGTTAGGCTGTTCATACCGTTCAGTAGAAGCATTGTGGAAGTCCTACCCTGCGCTAGTGGAACACTTTCGAGAAGCTTCTACAAATTTGCAGAGAAGTTTTGAGCAGCGTGCAATATTTTCGGGCCTGCAAAATTTCACTAAGTGGAATTTTGTTTATGAAATGTCCATGATCCGAGATGTGCTGGAACCTCTAGATGACCTTAGCCTGTTTCTATAAGAAAGGTCGGCATCCCTTGTACTGTCCAGGCAATAAGCAAAATTGAAACAGCTGTACGTGTATTGGAAGCGTTGCAAGAAAAGGATGGAATGTTCATGGAAGAATTACAACGTCAGTTTGAAGAAACAGGTCAGTTTTGTGGAGTCCCACTTGCAAAACCCTTAGACAGTTCTCTTGAGAAGTACCAGCAAATAAGATTGCAATTCTGTCAGGGTCTAGCAGATAACATACGGTCTTGCTTTCCTAACGAAACGTTCAGTAGGGTCGAGGTTTTGCTACAATCTAAGTGGCCAGAAGATTGTCTGCAAGAATGTTATACGGCGACAAAGAAGTAATGGAAATTAAAATAAAATAAAATAAAATAAAATAAAATAAAATTTTCCTCTGATAATACACCCAAAATTCTGCAGCTCCTAATATTGGACCAAATCTACAAAATCTTAACATGAAATAATTGTTCTTCTAGTTTCTTCTGCATACTGTGGGAGAGGCTTTTCCAGCTTAAACTTACAGCACACCGACGCTAGAAACCGTTTATTTGTAAAAACCCTCGAATCTACCAGACATTACGAGATTTCTTTCAATGCAGAAAAGTATGTCATTAGCTGGATAAAAAGTAGACATCATGGACTGCTACCGACAAATCAACTGGGAAAAAGACGGTATCCGATTTAAACCAATCTCCTATTGCTTCACTATTCTAAAGTGAGGTACGGTGTGACAATACTATTAATTCTACTGGTACTAAAACTTATTTATGGTATGAAGAATAACATGTAGCACCGTCTTTCCCCTTCTATTTAATAAAATTAGATTCAAGTGTATATGCACGTATCACTGTTCTGCAAAAAGTAAACTCTTAACTTTTGTAGTATTTATCGTTCGGGCGATGAATTTCGTCTTCAAATACCTAATAAGAATGGACTAAAGAATTAGTTGACATAACAAAACAGTTTTACGTAGGAGTGTGACACTTGCTATGACAAGTTATGCAGGTTGCTATGTAACTATAGGGCTTTTGCTGGATGCTGCACATTTGTCTTCAGCAGTAGGACGAAAAGTAGCAAGGCAAGTAACGAATGTGATCTCATCTACCCAACCAAATTTTATCTAACGTCCCTACCAATATTTATCATAAAATTGTTTTCTTTAAATGAAAAAAACTATGAACGTGGAAACTGGCTATGAAACTAGTACCATAATTTCAAAGTATATAGGTTTAAAAATAACGTCCCAACCTGACTTTATAGTTGTTCTGTCATACGGAACACAATCTTTCATAAATATTCCCCCCTTCTACAAAATCCACAAATAAATCACTGCTCTTCAGTCTTATTAGAAAGAGAAAAATGAAGTGCGAGAAAGAAGAGAAGAATGTAGGAGAAAGGAGGAAAAAAGGAAGAGGAAAAGAAGAAAGGAAGAAGGAACTAGAGATAAAGGATTACTGGATAATTATGGAAATATGATAAAGGAACTTGAATAGTTATTAAAAGGTGATTCATATTCTAAGGTTATTACTTGAGGATCAATTCTGAAGTGATCTCGATGAGACACATGTTCCCTCATACTACCCCGACCTGGATCCAGGCAACTGCAAAAGTGGGACTTGCCCTATCCCAGCCCAGATGACGAGAAGTTTTAATTTAATTGTTTGCCTATTATTTCGAAATATTAAATAACCTATCTCCAGTATCTGAATATTCATAATGGAGATCGAACACACATTTGAATCAGCCAAGAGAAAAAAAAAATCAAAGTAATGTATATATTTTCCACAAATAGAAGTTTCTGAGATTTCTGAAAAGACTGTCATTATTCAGGCTCATCCTGTTATCTTGGCTTTTCTCCCAGAGCCGATTTAGACTACTTTAGAATTAGTTATCTTTCATGACCTCCGTCATACACTAATACATATAACATGCTATACAGACTTATTATAAACACTATCATAGTAAATCAATATTAAATGCTACCACTTAAAAACTAAATTTGTCATTCCTTCACGCACACGCCCATAGGACAGCGTATCGACATGGGTGAAAATAGTTCATAGAAACTATCTAGCTATGGCGAACATTTATTACATCTATGGGGAAATTAAACACAGAATTTTATAAACATACAATAAACATACATATAAATATATCAAACCATACGAAATTGAATAACAGCAATGTAATGGTATATATATATATATATATATATATATATATATATATATATATATATATATATATATATATATATATATATATATATATATATATATATATATATATAGGCCTATAACTTTTGGGGAATAGAATGTGAGTCCGTGAATATAGTTATATTCTACAATATTATGAGAAAAGAAAGAAAAGAAAAAACTTGAGGGTTAAAATGAGTCTTTATCTCATATATGAAAAATTTTAGGTAATTACACGAGTCCTCTCTCGTAGTTCTAGATAAGCTATAGTATCACACATATTATCAAAGCACCCTTTCTGGTGTCCATATATTTAACTTCATTTCATTTTCATATACACATATGAGATTATGTTTACTAATTATAACTGACACGTATCCTGTCCGTACACGTACTTATTGATACATTTCTCCCATTTCTGGATTAAGAGAACGAAGTATCGTCACTAATACGAGTATCACAGTGACTATGTTACTGATTCAGTCATACCATTTATTATTGCATTCACTATCTTCAAATTACTATCACCTGGTGCACACATTTGTCGTTAGATTCACACAATGTATAAAAGAATGAGAATTTTCCAAGTCCAGAAGGAGTTTCGTTTGTATTGAGAGCACGATTACTGAGGTGGAAATACTGGTTAAGTTTGAGGATTCGTACACTGAGAAAAATCCATTATCCGGACAGCGGTATATTGTACAAATACAAGGATTCGTTATGTTTACTAAGGAAATCTGTACGGAGCGTACTTTATCCATATACTACATAGGTACTGCCTTTTACCCGCTTAGATATTACATCATGTCTCTGCAGGATGTCTGATATCTAACAATCTTCTGTATTTTACATACGTATACGTATGTTAAATACTTCAGCTATACGTTATATACGTCCATCTGTGTGTAAGATCCAGACCGCCTATAGACACTCTTTCTTTCGCCATGGCTGACGTCATTGAACTACCGTCTTTTGCTTGCGAAACGAGGTTGTTTACAAACGGAACAGAAGAGAGGAAGGAAACCTGGGAAGCCTGGGTAAGTACAATAGTTAACTATTACTTTAGTTAAATATTCCCATTAATTATATATTCTTTTAGTGTAACTTGCTTTAATATAGTACTAAGTAAGTAATGTAGTTTATGACTACAATTCTTACTATTGTAACTCGTAAATGATTGAGGAGAATGGAATGGGTGAATCTGAATTTTGAAAAAACTTTGAATATTAATGTTTTGAAACATATTATGTTTCAAGGTAGCAAAATGAATGTTATGTGTTTATTCATTCCATTTTATATGTGACGATTTATTACTTGGTGCAGATTTACTACAGGACTGCTTAACATAATTGCTAATAAACCGTTTTCAGCGCGGAAATTTCCTTGTGTAGTGAAGATTTAGGATTTAGATTTCTGGGCTTTCGGCATCAATGGCCTTGTTACCCCATATGAGGGATGACTTTCCTCGGCGAGTACACTATCCGGGGAAAGGAAGGGAAGAAAGGATTGGGGAAGGAAGAAAACGGCCTGGGACCTATATGTTAGGTACCACTCCGGCATTTGCCTGCTGTGAATGAGGAAAACCCAAGGAAACCTCATTCAGGATGGCTGGACTTAAAATCTTTTGATACTTTTTCGACCGAGTTCTCCCCCGGGATCGAACCCGGAACCGTTCGCACCGAAGGCGAGAGCGCTAGCGACTACCCTACGCGGGGCCACTTGTGTAGTCTAGAAAACTCATTTTTACTAGGATATTTGCAAAATTTTTTTTTTTTTTTTGCTTTTAGTTTAACGCCCCATGATTGTACATCAATGTAAGAGAGAAGGTGACAATGAGATACATGATAATGGTGGAATCAAGAAAATGTAAGGAAACTGGAAAGTCTTAAGAATAACCACACCTACAGTGTTCACCAAAAGGCTATTTGTCGGGAGCAGGAATCGAACCAGGGACCTAACGCGTCAGAGGTAAGCGCTCTACTACAAAGCTTTCTTTTGTTTAAAGAACTTGTTTACATTGAAATATATATATTTTACGAAGATACTAACATATTTTACAGCCTCACTGAAATTAAAAAAAAAAAAGTAGTCAGGGAGAGTTTACTTGTCAGATTTTTATTTTTTAATTTAATTTATTTTTATTTTTATTTATTTTTGCTTTGTTATGTTCCCTAGTTAATTAATGTTTGGGTTACTGAAAATTAAAACCTTTTTAGTATTATTGTTATGTCATCACTTTGGAACCAAAAAAGTTAGATTTTTTTTCTTGTGTTTTCATATAGGAAGTTGGTAAGTTTGTGCCTTAGCATTGGTTTGGTTTCTAGAACGTAATTGAAGGTCATGTTGAGTTGAGTCTTGGCGGGTTTAGAATTCGTGAAGTGTCAGGCACTGCTTGTGCCCCTGTCTTCTGTCTGTGATGTTTCCTGGCTTTGGGCTGTGAGGTATTTATGTTGAGGAGTACCAACGCAGGCCGCGTGATATACAGGTAGCTTCAACAGCTACGAGTGCCAGATGTTCATCTTTCGTTACGGCGTGACTAATGCAGTATAGTACTAGGTTCAAATTCTATGGGTGGTAAAAATGGTCGTGGTGTGGTAAGAAATACAACGTAATTGTTATTAGTTTATTAGTGTTTCTTCATAGTATAGTTTCACTATTTCTAGAAGGAATTAAGTATTAACGAAGTAATAAATAAGCAAAAGCACACTTTGATTGGCGTTAACTATTTCTCATACTCCATTGAGAATGTTTTGATCCTCAGTTGCGCAAACATCCAGTGTGCGTTTTTTTGTTTGCTTACACTGCCTTATAGATGAGCTCCCTCGTGGCTAAGTGGTTAGTGAACACGCCTTTGGCGTGGGACACCCGGGTTCGATTCCCGGCCGGGGGCCGCGGTGGCTCAGTGGTAGAAGGTTCACCTCTGGTGCTTGGGGTCCCGGGTTCGATCCCAGCCCCGCCAAGTGAACCTTGTGGTGGACAAACACCGTGTGCGTGGGTTTTCTCGGGGTTCTCCCGTTTCCTCCCACTTTCTTCATTCCACTATTTAATTCATTACTCATCACCGTCTCCATTAGCCTAACCATCATAACCGTAGGACATAAAACTCAAAGATTTCATTTCATTTTTTCGATTCCCGGCCGGAGCTTATGTGGTTCGGATTCCACGTTAATCTGTAGGTCCACGTCTCATACAGCCTTGCTGCTGAAAGGAACGTTAAAATCAAATCAGCACTGTTTTACAGATGCAATTGTTCGATTCCGAGTTCGAATGAAGCTTTTTACGGGCAGGGGGCGACTTTTATATATACAATCCAAGGATTTTAGTTATTAGTCAGTGATGCAATATATAGACCTATATATATTACAAAATTGAAAGTGACTATGTTTGTGACTCTTAATCTCTTAAGAGCTGCGGTGGCTCAGTGGTAGAGCGTTCACCTCCGGTACTTGGGGTCCCGGGTTCGATCCCAGCCCCCGTCAAATGAACTTTGTGATGGACAAACACCTTGTGCGTGGGTTTCCTCGGGGTTCTCCCGTTTCCTTCCACTTTCTTCATTCCACCTTTCATTCATTGCTTATCATCAGCGTCTCCTTTAGCCTAACCGGCATAACTGTGGGACGTAAAACTCAAAGGTTTCATTTCATTTTTTCTTAATCTCTTTGGAATCTTGTACTTAGGTTCACAGCGGAAGCGACGAAATAACTCGACTCATCCATTGTAGCTCTCTTCGCAACCAGTTTCCAAAATGTTGGCAATAAGTTTGCGAAACGGGATATGACGACTCCAATTTTGGGTGAAAAGTCGCTATAAAAAATAATAGAGAAATTCATTGTCTATAAGCATTGTTTTAAAGTTGTAGATGTAAACTAAACAATATGTTCTACTCACTGGCGCAAATCCGTGGGGGGGGGGGGATGACGGATACATGTCCCCTCCAATCTTGGAACTGAGGGGGACTTCTCCCCAATAATCCGATTTGAAATGTGTTTTTTGGGAGAAATTTGATTATTTTTGTCCGATTGCTACAAAGGAATGTGAGATAAAATAGATGTCCCCCAGAATAAGCCTCAAATCTGCAGCCTCCCAACGCTGAAAACAACTCTGATCCTCCACAACATTGTTTTTCAACTTCATAAGTATTTTGGACATCGTCAAAAAAAAGTATGGTAACGGTCTTACCCCCCCCCTCCCAATGTTGAAGACAGATTTGCGCCGCTGGTTCTACTCACATCTTTGTAAATAGGGCGCAACCAATCCTTTAATTCAGGGATCATTTTTTTGTAAAAGAAAAAGTGCAGAATAATTAAAAGACCCCAAAGGACAAATATAACAAACATCTTCTTCGCCTTTATTCACGCAATCTATAGCTAATCTTGTTGCTATCGGTAATGATGTATTACGTGTGTTTCTCAACGGAAACTCTGCGAACTAAAGGACATCAAGTTTGTAGTTGTTCTTCGTTAGAGGGCAAGGGTAACATAACAATGCAGGATTGTGGGGCAGTGAGTATGCTGTATTTCCAAACTCTTCATCAGTTGCGCTGATTAAAACAAACAAACAGAAAAAAAGAACGTAAAAACTGTTTTGAACTAATAATGCTTCTCTACAGATGAACATTTTGTTTGGAGCAGAAAGTCGCTAAATGTGTAAGTAGGTAAATCGTCATTTAAAAATCACCCAAAAAAGTCTCCAATCGGAAAAAAATATTTTTTGTCGCTATCGTAGGGCGACCATACGTCCCGTTTTGACCGGGACAGTCCCGTTTTAGTGGCGTGTCCCGGCCGTCCCGTCAGTAGATGGAAAAAGTAGTATTCGTCCCGTTCTATGTAAATGAAAGAAGTAAATAACAAACCCAGTATCTTTACTCCTTTTAAAAGTATTAATAATTAATAATAACAAAGAGGCAAAAATTGAACTGAAATTCCCTATATTAAACATACTCTATAGTTCGCAGTACTGCTCGAAAGGCAGCAGAGGTTTTAGCAGTTGGTTGTGTGTTGAACAAATTTCAACGTGTCTTTCCTTTTTCATAAGTACCCGTTCTGTAACAAAGAGAGAGAGGAGGAAATCTGATATCAAGGCACTGATAAGAACAAAGGTAGATCTAAAAGTCTAGGGTTGCAAGAACCTGTCCCGTTTTTAACTGAAAATTTTATGGTCAACCTACGCTATCGTTGAGGTCGAATTCCCCTTATTTAGCGACTTTACCCAAAATTGGCAACATTGACCCCCACCGAACAACCAGGGTTGAATTCAGGGGGTAGCCCGGGGGGAATCTCCCCCCCGAAGAAAATTCATTCCCCCCCCCGGAGAAACTCCCAAAATTTCAGTCACAAAATGTAGAAATTACTTCACCCAATTATTTGCTTTTCTGTCCGTGTACGTGCAGACGAAATCCGATCTCTCAATATACATATAAATGACGCAGACCCATTCTATATAAATGTTAACATGTAACATCTAAGATAGAATACCAAATAGTGAATAAAACTTGTATTTCTTAACGCTATGACTGAGTTTGGCAGAACATGAAATTGTTAACTGTTGAAGAAAGGTTTGTATTTTAGTAGGTCTCGCCCTATATTATATATTAGTAGGTAGCACTAGCACAGGTTGAGATACGAAAGGAAAGATAGGGAAGATCTTTCGATCATTCCATATAATCTCTCATGTCAGCAGACTTCAGTTCTTGAAAATATACAGTTCCTACATTATTTGAAATAGGGCGCCTAAATCCCATTTCTCGCATCGGAAGTAACAGACGTAAATGTGTTTTACGATTGTTAAAGTAAACACATCTTTCTTTAATTAAAAATAATTCAGTTAAAGGGTGAGATTCAGTGGGCGTCATTTAGAGGGATCAGGGAGGAACAGTTATCCCTCCTTGATTAGAGACTTATATAGAATTTATCAATATGATAATAGTATATAAGTGAAAGATTGCTATTGAAGGTGGCCAAGATCCTGCTCAGTGCCGTTCCATGGGGGAGGGGCAAGCGGGGCGACGGCCCCGGGCGCCGAAGTAAGGGGTGAAAAATTCGGGAGGGAAAAAGAAAAAAGAAGGAAAGAAAAACAGAGGAATGAAATACATGTGGACATATATAAAATGAAAGGAAAAAAGTAATGAAAAGTGCTCAAAATCAAGGAAAAGCAGGGTTTACTTTTTAAAATTTTCCCACCTTTGGCGGCTGGTCTGTCGACCTCACTCATATATATGGGGATGCCGTCGTATACTCTCGCGCCAAGCGCTGATTTTCCACGACACGGCACTAATCCTACTGAAGATTTCGTCAACTAAACTATTGATGTATATGCAGTGAAGAAACCAAGGCTAATATGTTTGATTTAGAATCAGAAGTGTGAGAAAGAATGATAACTTTTTATTAAGATATTCCTAAGTATGTTTGTTTTAGGAGAAAAAATATTTCAGTTAATTTAAATCTTTTTAAATATTTTTACATTAGTAACAAACAGTAATTACTGAATATAGGAAATAATAAAAATAGTTACTGTAAATAGCAGTTAAAGTTTAGTCTAAACTATTTTTGCCAGTCTTTATTTAATGTTTTAGATGAAATCAAACGATTGTTTTCTTAAAATTATAATCTCATTGAATATTTATCAGCAATTAGTCTCAATATTAGGTAAGATGTGTATGTGAATGGAATTGTTAAATATGCTGCTTTCTTGAAAAAAATACAGAAAAATAACCCTCCCCCGAGCAGTTGACATTCCCCCCCGGGTGTAAATGTCTGAATTCAACACTGCGAACAACACCCCGTTATCTTTAGCCTAGCCAGCATAATAGTGGGACGTAAAACTTAAAGATTTCATTTCGAACAACACTCCCAGAAACCTATTGTTATACCATTCCCAAAACACCCTTTTGTACAGTTCTCCCTATTCGAAAAAAAAATTGTAAATAGCAGTGTTCATATATAAATATGGAACTCAATTTCCCTGAATTTTCCAGGTTTTCCAGGTATTAATTTTTCAATTTCCAGGTCTAGTGGAAGAAACTAATAGTACGAGAACACATAAATTTTAAGAATACTATATTTATATATTTGAGAATGGCCACCCTTCTCCCCAATGAACGATTGCAATTAAATATTGAGTCACAAGAAAATAAATAATTAAAATAAATAAAATTTAAGTTGAAAAATATGAAGTTGAGAAACCTACTAAGGGAATTATATAATACTTTTGTTCCATACTTGAATACATTCAAAATATACAAAAATATTGGCTTGGGGAAGAAGAAAGGGCCCGCGAGATTTTAACTGATTCTTATAGTACTCGACAACAGAAATAAATTACTGAAAGAATTTTCAAAATCGGCGCAGGTAAACATGCAGAAAATCGCATTTTCATGTACCGGTTCAAAATGGGGAAGAAAAGACGACCGCGAGATTTTAATTGATTCTTGTAGTACTCGTCGAGAGAAATCGATTAGTGAAGGAATTTTCAAAATCGGCGCAGGCAAACATAGAGAAAATCTCATTTTCATTTTCCGGTTCAAAGTGGGGAAATAAAAAGGGCAGCAAGATTTTAACTGATTCTTGTAATACTCGACGAGAGAAATCGATTAGTGAAGGAATTTTCAAAATCGGCGCAGGCAAGCATGAAGAAAATGGCATTTTCATGTATCAGTTCAAAATGGGGAAGAAAAAAGGGCCCGCGAGATTTTAACTGTTTCTTGTAGTACTCGACGAGAGAAATCGATTAGTGAAGGAATTTTCAAAATCGGCGCAGGCAAACATGGAGAAAATGGCATTTTCATGTACCGGTTCAAAATGGGGAAGGAAAAAGGTTCCGCGAGTTTGAACCGCTACGATGTATGTTCACGAATGTCCCCGTCTTCTCAAATTTAGTTAATTACTGTGACACTGAAACATGTGACACAGAGTCACATTGTGGATGACTGCAATCGGCAACCACTGCACATATACTCCTCCCGCCCCACAGTTTGATTATTTCGATCCATTCCTCACGTGCTAACGGCATGGTTCAACATCTGCAAGAAAGAGGTAAATGTAACGTTCAATTGGCAATAGCTTTTCACCAAATTAAGCTGCATGAAA
This sequence comes from Thermobia domestica, assembly GCF_964235325.1. Taxonomy (NCBI): domain Eukaryota; kingdom Metazoa; phylum Arthropoda; class Insecta; order Zygentoma; family Lepismatidae; genus Thermobia; species Thermobia domestica. The sequence continues at coordinate 253,214,554 of NC_137457.1, read as the reverse complement.
TCTGATTGCATATTTGACATACTGAGAAAATTCTAGTCCGTGGCCATATGTATCACATATCCCATCAATTCATAAAAATTTTGAACACAAAATTACGGTCGTCCGTGTGACGTACTCCCAAAAGGCCTAATGTGTATCACCCACCTCACATTCAATGAAACCACATCCGTGTAGAATTTAGAAAGGAACTTCTTATGATGTATACAGGATGTCTCAAACGTTCCCTGACATAGGATAACTCTGTTATTATCAGAGTTACAACAAAATGTAAGAGGAAAAACATCTCGAAATATGACGTTTTCAATCTAAAGTGAACACTTTTTAAAAAAAAAATCGGACGAGATGTTTGTGCTGTATACTCTTTATGCACCCAATTTTAAATGAAAATGCAACGTTGTCATTTACCTGGACCCACAACATAAGTGAATGAAGTTACTGTTTGAAACGGGGGCTGGCCATCGACATGTTAGCGTAAAAGACAGTAACTTCACTCACTTACGTTGTGGGTCCAGGTAAATGGCAATGTTGCATTTTCATTTCACATTGGACGCATAGCGAGTGTACAGCGCAAACGGGTCATCCGATTTTAAAAATTCCTTCACTTTAGAATGAAAACATTATATTTGGAGACGCTTTCCAAAGTAGTATAATTTAGTTTGTTTAAATTTACAATTTAATACAAGTAGATTCGGATTTATATGCGTAGGATTTTGTATGCATCTAACTAATGAATTCTTTATTTTCATGCTTAACTTAGTGACTTGGCTTTGGACTGCAACTGATTATTGTAACCCATTATTGCTTGAGAAGAAACAAGATATCCGAATCTTCATTTGGAGAAATCAAACGTCTATTGGAAAGCTGGGGATTACAATCATTAATTTCTACATTTCAAGGTGCGTAAATTATATATTCTGTGTTTGTTGTTAAATTACTATTACTATTATTGGGTTTAGAATCAATCAAGCACTTCATGATATTTTATGGGGATCAAGATGGGTGCCGGATAGATAAGTATTTGAGCGTCAGGCTCTTATTTCTTTTCAATTTAATATTTAATCAATGATTATTTTTCTCCCTCATTATTCCACCAAATCGTATTCCAAGATCATATATCCATTTTTGATCGATATATCCATATTTTTGATCTCTTTCATATTTCTATATTTTCGATTTTTGATATTGTTTATATTTCGATATTGCTGTATTTTTCGATATTTCGAACAAGTTTCGATAGTTTGTCAATATCGATTATCTATATCTAAATTCGGATATCCCAAAGCCCTATCGAACCCCCTCCGAAATGAAGTTTTTGGCTATGGACCTGATTAGGGATGCGCACGAGACAAGACGAGACAGAATTTTTGTTACGAAATTCGAGACGAGATAGAGCTCTTCCAATAGAAACGGATCCAGTTTTCGAGACGAGACATAACTTTCGCGGCACCTTTTCGAGAGGAGACAATCTCAAATCTTTTCTCTTGCGCATCCCTACACTTGATCATGAGGTATCAAAAAAAAAAAAGTTAATGAGAAATACCGGTAACATGTAAATACAATATAGGTAGCTAAAACATTTTTGTTTTCATTCTTCAGTAATGCATTCTTATTAATCTCAGGGGGGCGCGGTGGCTCAGTGGTAGAGTGTTAACCTCCGGTGTTTGGGGTCCCTGGTTCGATCCCAACTCGCGCCGTGTGGACTTTGTAGTGGACAAACACCGTGCTCGTGGGTTTTCTCGGGGTTCTCCCGTTTCCTCCCACTTTCTTCATTCCACCATTTCACTCATTTCTCATTATCTCCGTCTCCTGTAGCCTAACCGGCATAATCGTGGGACGTTAAACTTAAAGATTTCATTTTTTATTAATCTCTGTATTTTATAGTGTATTCTCAAGCTTAAGGTGATGTATAATTAAATTTTGAATTCAGTTAACTTATTTTGTTTCTCAGATTGTTTTTAAAATGTATGTACAAACGTTTATTTTCATTCTTGAGAGTTTAAAGTGACGTATAGTTATTAAACATAGTATTTAATATTGTACTCTTAACGTGGAAGTGATATACAGTTAACTTTTGAATTCAGTTAACATTTTTCTCTCTGAAATTGCTTTAAAAAGTATGTAAAAACGTTTTTATTTAATTTCTTGAGTGCTAAAAGTGATGCAAAGTTATTAAGCTTACTACTTTATATTGTATTCTTAACCCTAAACTGATACACAGTGCGTTTTTGAATAAATTATGTCAAGTTATTTGAGTGACGAACACTGGTAGAAAATCCTGACTACTACTGGAACATTTTGATTTTAAGGTGACGACTACTGGTGCAAGGATTTTAAAATATTGTTTTTCCTCCAACGGCTACTCCTTTTTTAATTCTAACTACATGGTCATTATAGGAAGGATCAGTGAGTCTTTCCAACTATGGTACAGCTCCGACAGATTCACGATGCTCAGAGAAGAGACAAAATAGTATGTTTTCAACCTTAAAGTGAGAACCACTGGCGTTTTTACCCTGCTATGCAAAAGTAAGTGAGTACTCCAATGGAGTTCCAATGCGGTACTTAATTTCTGCGTTTTAGATATATGGAAATACATGTCTCTAAAATGTAAAGAACTGATTTTTTTTTTTTTTTTTTTTTTTTTTTACTGAAAACTGCAACTCGGTAAGCCTTATGGATACCGAGGTATGGGAAAATAAACTATAGGTATGTGGGGCTTGCATACTTGACGCTACAATTCGGAAATTGAATTAAAATATGACTAACGGCTATCAGGATGTTGTCAAATAACGGGAGGACCAACACAGTTAAGGGGTTTTCGTGTTAGATGCTAAAATTTCCGAAATCGGTCATGGAAAGTTAATAAACACCAGTAGCAATTTCATCTTAAAGTAATTAGATATCTTCATGGGGTGTTAGAACATCATGGAGTCTACCAAAATTAAATTTTAAAAGCTTTTGAAAATATAATCTGACATTTGTAAACAGTATTTGAAATATGTATTTACCCAAAACTTCCAGCTAGTACATCTAACATCTGGAGAAACACTGTGAAATAAAAGCTTGAAATTTCGGAAACAATTATTGGTCGCAACAAAATTAAATAAGATGGTACTTCTATGGGTTAAATCAGTACCTCAGTACAATTTCGATCGAAAGATTAGTTCAGTCCTAGGTTTTCTTCAGGCAATTCCAAGGGTTCATCGAGCTGTGCAAAAGAATGAAAATTCGCTGTCAATATCTAAGATAGTAAATAAGATATAAGGAATTATATATTTTATGACGTGAAAATAGAGATCTTTATGGATTTGTACTTTTGGGTCTTTCCTAAAAGAAAAAAATTCAGAAAACTACTGTATATACCTTAATAGACAATTCAGTGGGCGGGGACACAGTAGCTTAGTGGTAGGGTATTTAACTAATCTTTTTTTTTTTTTTTTTTCAGAAACTATTGGAGTATTCACTTAACCCATAGAAATACGATCATACTTAACTCCCTATTTAATTTTAAAATTAAATAAAAGGAAATATTTCAGTGTAGCGACCCACGATTATGCATTTTAGTCTCAGGGAGATTATGATTAAAGCAAGTGAATGTTGTTGACAGAATTGATGGAATGCAAAGGTGGGAGGAGAGTACCCCGAGAAAACCCACGAATACGATGTCCACTACAAACTGACTTGGCCGTGGATCGAACCAAGAACCCAATACACCAGAGGTAAGCACTCTACCACTAAGCCACTGTGCCCCCGCCCATTTAATTGTCTATTAAGGTATATACGGTTGTTTTCTGAAATTTCTTCTTCTTACAGCAAATACTCAAAAGTACAAATCCATGTGGGTCTCTATTTTTACGACGTCATAAAATACATAATTCCTTATATCTCGCTTGCTATATTAGATATTGACAAAAAATGTTCACTTTATTTCAGAGCCCGATGAACGCTTGGAATTGTCCAAAGAAAATTTAGAGCTGAATTAATCTTTCGATCGAAATTGTACTGACGAGTCTGAGGTTCTCACTTAACCCATATAAGTACCATCTTATTTAACTTTTGTTAGGATCAATAATTGTTTTCTGAAATTTCAAGATCTAATACGCTTTTATTGTATGGTGTCTCTCTAGCTGCTAGATGTACTAGCTGGAACTTTTAGGTAAATACATATTTCTAATACTCTTTACAAATGTCAAAATATATTTTACAAAACTTTTAAAATTTAATCTTGGTAGACCCCATGATGTTCTTAAACTCCATGGAAATACCTAATTATTTTAAGATGAAATTGCTACTGATGCTTATTAACTTTACATGACCGGTTTCGGAAATTTTACCACCTAACACGAAAACCCCATAACTATATGGATCCTCCCTTTATTTGACAATATCTTGATAGTCATATTTTAATTAATTTTCTAAATTGTACTGTCTAATATGCAAGCTCCACGTACCTATGGTGTCGCTTTTTATTTCACCATATTTCGGTAACTGTTAGGCGTACCGACTTGCGGTTTCGGTAAACACACACCTCTAACGTTCTTTAAAACGTTATTAAGACATATTTTAGAATATTTAGAAATGAGAGTTCTGGGAATATCATGGTACCCGAAAACCCCCATCAGGGCGTGTGTGTAGTGTATTTAATTGAAACTACTTTTGAGGTTGTTGTAAGCCCTCGTAATTACGTTTCCGAAACTGCACCATCTAGTACGCAAACTCCACAGTTCTGTAGTGTCGCTCTTTATTTTCCCATATCTCGATATCCATAAGGCTTACCGAGTTGAGGTTTTCGGTAAACAGATGTCAGTTCCTTACATTTTAGAGACATATATTTTCATATATCTAAAAAATACAGACATTAGGTACCCCATGGTAGCCCGAACACCATTGAGGTACCCACTTACTTTTGAATGGTAATACATTTTGAGTTGTTGTTCAGCATCAATAAACACTTCATAGTTTTTCTACGTGCAACCCAAAAGTCCATACCTGACCTAACAGATTTTGTCCATTTAATCTCAAAAATGTTAAGATACTTTGTATTGTTAAGTACAACCAAATTAAGCACACTGAATATAACATTTTAAATATTTTCTGATTTTTGTTGCAGGTATTTCGTGCATCAAACCAGGATTCTGCTTGAAAGACAGTCAAAAGAAGCAGTGTAGGTTGTGGCTAAAAGTACGCCCTTTCTGAAGACAGACTCAGTTGTACTTACATTATTTTGTACGAATATATAACCCTAATAAAGATACTGTACTACAAATTATTTCTTTCTTCCATAAATTATAATAAAATATTATCTCTGTTTAAAGAAAATGATTGTTAATGTTAAGTCATTTTAATTCTTTTTCTCTGTAATAAGAACATTATCCCTAGCAATATTTTTTATCTTTGTGCTATTGCGATTGGATGAAGTAAAATTCTATACGAAGCACTATTATTTCAGACATGCATTAATAACTAATGTATTGTTCTGTATGTAAGACAATGTGTATACTGAACATGTCTAGCGAAGGTGTTGTTTTAATACAGAATCTATAACTCAGCTTTTCAGTAGTCAACTTTATTGGGAATCCGAAGAAAGAAGTTAAAAAAAAAAAAAAAAAAATGTTGGACTTACCAGCGTGTGTGTTCGAATTCTGGACTAATCCAAATTATCCAGAGAAATCATTATATATTTCTTTGTTGCTATTTCAGATGTATCCTTTATCCAAGTCGTATGAAACGGAGACTTCATACATCGCTATACTTTGTATGAACTATGTTCCGTATTTACTTAATCACTTTGTAACTTTCTCTAGTGTTGACAAGGCCGCAGGTGTCAATCGAATAGTTTAGTGTTTCACTCATGTCACCTTGTGACTAAGGTACGTCCTGTCGGTATATATATGGTACTGGGTTCAATTAGCGATAAAATACATTTTTAGCGTTAAACAAATGCAAAAATCTATACGAAATGAGATACCGTGATCTCTGACTTACGGATAACACCAAGCAACTAATGGTACTGAGTGTGATTGAGTTTACTAATTACTATTTGGCTAAAATCAGTGTTCCTTTATCTATAGTTCTTTTCGTGCTTTGAATTGCAAAGTTTGAAATAACCGTTTTAAATTATTGTGTATATATATCTTCCGAGTAATTCTGAGAATCATTGCTCTTTCTTTAAGCAATGTATGAGACTGTTAAATTGCTCTTTCTTTAAAATGTTGCACTAAGAAGGATGCATCCAGGAAAGTCCAAATTTGCAGAATGTCTATAGCAGGGAAGAATAAATATGTTTAGTCGATGGCTGCACAACGCCTCCGCTGTCACCACGTTGTCACACAGCGAATACAGCGAACGTTTAAGAGTATTCTGCACTTACTATTAGGTATCGGCCTGGGAACTTTGGCGCATCTACCCAGTCTCCTTCTTGGTGTTTCATTTTTAATGGCGAGTACTGAGTAGGAATAATATTGTAAGCGAATGCGTTTCCGGCTGACACCACACTTTTAATTATTGCGACATTAAAAAAAAAAAAAAAAAAAAAAAAAAAAAAAACCTGTTAATTAAAATGTACAGAGAAGTTATTTCTGGAAAATTCTATTCAGGCCTCTTGTGGTAACAACTGCACTTTAGTAGAAGATACTATTAAGGAAAAGAATGAGGTAAAATAATCTTTATATCGTACAAGCAATGGATGATAACAGCTTAATAAATGATTGTACGTAAATCTTTGAAATGAAATGAAATGAAATCTTTAAGTTTTACGTCCCACGGTTATGCCGGTTAGGCTAAAGGAGACGGTGATGATGAGAGATGAGTGAAACGGTGGAATGAAGAAAGTGGGAGGAAACGGGAGAACCCCGAGAAAACCCACGAGCACGGTGTTTGTCCACCACAAAGTTCACTTGGCGGGGGCTGGGATCGAACCCGGGACCCCAAGCACCAGAGGTGAACGCTCTACCACTGAGCCACCGCGCCCCCCTTGTACGTAAATCTTGTTTGAGTTTGAATATAGGATTGTATAAGGCTGTGCATTTTGCATTATTATTGAGGTGCTGCAACTAACTAACTGCAAACCATATGATAAATTCTTACAGTAATATATCACATATTGATTTACTCTGTATGGAAACGAAAATAGTTTAATATATGGTTAACCTCCTTTGTGCCAGGGGCGGATCCAGAGGGGGGCGATCGGGGCGATCGCCCCCCCCCACAAGAGGAAACTTTCTTATTTTATATATAAATAAACCCATCCATAACAAGTTTGGAGCTCTTAAAAGTAGCAGTATTACCGCCGACCGCCCCCCCCCAGAAGTCCGTCCTGGATCCGCCCCTGCTTTGTGCCCATAATTTTAAAATTAACGCTTGTGTCACTTTTCAACACTTGACTTTGCAGTAGCTTTCCAACGAATTAGCAGGAAGCCCAAACTTATAGGACACCCTGCAGGTAAATACATTTCTTTGGACAGTTTCACTGCTCCAAACTAAGATTTGAAAAGTGTAGTATTGTTAATTTTATTATTATTGGCACAAAGGAGATCAACCATATTTTAAGCTATTTTTGTTTTCATACAGAGTAAAACAATATTTGACAACATTACAGTAAGAATGTATCATGCACTTTGCAGTATGTTGCAGCACTTTAATAATGGTGCACTATACGTACACTCTAGATCCTGCATATGTCCGATCCATACATTACAAGAAGGCAATACGTATTCGATACAGGTAAAATCTGTATATTTCATATGGACAACCTATTAGCTATATACATCCAATCTATACATTACATATGGCCAACCTGTACGCGACATACGTATAATCTATATGCTGCATGCAGACAGTCTGTAAGCTACATATATGCACTCTGTATGGTGCATACGGATATTCTGTATGCTGTATCTGGACAAGCTGTGTGCGACATAAGGAAAATCTGTATAATACATACGTACAATACGTATACTGTATCTAGTCGTACGTATGGGGCACAAGTACAATATAGATGCTGTCTCGGGGTTGAACGCAAGAAACATACGTACAGAACGTATATTGCATACTTCTTGAAATCATGCTCCGTCCTGATAGTCAGTGTATGTCGTCATTATTAACCCACATGCTACATACGACCCTGACGTCACAAAGCTAGATATTACCTCCGTATATACTTGTTACTGCAGATAACGTCACACGAATGACGTCATTGCACTTGTGCAGACAGTACGTATAATACATACTTTTTCAGCTATACGTTTGCTGCAGGATGTTATATACGGTTGTACGTTAAGTCCAGAAACTACAGGAATTACGAATGTAACCTACGTTTTTAAGTATGCCACCTACATTTTTTTTTCTCAGTGTATAGGAGGGATGGAATCGAAATGTAATTTTACAGAAGGATTTCAGTTTACTAACTTGAGGGTAGATTTAATAATACATTAGGGATAAGATAACCTTCCTTCATCCCATGCTACATGCAGTTAGTGTAATACAGACGATGTTAGCTGTTACGTATGTTACTTAATAATATCACAAAAATTGAAGAGAATATCTATCATGCGGCGGTATCTTCTAACATTCACATTTTATATTCGTTGGATATTTCGGAACTATGGCAACCAATGACCGTTCGGGGTAAGGTACCAAGACCTTTTACACATATGTATTTATTCAATTCACCATTATACATTTTACTTTAATATTATATTTATATTCCACATGTATTTATATCTCGATATACATCTACTCAATAATCATTTAAACAATCAAATTAATAACCCCGACAAATTAAATTTTCAGGTTGCAACACTTTGTATAAGAGAATCCGAATATATCACAAATGTAACAATTGACCGCACATAATAATAAAATTTACATATATTCTCAAGCATTTTATTTAAAGTAGTAGACATTTAATTCGCAGAGCAGGCACGTAAACATAGAATATGTAGACTATAAATATATAACTTTAAAATTGTTAATACTACTTTTGGGTCCAAACTACTATGACAACATTCACATTTACGGTAACCAATGGAAACAAACGTAGAAATTACTGTTGGTCCAACGGAGAATTTTGAACGGATAATGATAAAGAAAACGAAAGTAAGATTCAATCGTGTATAGAACCAGAGCTCGCTATTACAGTGGGTCGAAATATGATGAAAAAAACTCTTCCGTAATATTCAACATCAACGAATACCCCCACGAATCGTGTCTCGCGACATCTCAGTTGGTAATTCAGGTTCAGAAGATATATGTTAAATGGTTGATATTTGTCAAGTTCAAAAACTTGGGGGAAAAGGTATGGAAAACTTTTTAAAAATCTTGATAAAGAGAATAGAGGAATAGAGAGAAGAGAAAAGAAAAGCGGCGCTCCAAAAGAATAAGCTAGGACACTAAAACTACAAATATAAGTGGTCGAATTTCAACATACAACAATCCACAGCCAAATTTACTTTTATATGCCGGAAAAGGTGGCATACTAAAATGCGTGGCCCAACGGGATCTCTGAGTACCTAAGTACATGTCCGTGCCTTCTAGTCAACTCTCACAAGCAATAAACTCTGTGGAATGATTGACTATTAACCGTTTCCGGTACCAATTCACTCAGATTACGGCCGGTCCAGTCGGAAGATTGGTGTAGTCTCTTAATTTAGAATTTCTAAAAAATATCCGACCCCTCAGAAACTGAGAAGAGTTCCGAGTAAAGTATGAAAAAACTAGACTAAAGTCAATAAAACAGAAGAAATCCTAATAAACATTTTTTTAACCCTTAAACTCATGACATGAATTGTACCTTAGTTTCCATAACATGGGTCTTTATGATGGGTCCATGGGTCCATAACATGGTCCATAAGATTAGTCTGTTCAGAGTATATATTTCTAAAAAAAAATCCAATTCAAAGTACAAGACTAGTAGTAATAAACTACTACAAATATAATAACATTTTAGTAAAACAAATATACAAAGTAAAGAACTAATCTAATACTACTATAAAGATTAGTATTAGTATTATATACTAATACTAATATATAATAGTAATCTAATACTAAAATATACCGCGGGTCAGAAATTACCCATGTTATGTATACTACGTATAGAAATATATATAATAAAATGTAAAAAATAAATACAAAACCAAAAACTTAAATACATTATTTTTATGTAGTAAACAAAACAATAGAAGATGTCACGGAGAAAAACTACTGTGCAACAAATATTGCATTCAAAAATCTATATATAAATTACTGCTGGGTCATTTTTGACCCATGTTCTGCGTTCTACGGTTAAAAATAAATAAACTAAATTTTGTACTAGTAAGTTGCCTGCCAAATCTTACTAGTAGCTTCAAATCCGCAAGGGTGCCAACCGTCAGGCGTCAACTAATTTCAAAACACTATATAGTAGAAATAAAAGAACTGAAAATTCATAGACATTGGGATTTTGGAAGCTCTGCTATGGTATAACGAGTTTCTACTAATAAATTTTCTATATTATTCGACCCTATCCACATTGTCACCTCTGCGAACAGAAATGAACTTAATTTAATCAGGTGACGTGTGAATAATTCAAAGTTGCAGAGTAGTATAACGAATATAAACTGAACGCATATATTTAAATTGTATCACTTCTGCAAACAGTTATTCTGTTCTGCGATTGACTGGAAAATATCCGGAATATTTGCTACATGGTTACTGTTTGTATCGTCAGGCCGGATGATCAGTTAGTATGTCCGATTATTACTATTAAATGTCAAGCCACAAAGTGAAAATACAATCCATCATTTTTCCACAACACACTCTCCTCAGAATATTCTAACGTAATGGTTAGTGTACTAAATATTTATCATTATATAAATACAATCAATACCTTGTAGCAAAATTTACAACTGGGCACATATATGCATGGGTGTCCCATTATTTATTCACTCTCACTACTATATATATATATATATATATATATATATATATATATATATATATATATATATATATATATATATATATATATATGTATGTATGTATGTATATATCCTTAATATTATAATTGCTCACTTATATATTTATTCATTTTCCTATGACGTCGATTTATTTTCAGACACCCTATACTCTACAATTACGCCCAAGAGTGTACAAAACAGTTTTATTATATATTAAAATCAACAAATTATTATAGGACACTAATCAATACGCGTGAGCTTGTATGAACTGACATTAGATTCTTTCTAAACAAATTACGGTATATTTCACTTTAAGGCTTCGAATTATTTTGTATGTAACGAAAATTCAATATCATTAACTACATGCAATTATATTTTCAGAAAATGTCAATAATGCGATCGTTCACAGAAAGCAATGGAGAGAGAGAATTTGAAACTGCAGCCTGACAACAAAATAAAGCCATATAGACGAACTTCAGGTTAAGGGAAAAAGCAAAGTTTACTATTATCAATAATTCGATTACCGGACTATATAAATGATTATGCTTTTCAGAAGTGTTCACTTACAATATAATTCGTCTAAATACCTATTCGTATGGGCCGGAACTAATATTTAAGCATCAATAATTAAAAAAGAAGGGTAATTTTCATGTTGAGCAGATTGTTAAGTCTCGGAGTAGCAAAACCTAGCGGCGAATAATTCTCAACCCGACACGAGATGCCATTGATAGTACGATAACTAAGTGTGCACTATTAAATAAACTTTGTGATCTGTCATCATTAATTATAAGCGATCTACTACGTAATTACGGTACAGGATTACTACGAATTTGCGTGGCGAATTGATTTATCCATTTAAACTGACCACAAAAGATGACTAATTAAACAATACACTGTCCGTAAAGAAATAAATCATACTTTCACTCACACACCACTTCTATGGTCAAAGTACTAAATTACACACACACACATGCTACATCCCACATTAACCAAGAAACCAAATATTAATACATATCACTACACATGTTAAATCATCTTATCACACAGCTCAACTATACATAAATCAAACAAATTACTAAACTTCACCATCCTCAACCTGCTCTATGCACTATGAAAAGGAAGAGCCCAATGGTCCTACTACTAATTAAATCATGGTTTTCTAATTGCAGAATTATTGTCAATGCCCCAGAAGGGACATATTGAAACTACTAATAGTAAGAGTCTCTTTCCTGAAGGGAAGAGAATCCCTTTTCATTCTTTATTCAGCCCATTATGTGTTGGAAGCTATGATCAACTCAGGAATAAGGGAGAGTCCCTGTTGTAACTTGCACTGACATTATGGTAATAAATTCAACCACGAAGAAATCTACACCTACCGCCATGTTACAATAAAAAATGACATTTACTACATATACAGACAACAGCTGTATTATGACAGGCCTATCGTACCCTAAATCAATTGAAAAAGTCAAGGAGGAATATCCTAAACGTTTTAAAATTCACAGATATTCGTTTGAGGGGATTACGCAAGTCACCAGTTAGATCATTAGCACTGTCAACCTGTCCTTGAAGTTAAACATGGCTATCCTGGTACTTGAATTGGGTATCCATATTTTGTCAATTCTAGTCTATTTTCAAATGAGATTTCAATACTCTTGGGACACTGGATACTTCCAACGGATTTATTTATTAATTGAAACTGGTTTTACCTTATACTACTGCATTCTTGTCGAAAAATCCTAATATATATCCGGAGCAAAGTAGTGTGGTGTTACTTGATGCTTTTCCAGGAGGAGAATGACAATAAACGCGCCTTAATACTAGAGCGTTGGAAATAGTTCCAATCAGAACAAAGAGTTTTGGCGGCGGAAAATATAAAGCGAATAGAAAATAGTAAAAACGGGATGAAACCGGATTTGGGAATCTCAGAGGGACGAAGGGGGTCTAAATTATTCTTCCAAATATCAGATTGGTGGATAATTTTAAGAATTTCTGTACAATTGCGAGCCTATGTTTTCGTATAGCATTAAGGTATAGCAATGCTCATCCATTTGAAATACTCATATACAGGATTTACAATAAAATAATGTATAAATAAAGATATTATTCCCCGAAATATAATTTCTACTAGATTATTCCGAAGCTTCCACATTAATTTTGATTTGAATAAATAACATCTGAATTTACTACATGGACCGAAAATTATGCATTAAAAATTTACAGTACGCAGTGTGTTCGGAAAGTATTGGGTCCCTCCAAACAAAAATTTCATTACCTTAACTATAATGGCACATTACATAATGCTAATATTTCTGTAGGAAAGATGGATGCAAGTGTCCCTATTGCATATCGGCTTGCGTCAGGGCCACGCGAAGTTCGCGGATGCAAGAGTCCCCATTATATACCTGCTTCCGGCAACGCATCGCAAAGTTCACGGATGTAAGGGTCCTAATTATATATCTGCTTGCGTCAGCGCAACGCAAAGTTTGCTTTTCAGTGTACAATAATCGGCATTACATATTGATTTTGTGAATTAATGATATAGCATGAAAAATGCAAATTTTGCTTTTGGCCAACAAGTTACGCATTATTATTAATACAAGTACTTGTTCCCAACAAACCTTGGCTCGCCTGGAAGTTGTCAGCACGTGAGCGACATCTCTTGGGTCAGGTTGGGGTAACGCAGCAGGTGATAACTGTTAGCTTCACTGTAAACTATTAGGAGCGTGGCTGACAGACTGATGCGTTTTGGTTTTACAATAACAATTTATTATTATTATTATTATTATCATTATTACAGTTAGTACAAGATTGAATCATGTAATATTCTGGTACACAACATACCTGTATTTATTACGAGCAAGCAGTTAAACATTCAGGGCCTTGTGCAGAGTATAATTAGCGTCATACTAAAGGCTTGACTACTGCAGGAAACATATGTTAGTCGAGCTCTTTAGTATGCTACTAATCACGCGTCAGAACGACTCTGCATAGGGCCTTCAAAGTATAGCCTCTTCCATGTTGGACTAGTTGCAGCCACCTTCCTGCCAGTTTATCCATTCCACGTCGATATCACGTTTTCTTCTTACAGATAAAGAACTATATCACTGTTGTTTCCATCTCCTATTGGTTGGATCATGCTTTCAGCAAGTTCTCCGTGGAATGAAACAGGTAGTAATCCGAAGGGACAGAGGCGGACTGAGCCGCCCGAATACCCGTAAATTTCCGGGTGGGCTCTGCCCTCTGCAAAATAATTTGAGATATTGCTGGATTAGTCATAACTAATTCAAAACACCGTTCATGTTCATAGTAACCAGTGGCGTAACGAAAGGGCCCACAGTGTTAGCGAAGGGGGGCACTAAGGAAAGGGGGCCCCTGCGCTACCCGTAGCCTTGTTTGTTAAAAAATTAATAAGACAATAAAAAAGTCTCAAAAATACATGTAAGTTATTTACTCGAAAATGTAATCACGTCCATAATTTATGTATTCAATAATGTGATGTGTAATCGATAACATATAAAGAGCATAGAGCTGATTCTCCTACGGTAAGGAAACCGTGTTAGACATGCGAGTTGTTGGGAGCGAGTGGTGGCGATAAATAATGGTCCCCTGAGCACAGCGGTGATGTCAGAAAACGGACCCGAAGCCCTAGAAATTGGGCCCCGAAGTTTCGAGCTTGGATCCCTTCTATTCCTTAATGAAATACGTATGTAGTTCTTGGAAGTAGGAGATGTCAATGGAAAGAAAGATCGTAGTTCCTTGAGCACAGCGGTGATGTCACAAATCGAGCCCGGGGCCTGATGTCCCCAGATATCGGGCCCCGAAAGTATAGAATCGGATCCCTTCTGTTCACGAATGAAGCATAGAGTTTTTGGGCGAGGGTGGTTGCATTAGAAAGGGTCTGTTTTCTCTGAGCACACCGGTGATGTCGTAAATCTGGCCTGGGGCCCGAAGGCCAAGAAATCGGGCCCCAAAGGATGTTCATTCCATATTCTTCATGCTTTTTGCTCACAAAAATAAGTTTCCGTATTATCCTGCCTGAATGTTATTCAACCGAACATTACAAGACAATACTGTGATGCTTCATGTCAGTAAGGGACAGCGTAATATAGTTTATATCGAATAGAAGGGACGTGAGCCGAAACATAATATGGGGTCCTAATTCTTGGGTTTCGGGCATGGAATCGACTTCTAACAACACCGCTGTGCTCAAGGGACCCGGTTCTTTCCAACACCACAACTCGCGTTTCCAACTCCATGTCTAACACGGTTTCCTTACTGTAGGAGGATTTTCATGGAATATTCTCCATTTTCTTATCCAAAAGTAACAAAGACATTACAAAGCTGTGGGAATTAACAGGACATTAGATTGAGAACATTATTTACGTATATATAAAGTACACGGGAAATAATGAACACCAATGGAAACGCACCACTCCTTTCTTGCAAATCTTTATTTTTTTAACTTATGATTTTTATTTTATTTTTTACTTGTTTTCAAACTCGGTTGTTGTATTAGTCCTTTTCATAGTATCAACTCTTCAATTTCTTCTTGAGATTAAATTGATCGTATCGTTACTTTAAAATTCAATGAATTTAGTGATCTACTTTTCTGCTGGATAATAAATACTAAATATCAAATTATAGAATACATAGGAAAAACTGTTACTAATATTAGTGTTGTAGAAAAACAGTTTTTTTTCTGTGAAGTTTTTTTTTCAATAAAAAACATCGTTCTTTTTCATGTTTTTTTTTCAAATGTGTTTTTTTTTTCTGGCAACCATTATTTATTGATTTATGTTGCAGATTATTGAAATAATCAACAGAACCTGAGTCGAAGCTCTCGTAACTTACAAATCGTTGTTTCTTTGTACCTATACGAGCAAAATTGTGTGATTATTCCTTTCGGCCCCAGGTCATTTTTGTCGTTTTCCTACATTTCCAGTTAGTGACTTATTGCTCAAAAACTATTCATTCGATTGATATGGTTAAGGCCTTGTTTTCTAGAAAATGGATGTGGCTATTTTTTGGTGTAAGTTGCATTGCAGTGTTGCCAACGGGTGGGAAATTATTGAGGGAAATGTAGGAGTGAAACTTTACAAAAAATTCCCTAACCGAATTTCAAATTTTTTTGTATCTAGCACCACTGCTGCTATATGGGTTCAAGTCACCTAAACAAATCTTTGGTGTGTTGACATAGTACAGCGAAATCCTAAAGTCGCTGGCTTCCATTCAAAGAGGGAAAGAAAAAATTCTGTCATAAACATGAAATTTTGACACTTTTTACGCCTCAGAAGCAAAAATCAAATATGCCGGGGCTACAGCTTCTCTAATTATCCTATTGAAACTTTTTATGTTGCGTTCTGTAGGGCAAAGAGGAAACTTTCAGGTAGTGGTACGTTTGTTTCAATGTAGCCAGTAAGAGGGTAATAATAGAGGGGAAAAGGGAAATTTTCAGAATTTTTCACCTAATAGCGGGAATTAATTGTTTTGGCTGGAAACGCTCCCATCAGACAGACGAAAACTATCTGAAAATAAACCGTAGTACTCCAAGAATATATCCTACAACTTTCATGGCGATATATAACAAAGCATGAAATTTAAAAAAAATCTCATTCTGCCTCAGAAATTCACCATTTTCTTACCATTTCCAGAACATGATTTATTATAAACCTCAACTGTACTTCCCCTAATTATTCTAGTGAAACTTTTTATGGTGCGCTGTGTAGGCTAAGAATGAGGCTGTTAGACACTGGTACGTTTGTTTGAATGTAGCCAACAAGAAGGAAATAATAGAAATAAAAATGGGATTTTTTTTCCAAAATTTGCCCCTAAAATCTGGAATTAAAATTTTCTGTAGCTGGCAACACGACTATCGGACACACACAAACTATCTTAAAATAAGCTTTGGTATCCCTCTAATATGTCCTACAAGTATTGTGACGATATCTAATAAAGTAAGCATGTCAATAAAAATATCTCATTCTACCTTTAAAAAATCACAGTTATCTTTCCAATTAGAGAACAAGGTCTACTGTAAACCTCAACTGTACTTAACCTAATTATCCTATTGAAACTTTCTATAGTGCGTTGTGTAGAGCAAAAACGAGTCTTCCAGATACTCGTACGTTTGTTCCGATATAGCCAACAAGAGGGAAATAATAGAGACAAAACATAATTTTTCCAAAATTTCCTCCTAAAATCTGGAATTAAAATTTTCTGTAGCTGGCAACGCTGCTACCAGATAGATGCAAACTATTTTAAATTAAACGTTGATACACCACTAATATATCCTACAAGTATTATGGCGATATTTAAGGAACAAAGCTTCTAATTATCAAAAATATATTACGGTAAACAGAAAAATAAGGAAAAACTAGAAAAATCAAGGGCTAGAACATAAATACGAATTTTACGTGCGCCCCCTAATTACCCCATTGTAACAATCTGTACTTTCGTTTGTTAAGTAAGGACAAATATTCGATTGGCGTAAGTTGACTTGCACTCGGACGTGTAGGTACGGATTTATAAACAAAAATTTATATTTTTTTGCCCAAATATAGGAGAATTTTAATTTCCCTATTGGCAACACTGCGCGCAGGCCCGTCCAATTGATGTCAACAGTTACGTATCCATACGAGGTATCTACCTGGCAAGTCTTAAGAATGTCTTTCTACAACAAAGAAAGCTACAGGGGAAAAAGAAGTAAAGGAAATTCGACATTAGAAAATTCTCGAATTTTTGACGGGTGAAATTTGAGAAGGAAATTCGATACCAGAAGAAAAAGAAATTAATATGATAAACTATAGTCCAACCATATTTTGCAAGAATAATTTCCCGATATCTTAATTAGTGTCCACAGAGGAGCGGATTAAACAAATGACACACCCGTGTGTGCCACTTTGGCCACCTGGGCCACCGGGTATACATTTGATTACATTTTTTTGACTACTAACTCGTGCTGTTGTTGTAGTTATAGTCTCGACTAATAATAATATCGTTGTAAACAATAACTTTATAAGGAAAATTTTCTCTCCTTTTTACATCTTAGTTCCAACACTGTTGGTGAGAAATGCAGGGTGTTTCAAAATAAATTTTGGGGATTTTAAGTCTTCGTAGTACTTATTACATTTTACGTACAATTATAAGCAATGCATCAAGTGAAAGAGCACCTCAAACAGTCTTTGCTACAAGTGTTCGGTGTGAGATTCATTCGTCACACGGCACACATCTAGTCGATAGGCGAGAAAGGCCCATAAACTTTCCGCCATATGGCACAAACACATGCAATTTAGGGGAGTCTCGTTTCAACTGTATCATCTCCTGAGGATTTGCTGACGGCCAGATGCAAACATTATGAGTGTTCACATTAACTCTTAGGTGATATGTCGATTTATCACTAAAGACGACACGATCCAGAAAATCATTGTTATGCAGCAATATTTCACTTTCAAATTGGCACGTAAACCGTAGTCTGTAAGCTTTAGACCTGTAGCAACTGCAAACGATAAAGACGTAGTTGCAAACGTCTCCTTAGTATTCTTCCCACAGACGGTTGCACTGTACAGATTCAGTCTTTATTAAAACACAAAAAGCTTTCTGCTCTCTAGTTCCCATCTTTGCTACTTGCTCTTTCTAACGGCAAACAGAAGAAACAATGCATGTGCATGCGTGCAGTAGTATTGGCCCCACCTGAAGAAACTTTTGGGCCCTGGGTCCCTGCCTCAAGACCCATGGTCCCTGGCCCGGGGTCAATGACCGAGGGGTACATAGGACCACCCCCTCTAAATTTTGGCAGGGGTACCTTGGCCCACCCCCTAAATTTTGGCAGGGGTACATAGGACCACCCCCCTTAAATTTGGAAATTGCCAAATCTAAAAATTGGGTATGGTAGCCTAGGACCATAGTATGTACGTCTGTCAGTATTGGGTGTCTATGTCGTTCCCTTTAATGGGTAAAAAATTGCCAAAAAGTCAAATTTCGGGGGTTTTTGACCTAATTTCTCCCCTTTGATGAGGTGTTATTACCCTATATGGTTATATGGGCGTATACAGGGGTCCATTACCTTTCATAAGACATGGGTATATTAATGCACCCCTTGAAAAATTTGGGAGGGGTACCTTGGCTCACCCCTTAAATTTTGGAAATTGCCCAATTTAAACATTTGGTATTATAGTATAGGACCCTAATATGTATTATAATAAATTTGGATGATCCACCTCGTTCCCTTTTAGGGGTATCAAATTGCCAAAATATAAACGTAAGCAATACGTAGTACCACGTGTTTGGTTTTGACCTAAGTTATCCCCTTGGATGAGGTCCTATTACCTTATATGTTTATATGAGCGTATACAGGAGTCTATTACCTTTCATAAGACATGGGTATATTGGTGCACCCCTTTAAAAATTTGGGAGGGGTACCTTGGCCCACCCCTTCATTTTTAGAAATTGCCCAATTTAAACATTTGGTATAATAGTATAGAACCCTAGTATGTATCACTATAAATTTGGGTGGTCCACCTTGTTCCCTTTCATGGGTACAAAATTACCAAATTTTAGTACAACCACGTGTTTGGTCTTTTCACCTAATTTATCGCGTTTGATGAGGTGTTATTATCCTATATGGTTATATGGGCGTATACAGGGGCTCATTACCTTTCATCAAACATGGGTATATTAATGCACCCCTTGAAAAATTTGGGAGGGGTGCCTTGGCCCACCCCTTAAATTTTGGAAATTGCCCAATTAAACATTTGGTATAATAGTATAGGACCCTAATATATACTACTATAACCTCGTTCCTTTTTAGGGGTACAAAATTGCCAAATTTTAGTACAACCACGTGTTTGGTCTTTTGGACCAATTTATCCCCTTGGATGAGGTCCTACTACCTTATATGGTTATATGGTTATGTATGGGTGTCTATTCCCTATCATAAGAAATAGGTACATTTGTGCACCCCTTTAAAAATTTGGGAGGGGTACCTTGGCCCACCCCTTAAATTTTGGAAATTGCCCAATTTAAACATTCGGTATTATAGTACTGGATCCTAACATGTATTATGATAAATTTGGGTGGTCCACCTCGTTCCCTTCTAGGGGTACAAAATTGCCAAAGTTTAGTACAACCACGTGTTTGGTCTTTTGGCCCAATTTATCCTCTTGGATGAGGTCCTATTACCTTATATGATTATATGGTTATGTAAAGGGGTCCATTTCCTATCATAAGACATAGGTACATTTGTGCACCCCTTTAAAAATTTGGGAGGGGTACCTTGGCCCACCCCTTCAATTTTAGAAATTGCCCAATTTAAACATTTGGTATAATTGTATAAGACCCTAATATATATTACTATAAATTTGGGTGGTCCATCTCGTTCCCTTTTATGGGTACGAAATTGCCAAATTTTAGTACAACCACGTGTTTCGTTTTTGACCTAATTTATTCCCTTGGATGAGGTCCTATTACCTTATATGATTATATGGTCATGTATAGGGGTCCATTTCCTATCATAAGACATAGGTAGATTGATGCACACTGGAAGGGGTACCATAGCCAATCCCTTAAATTTTGGAATTTTTCCAATTTAAGCATTCGCTATCATAGTACATGACCTCAATATGTATCATGATAAATTTGGGTGGTCCACATAGTTCCCTTTCATGGGTAAAAAAAATTGCCAAAATATAAACATAAGCAATATGTTGTACCACGTGTTTGGTTTTTGGCCCAATTTATCCCGTTTGATGCGGTCTTATTACCGTATATGGTTATATGGTCAAGTATATAGGTTCATTTCCTATCATAAGACATGGGTACATTGATGCACCATTTAAAATTTGAGAGGGGTATCTTGGCTCATTCACTCAGTTTTAGAAATTGTTTAATATAAGCATTTGGTATCTTCGTACAGGTCTTCAATATGTACCACTATAAATTTGGATGGTCCACATCGTTCCCTTTCATGGGTAAAGAACTACCAAAAATCAAATTTTCGGAGGTTATTGACCCCTTTGATAAGTATTTAGCACGTTATATGGTTTATTACCTTTATATGTGTATGTGCCCTTTTAAATTTGGGAATTATCAAATAACAAAATTCGGTAAACGTTTTTCTAGGACCCATTGTAAATGTTGGTGTTCCTCTTATGGCCAAATATTCAAAATTTAAAGGTTATTGACCTATCTTTTGATACGGCTTTATTATTGAATAACTACAGGATTTATTACTTTTTCATAAGACACAGGTGTATTTGTGTACCAATCTTAAATTTTGGGAGGGGTACATTTCTTATTGTCATATTAATAATTGGTAATTGTTCTTAAAATTGGATAGTATCTCATTCATTGGGTAAATCATTGTCAAATATGAGTATGACCACGTGATCAGTTATTGACCTATGATGGGATTAGGAGTCCAGGACAGTGGTACATTTAAACTTTGTAGGATAATTTGAGAATTGTCAAATGAAATTGCGTCATTGGTTTCGATTATTACAACCTATGGACCAAATATAAACGTAAGCAATACGATGTACCACGTGATTGACCTTGATGAGGTAGTGTACAGGGATACATAGCTAACCTTATTGAATCTTATGACTCATAGTCTTAAGGGAATACATGCTACAACACTGGCAAAGTTATTGTTGATGCAATTTGATTGGTTGATCACTATCTTTCGTGCAATCTGATTGGTTGCTGATTTTCAAATCTTTGCTGCATTCAGTTTTAAGTTTTGTTTAACATTTAAAAAGTTTTTGAAATTTTTGTTTGAAACTTTGGTTTGACATTTTTTCGTTTGATATTTTTAGTTTGAAAATTTTTGTTTCGAAGTTTTTGTTTGAAATTTGTTTTGAAATTTTTGTTTCAAATTATTTTGTTTGAAACTGGTTTGAATTTTTTTTGTTTGAAACTGTTTGAAAAATTTGTTTCGAAAGTTTTGTTTCAAATTTTTTTTGAAATTTTTGTTTCAAAATTTTCTTTGAAAATTTTTCGTTTAAAAATTTTTGTTTCGAAATTTTTGTTTGAAATTTTTGTTTCAAAGTTTGATTTGACATTTTAAAAGTTTGTGCACTTATTAGTAAAGAACCGGAACTGTTTAAAACAAAAACCTCTGGCAACATTGTTTATCATGGAGCAATAATACACGTCAGAACATGATAATGCAACGTCATCAGTTTTGCATCATATATAAGTATCGTTCGAGTTAGTATTCATGATAACATCATCATGGCTACTTGTCTGCAGTTTCTAAACACACGTGATGTGATGAAATCATTTACCAAGATTACTGATTTACAACAGAATGTACCTTATAGAATCTTAGCTAGCCAAAAAATCCCTACAAAGTTTGGATTAAGAATCGTAGTGAAGCTTGAAAATGATAAGAATATAATTTTACCAGCAAGATATTTTCCCATGGAAGCATCAAAACAAGAAGAACTGCTGCGTTTCTTAAATACTGGATCTGTATCTTTATGTTACAAAGGATTCTTGGGTCGGTCATCAATTTGAATTTAGTACACAGCCGGATTCGTCAGCAATTGTGATGAAATCATGAATTCAAACGTCAGCACATTCCTTTGACGTCAGACATAGTTGTATGAATTTGGTTGGTCAGCATGACGTCAGCAACTGTGATGAAATCATGAATTCAAACGTCAGCACATTCCTTACCAATGACGTCAGAAATAACTATAAATCAACCAATACACTGTCATCCCATGAAATCATTTGAGCAAGTGCATTTCAGGAGGAAAGATGTGTACTTTTAACGATAAAGAATTCCTCTTCGCAAGCTATTATCCAATAAATATATTTCAAACAAAACATGTGATGATTGGTATCAATGCTAGAACATTTGAACCAGTGATTCGATTGGGCAAAGCAGAACAATTTGGTGTACAACTGAACTTTGAAGAATGGAAAATATTATGTTCACGAATCGACCAAATGAACGATTATTTTCATGATGAGCTAAATGTGACCATAGTCAAATCATTAGGCTCAAATCATGAAGTGGTGCTGCGTACAGTCCTCGAAGAGAAGATGGTGCTATTACGTAAAAAGAGTACATTTCATGTCCCTCGCAACATGGTGTATCTAACACAAACGGAATGGAACAAATTCATTAGCGTATTCCAGTGTGTAAAACATGCAGTGGAAGTGTGCAACAAAACAAGTATATTCCTGAAAAAGTACTATTTTGAAAAATGTATCATGCATATTGTACATGTATCTAGATATTGTGATGGTTGTCAACATCGTTCGTGGGTGCATACCTGTATTGATAAACAGTTTATTTGTGATCAAATGGACATTGAGTTTCCACCAATTGATATTGCAATAGACCTTAAAAGATTTCAACTGGAATTAAAATTATACGCTAAAGATAAACTAGTGCAAGAAGTTCAAAATACATTGTATCGACAATATCCAGATAATTTATCTGATATGGATGTATGTGATTAACCAGTGCAGTGTAATAAAATGATCCATTTCAATGATTTGTGTTTTTTCATTTCAAGTACAACCCCATATACTGACGTGTACTATTGCATCATGATAAACAATGTTGCCAGAGGTTTTTGTTTTAAACAGTTCCGGTTCTTTACTAATGAGTGCACAAACTTTTAAAAATGTCAAATCAAACCTTGAAACAAAAATTTCAAACAAAAATTTCGAAACAAAAATTTTTAAACGAAAAAATTTCAAAGAAAATTTTGAAACAAAAATTTCAAAACAAAAAATTTCAAAAAAAATTGAAACAAAAATTTCAAAAAAATTTCAAAATTTTGAAACAAAAATTTCAAACCAAAAATTTTCAAACAAAAAAATTTTGAAAAAAATTTCAAACAAATTTTTTTTACACAAAACTTTCGAAACAAATTTTTTAAACTAAAAATTTCAAACGAAAAAAATTTCAAACCAGTTTCAAACAAAAAAAAATTGAAACAAAAATTTCAAAACAAATTTCAAACAAAAACTTCGAAACAAAAATTTTCAAACTAAAAATATCAAACGAAAAAATGTCAAACCAAAGTTTCAAACAAAAATTTCAAAAACTTTTTAAATGTTAAACAAAACAAAACTGAATGCAGCAAAGATTTGAAAATCAGCAACCAATCAGATTGCACGAAAGATAGTGATCAACCAATCAAATTGCATCAACAATAACTTTGTCAGTGTTGTAGCATGTATTCCCTTAAGACTATGAGTCATAAGATTCAATAAGGTTAGCTATGTATCCCTGTACACTACCTCATCAAGGTCAATCACGTGGTACATCGTATTGCTTACGTTTATATTTGGTCCATAGGTTGTAATAATCGAAACCAATGACGCAGTTTCATTTGACAATTCTCAAATTATCCTACAAAGTTTAAATGTACCACTGTCCTGGACTCCTAATCCCATCATAGGTCAATAACTGATCACGTGATCATACTCATATTTGACATTGATTTACCCAATGAATGAGATACTATCCAATTTTAAGAACAATTACCAATTATTAATATGACAATAAGAAATGTACCCCTCCCAAAATTTAAGACTGGTACACAAATATACCTGTGTCTTATGAAAAAGTAATAAATCCTGTAGTTATTCAATAATAAAGCCGTATCAAAAGATAGGTCAATAACCTTTAAATTTTGAATATTTGGCCATAAGAGGAACACCAACATTTACAATGGGTCCTAGAAAAACGTTTACCGAATTTTGTTATTTGATAATTCCCAAATTTAAAAGGGCACATACACATATAAAGGTAATAAACCATATAACGTGCTAAATACTTATCAAAGGGGTCAATAACCTCCGAAAATTTGATTTTTGGTAGTTCTTTACCCATGAAAGGGAACGATGTGGACCATCCAAATTTATAGTGGTACATATTGAAGACCTGTACGAAGATACCAAATGCTTATATTAAACAATTTCTAAAACTGAGTGAATGAGCCAAGATACCCCTCTCAAATTTTAAATGGTGCATCAATGTACCCATGTCTTATGATAGGAAATGAACCTATATACATGACCATATAACCATATACGGTAATAAGACCGCATCAAACGGGATAAATTGGGCCAAAAACCAAACACGTGGTACAACATATTGCTTATGTTTATATTTTGGCAATTTTTTTTACCCATGAAAGGGAACTATGTGGACCACCCAAATTTATCATGATACATATTGAGGTCATGTACTATGATAGCGAATGCTTAAATTGGAAAAATTCCAAAATTTAAGGGATTGGCTATGGTACCCCTTCCAGTGTGCATCAATCTACCTATGTCTTATGATAGGAAATGGACCCCTATACATGACCATATAATCATATAAGGTAATAGGACCTCATCCAAGGGAATAAATTAGGTCAAAAACGAAACACGTGGTTGTACTAAAATTTGGCAATTTCGTACCCATAAAAGGGAACGAGATGGACCACCCAAATTTATAGTAATATATATTAGGGTCTTATACAATTATACCAAATGTTTAAATTGGGCAATTTCTAAAATTGAAGGGGTGGGCCAAGGTACCCCTCCCAAATTTTTAAAGGGGTGCACAAATGTACCTATGTCTTATGATAGGTAATGGACCCCTTTACATAACCATATAATCATATAAGGTAATAGGACTTCATCCAAGAGGATAAATTGGGCCAAAAGTTGAGTTGAGTTGAGTTGATTTTTAGTTTAGCGTCCCTTTCAGCAGCGAGGCTATATGAGACGTGGACCTACTGATTAACGTGGAATCCGAACCACATGAGCTCCCGCCGGGAATCGAACCCGGGTGGGCCAAAAGACCAAACACGTGGTTGTACTAAACTTTGGCAATTTTGTACCCCTAGAAGGAAACGAGGTGGACCACCCAAATTTATCATAATACATGTTAGGATCCAGTACTATAATACCGAATGTTTAAATTGGGCAATTTCCAAAATTTAAGGGGTGGGACAAGGTACCCCTCCCAAATTTTTAAAGGGGTGCACAAATGTACCTATTTCTTATGATAGGGAATAGACACCCATACATAACCATATAACCATATAAGCAGTAGGACCTCATCCAAGGGGATAAATTGGTCCAAAAGACCAAACACGTGGTTGTACTAAAATTTGGCAATTTTGTACCCCTAAAAAGGAACGAGGTTATAGTAATATATATTAGGGTCCTATACTATTATACCAAATGTTTAATTGGGCAATTTCCAAAATTTAAGGGGTGGGCCAAGGCACCCCTCCCAAATTTTTCAAGGGGTGCATTAATATACCCATGTTTGATGAAAGGTAATGAGCCCCTGTATACGCCCATATAACCATATAGGGTAATAACACCTCATCAAAGGGGAGAAATTAGGTCAAAAACCCCCGAAATTTGACTTTTTGGCAATTTTTTACCCATTAAAGGGAACGACATAGACACCCAATACTGACAGACGTACATACTATGGTCCTAGGCTACCATACCCAATTTTTAGATTTGGCAATTTCCA
The DNA here is from genome assembly GCF_964235325.1 of Thermobia domestica. Lineage (NCBI taxonomy): Eukaryota > Metazoa > Arthropoda > Insecta > Zygentoma > Lepismatidae > Thermobia > Thermobia domestica. The sequence continues at coordinate 253,188,115 of NC_137457.1, read as the reverse complement.
AATTTAAGGGGGGTGGTCCTATGTACCCCTGCCAAAATTTAGGGGGTGGGCCAAGGTACCCCTGCCAAAATTTAGAGGGGGTGGTCCTATGTACCCCTCGGTCATTGACCCCGGGCCAGGGACCATGGGTCTTGAGGCAGGGACCCAGGGGCCAAAAGTTTCCTCAGGTGGGGCCAATACTACTCGTGCGTACAAAACTGTTTGAGTTGCTCTTTCATTTGATATAATATTTATAATTGTAAGCTAATTGTAATAGATACTACAAAGTTTCAAAACCCTAATATTAATTTTGAAACACCCTGCATCACTTCAAATTGAGTCATCCTATTCTAATGTCTTTTACATACATATCTTCAGGGCCGGTTCTAGTCAATTTGTCGCCTCGTGCAATGGCATAATTTGCCGCCTCCCCCTTTCTACAGAAACAACAAATCTTAAAAGTCACGATTTTAAGTATGCTACTCCAGCATGAACAACAAAGGTGAGGGTAAGTGCAGTCGTACTCAGAAAGGCTTAAATACTTACTAAAATGCAATCCCGTTGTGTCTGTTTTTTTCTTTAAATATTAATCTATTATGCTAGTGAAAGATAAAGCAAACACACCTGCAGAGGAAAGATGGTAATCTTTTTTTATAGAATTCACTATCGAGCTTCAATCTCAATGTGTCAGTTTGCAATTCCAGTGCAACTAGCTCTTTTATCTTTATTTCTTGATTTTTCTTCAACATCATCTAACATTTTTTTTAAAAGTTGTTTCAATCTTCAAAGATAAAGAACTTGTTTCTGACAAAAGCAAGACTAGTTTCATATCAAAACTTTGATAACTTACTAAGTAGAACAGATATTCACTACTATTCGAGAATTGAAATCTTGCATTTGACAACAATCAAGCAATTTGTGCTCGGATTTATTCAACCATTTGCTTTAGCATTGTCCATGTGACCTTAAACTAATACAACCTAAACATAATTTATGAATGTAGTATTCAAATAGAAGGTCAGCTTAGTAAATGCAACTACCATCATCATGAAGTCTGTTTCCAACAAGAAATATTTAATTTAAATAATATACTTATGACAGATTTTGCCGGACCATCCAAGCTTGCCGCTCCACGCAAATGCACGTGTTGCATATATGGTAGAGCCGGCTCTGCATATCATATATATATATATATAGTCGACAAATTATTTATATATGAGATTTAGAAAAATACTATTAGGCAAATAAGTATTAGTTTTTACCTTTAGACAAGTTATTGGAATTTTATACTGTTCGTGACACTATTTTCGTACTTATTAAAGGCCTGCTTTCACGAAAAAACAAAATTTCATTTCTACTTTTATTTCTTAGTTGATATTGATGAAAACTGCTGAAACCCGAATTGTTAATAGGTTAGGTATTCATGTAAATTGTAAAATATTTGTAGCGTATCAGTATCTAGCGTTTAATTTATGTTGCATTTTACAGTGATTACACCTACATAAAAATATTTCATACTTAAATAGACGTAAGATGCATTACAAATGACTATTTGAAAAAAAACGAAATTTAGAAAAAAACGAGAGGCAATGTTTTTTTCTAAAAAAAACGTACATTTCTGAAAAAATACGAACCTTTTTTTTTATTTACAACACTAACTAATATTTATGAAGGAATCTATCACTTTATTTGGAGATTCTCTCACTATACAACATTGGAAAAGATCTATGGGAAATATTGTTCCCTACCAATTCGTAAAACATAATAAATAAAGACTCAATAATCATTAGGCAGAAAAAATTGTAGAACGCTCATGTTTGGTGCGAGAAGTACCTGGTTCGATTCCAGACCATGTGAGTTTTTCATGGATAACATTGTCTGTGGGTTCTCTCATTTCCTCCCACATTCGCATTGCACAAATCCGTCTCTTTAGCCAACAAGGCATAAACGTGAGACGTAAAGCGAAAATTTTCATTTCATTTCGATAAACAATCTGCCTTTAAAAGCTACGAACATAAAAGTATTTTCAGCTAGATCCAAGATACCAAACACCATATCGTTATTTTGGTCTAAATGCATGAAAGTAGGTAGGTGGCACTTGCCTCTGTTTCTGAATTACTGCGCATGCGAAGACTGTCACGGTTCCAGTTCTGATTCCGGTTCCGACTCCGATTCTTGTTCCGGTTCCAGCACCAGTTTCAGTTCCGATCACACAACACAGGAACAGACTGCTATACATTTATGAACATAGCAGAAAGGCTGTAAAACTTTACGACCACTTTTTTCAAGATTATGATCTATTGTAGAGATTACACAAGAAGGACTACGGCACAGCAGCAACCCCTTATAAAAGACTATGACCTTATTTTTTCATTCCCTAAATAACCTAGTACATATTACAATGTCTACCCGTATTAGTCGTTCACTCTTTTACGATCACTTGTTTCGGTGTGAAAAAAGACTACAACATGTTTTAAATTACTCAAGAGTATGGCACCCTTATTTAACATAGTGGAGCAGAAATTAAATTATTATAACATCATAAGTCTGGGACAAAGGTGGCTCAGTGGTTCACTCCCTACTCCGGTTCTGGTTCCAATTCCGACTCCGGTTCCAGTGCTAGTTCCTGTTCCAATTACACTCGCGTGTGGGTGTGCGTGGGTTTCATTCCCACTTTTCCATTATTACCGTCTTAGTTAGCTATTCGGCATAACTGTGGGACGTAAAGCTTAAAAATTGCATTTCGGATCACACACACACACACACACACACACACACACACACACACACACACGGTTTACGGAGCACTTAGTAGTGTATTTTCAGCTTCAATTTCGATTTCAATTCCAACTCCGGTTATAATTTCAGTTTCGGTTCTATTGAACACAGCAGCAGCAGCAGACTTCGAACATATCTAACATAGGAAAAATTATAAAAGACTATTACCAAAGGCTACTAGCACTGGTATTTTAACCCTACGTAACATAGCATAGCTAATGAAAGAGAATGACTTATTTTTAAACCTTTACATAAGAAATACTATAACCAACCTTTGAACCCCTATGTAACGTAGCAAACATTACAAACTCTATGTAAGAAAGGCTGTAATTACCTTTTAACCCCTTACATGCAGAGATTTTTATAAGGCTACGGCATATTTTTGCAATTCCTTTTTAACATAGAAAATATTAAGAAAAAAAAAAGATTTCTGGTTCCAATTTAGTAGAGGGAGGGTATACCCGTTTTCGTTATTTACGACCGCTATTTGACATAGCAGCAATTACATAGCCGTGGCAGTAAAATTTTCCAGCTAGAGGCGGCTTTTTTGGCACTGCTTCTGTCACTTCAGGAAAAATACACTTACAAAAGAGTTGTGTAATTTTTTTCGTATAGAGGCGGCTTTTCTGGCACTGCTTTTGCTACAACAGGAGAACTGCAATTTGTGCTGTGTTGTAGATTGTAAATACTGTGTACTATCTTATCCTGCACGCGCCACAGAGGACACTCATAATGTTCATTTATTTGCGGTTGTATAGATTGGTCCTGGCTACACCAATTATTCAATTTCATAGAGCTCAAGAAGATGATATGACTCTTATGCGTAGTTTTTGAAAAATTGAGAAAAATAGCATTATTTTAACCTAAAAACAGGTGCTGCGCGGCAACTATTCTACGTATCAAAATGAAAATGGTGCTGAATATCTTCATTCTGTAGTTTAAGACTATAGCATTTTAGGCCTTGTGGGCCTAATTATTTTTTTGTGACATTTATTATGTGTGCATTTTAGGACTACTGCAGCGTTCCCAATGAAGTACAGGGTTCCTTTCAATAAAGCAGTGCGTGCTAATTCAGAGGCACGGTAACTCAGTGATAGAGCGCTTACCTTTGGTACGTGGAGTCCTTGGTTCAATTCTCGGCCAAGTAAGTTTGTGGTGGACAGCATTGTGACCGTGAGTTTTTTCGTGGTACTACCGTTTCCTCCCATTTTCTTATTCCACCAATTCTTCCATTCTTATTTCCTTGCTTTAATTATTGTCTCCCTTAGCCTAAAAGGTTTTATTGTGAGCCGATAAACTGAAAACTTTCATTTTTTACAACGTGCTAATTAAAATCAGGTGTTAGAGATTCAATTATTATGTGTAGTTTTCGAGAAAAAAAATTTAAAAAAAGTTAATGGTACTAAGAATATACTTTTGGTCCTAAAAATAATAAGTCTCTTTCGTCCCTCCTTATTTTTCCTACTACAATATTTTCTAGCATATTTCTCACAATAGAAAAAAGTCTTCCTGTGTGATTGATACATTCCTCGCGGCATTGTGCATTGGGAACTGCTACCAGCTGGTTAAAGCATTAATACTAAACTGCAGCCAGTCCTTCTGTTACGGGACAACGCTAAGCTACATGTGATTAGATGGCCTGGGAAAAAATATTGCATCCGTCATACTCCCCGGACATTGCACCTGTTCCATTCTATGGAAACGCCAATTCAAATACTTTCTTCGCGATGGAATTCATGGCCTTCCAGAACGTTGGCAGAAGGTCGTCGATGCTGATGCGTACTATTTTTGGTGTCTTAGGTGACAAATCGATGTTCCAATGTGGTGGATGAAAAAGCGACAAAACTTTCTTAGTTACCTTTATATGTGAAAGAGTGGTGAGCTTGAGGTCAAACGAAGGTCAAATATTTTATTGCATATAACTCGGGAACCATTTTGTTTTCAGACAGCTCGAGGTCCGTATATTTCGTGAACCGTTTCACATATTTAAAATTTAATTTTAGTTTTGATATTAGGTCAGCACATACATTATATACAAAACTGGCCAGTCGAGGTCAAAGTTGAAAACATTTAATTGTGTATATTTTGGGGAACCGTTTGATATATTTATATTTTCTTTTTATATTCAGTTTTCGGTCAGCATATAAATTATGTAGAAAAGTGATCAGCTCGAGGGCAAAGTGGAATTTTGAAATTACTTAGTCACGTCTCGTTACGAAAAATTCTGAAATTTTTCAGCATGCATTCAGCGTTTTTCACGGACAATTGACAACCGCAGGTCCAGAGTTATCCTTACAGATAGCGTTGGCAAGGTGAACCTCATCGGAGGAACTGGAACAAGAATCTAAACTAGTCACGACGGAGTTCCGATTCTTTGGAGTCTGATCCTTCCAACTCACCTAATTCTGACGCGCAACACTCTTACGCCTTAGGCTAGGCATACTCGTTTTATAGAAGGATTCGCAATTATTGCTTCTCAAACCAAAGAAGAAATTACAGCGGACTAGTGTTCACAATGATTCTTTTAGAACTGCTTAAAGAATTCATCATCAAAAAATGTAATGTTATTATATCCAAATTTCGAGAAATGCTTCCCGGCGATTGCTACATTTACTGTAGGAGAGGACAAACGAGTAATTGTTTACGTGACTGACTGTGAATTGCATTATTCGATTTTTAAACTTAAATGCCGGAATTGTACTTGAATGGACACCCATTTACAAATCGCTGTAATTACAAATGCTTACTGCAGAAAATAGACAAAGGACAATTGTTTTGCGTTGGTCCCTGCAGTTCAGAACTTCTAGGTGTGCGCGTTCCCAACCCCGGAACCGGAGTTGGAATTCAAAAAGAAATTGGAACTGAACATACGCCAATAAGTGCTAAGTAAGCCATGTAAATGTGTGTGTTTGTGTGTAGAAAGAGAGAGAGATTCGAAATGCAATTTTTTAAGCTTTACGTCCCACGCTTATACTAAGACGTTAAAAAAAGTGGGAATGAAACCCACGCATACCCACACGTGAGCTGAGCTGTGTAATAGGAAACGAAACCGAAGTTAGAATTGGAACCGGAATTTAAAATGCACATACGCCACCAAGTGCTTCGTGAACCATGTGTATGTATGTGTGTGATCCGAAATGCAATTTTTACGCTCCATGGTTATGCCGAATACCTAAATAAGACAGTAATAATGAAAAAGTGGGGAATAAAACCCACTCACAACCACACGCGAGTTGAGGTGTGTAATTGCAACCGGAACTGGCACTGGAACCGCAGTCGGAACTGGAACCAGAACGGGAGCTGGTAGAAAAACCACTGAGCCACCGTTGCCCCAGACTTATGAATAATTTAATTTCTGCTTCACTATGTTAAATAAGGGTGCCATAGTCTTGTGTAATTTAAAACATGTTGTAGTCTTTTTTCACACCAAAACAAGTGATCGTAAAAGAGTGAACGACTAATACGGGTAGACATTGTAATATGTACTATATTATTTATGGAATGAAAAATAAGGTCATAGTCTTTTATAACGGTTAAAAAATGCCCCCGAGAATATCATACTCGTTCTGCTATGTTCATAGTCTTCTAGAATAAATAGGAGTTGGGAAAATATGTTTATAGTCTGCTGCTGTGCTCAATGCTTGTGTGTAATTGGAATCGGAACTGAACATACGACACTAAGTGCTCCGTAAACCATCTGTGTGTGTGTGTGTGAGCTAAAATACAATTTTTGAGTTTTACGTTCCACAGTTATGCCAAATAGGCTAAATAAAACGGTAATAATGAAAAAGTGGGAATGAAACCCACGCACACGCGAGCTGAGAGTAGTGTTTCCACGAGACGATACATTTCTCGTGTCCTGTCTCGTCTCGTTTACGAGACGAGACGAGAGAGAGCCCTTTTAGACGAGACACGAGACGAGACAGACTACTTGTCCCGTCTCGAAAACGAGACGAGACACGAGGCGAGACGGGACATCTCATGAAATGTCTCGTCTCGTCTCGTGTCTCGAAAATGAAAACGCTGGCGGGAATGGCCAAGATTGAAATTGACAGTGGTCATATAGATTGCAAAAGGAAAACCCCCTTTGTGAGAAAACATGTTGAAAAGCCTTCATAGAAAAGTGTCCTCTGTCTATTGAATGAAACAATCGTGATACATGAGCTTCCAGGAATATCATCCTTAATGTCTTGTCCCCAATTCCCCTTCCTGTAAACTAAGGAATTCTCATTTTTTTCAGTTCTGGCTGGAATGATGACAAATAAAATCAAAGACAGGGAAGATTTTTACAAGGTCAAAAAACCGAACTACCACGACCATCTATTCAATTTGAAAACTGGGTAAGGTCTACACTCATTACAGGCTGTAGTTGAAAGTTCTGGCTGAGATGGCGGAAGAGAACAGAACAGACTACACTTGTCTTTATTCTCTGGTGGCGGCATTCTTTTTGCTATATGAACCGAAAGCGGCAATTGAAGTATGTCATCTTGCAACTAAAATTTTGTCTTCTCTCTCTCTCTCTCTCTCTCTCTCTCACACACACACACATACACATAAAAACACACTTTTACCATTTTACCAATCGCTCGCTTATTATACAGCAGTCATGTTGTAAAATTCACCTCTTTGTTTGGAAGGCGGGCGAAGGACAAAGAAAGCAAATATATTGTCGACGAACCCTTCAAATTGTTTGCTTTCAGCAAATTTATGATACTAATAATAACACTTTAGGTGAAGATGTTTTACAGGGGGACCTTCGTTTTGTTACGCGGAAATGTTTGGTCTGACCAGAGTGCGAAATTGCCCTCTGCTTCCATGTTGAGAGGAGGGGAATAATTCCCTTTCCTAGTGAATAGTATTCATTAGGACACGAATTATCTTCAGAAATGGTTTCTTGCAGAGTGTAAAGAACAGTTGGTATAATATTCATGGAACTCCGTTGAAAGCAGAAAATATCATGAGAATGATTAAAATTCGAACACAGAAGAACATAATTAACAGAAAAGAAATAGGATACTCAAACCATTTTTTTAAACCTGCTATAAAATGTATATCCTATATTTTTTACTAATTCCTTACTCCCATGAAAGTATCCTGGGGAGGATAATCTCTCCAGTTTTTTCAGACTGAAATCCTTTTATCCTGCACGATTTCGCCTCCTGACAGAATACGAAAAAACAAATGCTGTTAAAATCCATACACATGACCCTTCCGGGATTCAACCCGGGGCCTTCAAGCCGATGGTCTATCGCCGCAGACCACTCGGCTTGGTATGAAGATGTACGTTGTGTGGTTGCGAATAGATCACGACAATATGAGACACTTTAATCAAAAATGGCCACCCAAAAATCAACTTTTTTTAAGACCACTAGCTAATCTGGGTGTACTGTCATGAGTTTGTTACACAAACGGGGCAACCACCACATAGTAGCACACACCCCGCGTTTAAAGGAACAGACTGGCCCCAAGCATTCTTTTGTCCGATGTGTCGTTCAGCTCCCATTAGTATGGCACTTTAAGTAGAGCTTACTGTGCAGTAACATATAAAATTTCAATTAAATACTTTCCATTACTCAATAAAATTATTTGGTTCCGAGCTTTTTAAAAAAATTGCAACAAATCTAAAAAAAATGAAATCTTTGAGTTTTACGTCCCACTTATACCGATGAGGCTAAAGGAGACGGTGATGATGAGTAATGAATGAAATGGTGGAATAAAGAAAGTGGGAGGGAACGGGAGAACCCCGAGAAAACCAACGCACACGGTGTTTGTCCACCACAAAGTTCACTTGGCGGGGGCTGGGATCGAACCCGAGACCCCAAGCACCAGAGGTGAACGCTCTACCACTGAGCCACCGCGGCCCCCAGTGCAACAAATCTAAACATGCTAAAATGGAAAGTATTTTTTGGATTGTTATGGGTTAACACTGTGAAACCTAAAGGCTGGAATATATGAAATCAAAGTGTACACACATATCTATCTCTCTATTTATCTGTATATCTTTCCATCTCTGTCTGTCTGTCTGTCTGTCTGTCTGTCTCTCTCTCTCTCCTCTCTCTCTCTCTCTCTCTATATATATATATATATATATATATATATATATATATATATATAGACACTATAAAGCAAAGTGGGCTGATAGTATACGATAGTGTCGGGGATGGTGACACCTTTACATCGAACTTTGTTTGCCGTGGAAACATTATTTGACATTAGTGTCTTCATCTTCGACGTATCTATGAGCAATTTACTGTATATTCGTGTATTGAAACTGGTAAAACAAATTTCAATGTTTCAGAATGTTAAAAAAAAAAAAAGCCAGGGTCGAGAAGCCTCAGACAACTAACAGCAGAGATATATTATCTTGTAAACTATTTGTCCTTGCCTTGTGAGCTTATTTGAATTTATTTTTAAGACCTTTAGGCAACTTTGGCCGAATGGATGATGATGGGAAAATTAGTGGAATGAAGAAATTGGTAGGATACTAGACAACTTCGAGAAAACACACACATTCGAAAAGTGAAATGAAATGAAATGAAATGTTTGAGTTTTACGTCCCACGTTTATGCCGGTTAGGCTAAAGGAGACAGTGATGATGAGTAATGAATAAAATGGTGGAATGAAGAAAGTGGGAGGAAACGGGAGAACACCGAGAAAACCCACGCACGAGGTGTTTGTCCACCACAAAGTTCACATGGCGGGGCTGGGATCGAACCCGAGACCCCAAGCACCAGAGGTGAACGCTCTACCTGAGCCACCGTGGTCCCCACACACATTCAATGTTTGTCCACCACAAAGCTCACATGGCACTAACCGAGATCGAACCGACTACCACATACACCAGAGGTGAAGGTTTCACGGTATAGCTACCGTGACATTTCTTGTCTTGAGTGTTCTGGGTAATACTTGTAACTTTGTTGTATCTTGATTAGCATGGTGCACCTGCTACATTTTACTTTCGTTCCCATGGTATGCTGCTATATTCTTTACAAGACAAGACGAGACAAAACGAGACAAACGAGGCGAGACGGGACGGGATAGAACCTCTCGAGACGAGACACGAAACGGAACGAGCACATTTTTTCGAGACGAGACATGCTATGTACGAGACGAGACGAAACAGTCTGATGTCTCGTCTCGTCTCGTGGCAACACTAGCTGAGAGCGAACCACTGAGAGCTGAGATTGGTCTTTTTTACACCAAAACATGTGGTCGTAAAAGAGTGAAGGAGTAATACGAGTAGACATTGTAATATGTACTATGCCATAGTCTTGAAAAAAGTGGTCGTAAAAGGTTACAAAAATGCCGCCGCATCTAAATTGGTTGTAATTTCTGCATTTGTGCATGTGGTCATAGCATTTCTAGACCGGGTGTAATCACTGCTATGTTCAATAGGAATTCATAGCAATCTCTAGGGGTCGCTGCTGTACCGTAGCCTTTCTTGTGTAATCTCTACAATAGGTCATAATCTTGCAAAAAATGATCGTAAAATTCTACAGCCTTTCTGCTATGTTCATAGATGTTTCGTAGTCTGCTCCTGTGTTGTGCAATCGGAACCGGAACTGGTGCTGGAACCAGAATAAGAATCGGAGTCGGAACGGAACAGGAATCGGAACTGGAACCATGATAGTGTGCGCATGGGAAATAGTTGAAAAAAACAGCCCAAGTGCCACCTACCTACTCATGAATATATTAATATTATTAATAATCATCTTTGAAAGTGTATTTTTAGTGTTATTTGCTACTATATGCATGCCTACTTTCTGATGGATTTTTGTTAAAACAATCAGATTTGTCTAAATACAAGGTTGGTAATATCTTGTTCCTTTGACGAAAAAAATTATGCTGCATATTTTTCTAATTGGTAGATTCAAATTTTTGAGAATAAACAGTATTCGTTTCAATATATTTGTCTGTTACGTATGTAAATTATCTTTGTTTTGCGGGTAAAAGGAAAGGAAGGGCCGGAGCTAGAGGGGCAAATGGTAGTCTTCTTTATATCGATTAGATTTTACCTATTTCTGCTCTCCTGTCATTTTGTTCTTTTTGTTTTTCTTTTCTTTTTTTTAATGAGTGCAAGATATAAATCTTTAGTCTATTCTGCGTATTCTTCTTACTGTTTCATTTGTCTATACTACATAGGGGATAACTTTTGATTAAAATTACAATTCTTTCCAATAAAAAGTTGCTTATTTAGTAGGGTCCTATTTTGCGAACGAGCTTGATCTCTTAAAGCAGTGTTTGCCAACCAGTGTGTCACAGAGAGCCATATGACGTGTCGTGAAACTTTAGGATTTAAAGGTCATGAAGCATTTAATAATCAGTAATAATCAATTTTGAGACAGATTGTACTAGTCAACGCTTCCAGTAGTGACAACAGTACGTACTCAGTACTCGTACATAGAGTCATGGGCGCCCGAAAAAAAATCTAGAGGAAGGGGCATCTCTGTGGTTGCTATGTTACATTTGGTATATATATATTTCTCAGCCAGAGGAGCCGGGCACCATTCTGCTCTCCATTGGGGCGCCCATGATAGAGTCATTACTTCATAGAAACTTACAGTATTACACTATTATTAATAATTAATAAAAATTAAACAACTATATCGCAGTGTCGCTGTATTCAGTGAAGTATGTCATCATTCACAAAGAAATTGGGAGCAATTGACTTAAAAGTTAAATATGTATAGCATTTCCAAGCGGAGGAAACATTTTTTTTAGTTGCATTTTTAAAAAGAGAAACTTAGTAATGCTGGTAATGTACGCACACACATTTTAATGCGAATTATCATGAATTATATAATGGCGCAAAGATTGCGAAATCAATGCCACTGCCACATAACCTTGAAATATAATAAGAGAGACAATGCGTACATGGTCGGATATAGAGATAAATTGTCCTCAATGAGTAAGTGCTTTGGTCGTTTAAACCAAGCAGCATGAAATAACAAAAAAAAAAAAAAAAAAAAGAAGAAGTTAACTTCCTATTATGACCTTGTTCGCTTGACTAACTCGAAAAGCAGGAAGTATAGAAGCAGGGTTGTCAAGTCCTGTTCTCGAATCCATATCAGGGTCTCGTCAGAGAAACAAAAGAACAAAACGTATGTATTGCAGCCATGAATTGCGACATATTCTAGGTTAAGATAGTTAACAGTTCAATCACTTGTGTAGGTGTTTGTTTGTGAACATGTAGATGGCATTCTAAGATAAGCTATCAACTTATCAATTAGTAATAATAATAATTACAAAATAAAGGACAAACTTATACGTTATTCGGAGATAATTCTCTCAATATTAGTGCGTAGGTGGACACAATTATTTTGTTTGATATCTCTGATATGTTTAGCTATCATGTTGTTTAATGATTAAATGGTTTTTTGAAGAACAGAAATGACGTTACAACTTCTTTAGGTGTTTTTATTTATTTTTGTAGAGGGGAAAAGAATATTGGCGAAGAAGTTCCCTCCATCTTGGTTGCTCAGGTGCAAAATTACCAATCTTTCTTCTGCTGAAACGTCCTGACTTTTATAATTTATTAAAATGACTTATTGTTTCTCTATAAATAAATAAATTTTGCAATGTCATTGTCGTTTAACAGAGAAAAATCTCTAATTATATATATATATATATATATATATATATATATATATATATATATATATATATATATATATATAATGTGTGTGTGTGTGTGTGTGTGTGTATGTATTTAATAGGTGTATATATGCAAGATACAGTGTTTACTGACGCGGGGAGGGGGGCGGAGATGCACCAATAATTATCACTATATTTGATTTTTTTTTTAATGCATTCAGGCATCTGTGGTGTGAATGAAGAATATTGTTTTGCTTGATGAATCCTTTTCTTTCAACCTTCACAAAATCGACTAGAACTATTGCTTTTGCAAAACTTCACTTTCTTTTCAGTCCCTCACCGAAACATGACGCGACGTCAGAAAGTTTAGGAAAGTGTTGTTATTTTCATTGCTAGCTACGAAGGGAGGTTGCACGTGCATCCCCTTATATATATACAGGGTGGCCTATTTTAATCTTTCCACGGAAATATCTCTAAAACGGTTGAACATAAATGAACCGAACAAAAACTAAAATAGAAAATACCATTGGCAAATCAAATGGTAATGTCGCGGTGCCAACTAGGGCCGCCTTTCAAGGAGGCCCGGGGCTCAACTTTCAAATTTTAAATGGAAATAAGGGGCGAGTGATACCTCGTACGATAGATCTTTAAAAACTAAAAAAGCGTTGTGGCAAAAGATTTTTCATATCGGTCACCGTATTCAAGATGGTCTCCAAGACATGTTGCCTGTGCCAGACAAAACGTCCAGTACTACTAGTATGAAAACGGTTGATCATAAATGAACCAAATAAAAACTCAAATAGGAAATGTAATGGGACACACCGAATGGTGTTGTCGGGGTCCTCTAAGGGCCCCCTTCATATGAGCTCAGGGTCTAACTTTAAAATTTTAAATGGAAACATCTGGCGAGTGATACCTTGTTCGATAGATCTTTAAAAACTAAAAAGTGTTGTGCCAAAAGATTTTCATATCGGTCACATTATTCAAGGTGGCCGCCAAGACATGCCTGTATCAGATAAAACGTCCAGTACCACTAATATGAAAACAGTTGGAGATAAATGAACAGAATAAAACTTGTATAGGAAATCACAGAGGGTATTTATCATTCCACGCCTCGAGAATAATGTAATGGAGAAAAAGATTATTAAAGTATAATTGACATAATACAACCGAGGAAATGCAATTCTTAGAAAATTATCTTTCCGATCTCCCTCCGCAAGTGGGTGAAGCGGCAATGAATGGGAAAATCTCAAATGAGAACCCCACTTTTACTTGCAGTACGTATGGTTAGTCTGAAACATTTGTGCGTACATGTGACTGGTAATGTAATGAATAAAAATAAGGTGAAATTCAAGTTTAACACCCATTTGCATTGCGAAATGTGACTGGATAGGAGAAAAGAGCAACTGAATTGGGGAGTAAAGGTTTCAATAATACAGTTTTGGAACTTGCAAACATTTTACCCGCCCCTGATAATTTAACGCAATGTGTGCAGGATGTTTGGGAGGCACCTGCATCAATACGTTACTGACGATCACAACTGAGATTAGCGCTGAAAGTTATTCGGAATGTAACTGTGGACAACATTTCAGGAAGTCCATATTCTATCACTTGCAAGAAGACATAGAAGAGGAATAATCGAACAAATATCGTGCAGACGACTGTTGAACAAAACCAACGTTTGAACATATTGTTCGATAAATTTGTTTCGCATTTCAGTTGACTCATTTTTGAATCAAATCATTGCCTGCAATCAAAATGGAAGGTACCATTTACAACAGTACGTTGTATATTTTTACTTGTAAATTATTATTTTCTTGTAATCTTGGGCTGTAAGGTATTTTAAATATGTACTAGGCTGATTCTACTATTAGAAGAAGAAAAAGGGAAAGAAATAAGTTAGTTATAATGACAATATATAAAAAAAGATATTCAAATGTTTTTAAATAATATGATTTTGGGTGTCGTTGTCAGAACAACCGAAAATAAATAGATTCAATCAGAAAAACGAAGTAGACACCTGGAAGAAAAAGTGTGTAAAGGTAAAATGTATATTTCTCGTTTATGATTATTAAACAAAGTGTGAAAACAGATAAATAAAGATGTTTTAATGGCTCAATATTAAGGATAAAGAACCAGTGATATCGTTATATATTGGTGCCGGAACACCGAGAGTGGGTTGTATCGTTTAGAAGTACAGTAAAAGCGATCAACATTGAGCCTGATATTAATCGTACTATTTTGAGGAGTTGCAAGATTATATATAGAAATATCATGAGTGCTACAGATAGTGGAACAATATTCCTATTGTAATGAATTCTCCGAACAACATGTTAGAAGTCTTAAGACAAATATCCCGACTAATTAGGGATCAAGCTCAACAAATTAAGGATCAAGCTCAGGACCAAACTCGACGTAGTGATGAACAGTTTGAAAAAATCATCCAGGTAGAAACGTAACCACAGGTATTTGAAGGTTAATACAGGTAAACCTTTGCAATTCAATGAAGTAAAATCGCTTACTAAATTTAGTGGTGTATCAGAAGATATATCTGCGAGGGGGTTCCTAGAAAAATTTGAGTATGAATGCGAATTAATGGGTGTAGACGAGTCACAATTTTTAAAGTTACTACCACATATATTACTGCCGCCTTGTCTAACATGGTTTAAGGCAATTAGGAATAGCCTCCGTACATATTCTGACTTTAAGAACGCTCTGCTATCTAATTACGAGAACGATTTTATGATAGCAAATAGGGATGCCATACTAAGAACGAAACCATTCAATCCTAAGTTTTATAAAAGTGTGACTGAAATTGTGGTTTCTACATATAACGAATTAAGATCATTAAATCCTAGTCATCCAGAATCCCGGATCATTGCTTCTATTCGAATCTTACTACCTTTTAGATTACAACAATTATTAATGTCCGCACAGTGTGTTAATTTCAACCATTTGATTATGCTTGTCCAAAATTATGAAAGTCAATCTGTAATGCAAAATGGTAGATAATAGAGGGCTGGATAGAGGTCAAGGTAATTCTGGTCGTAATCATGTACAATGTGCTCCGGTTCTCAATTTAAATGTACAAACTGAGAATACGTCTAACTCGTATCGTTTTAATAGTAGAAGAAATGGTCATAATGTTAATAGTAATCCGACGCAACCTAATCGCAGAAATGGGAATAGGAATTTTAGAAATAGTAATCGAAATTTTAACAGGAACAATAATATTCGCCTGTTCACACGAAATCGATTTATAGATGGCAGTAATTATACACATAGAAATCCGAATGCTGAAACAGTGCATAATCGCCAAGAAACTACTCAAGAAAAGATTGCGGAATACAATGTAATTTAATCGAAATTATGAGTCACCGTAGTTTAAACTAAATTGTGCTGATGTGGAAGGGGTTGAATCCACGTCAGCGTTAAATACTTCTAATCAATTTTCTGATTATGAAACTGATTTAAAACCTTAGATAGGCCTACAAATAACGTTTATCAATATCTACCAATTGTTAATTGTTTTTGGAGATTTGACGATGATATGGCTGGGAAAATATTAGGATTACAAAATATTGATGAAATTAAGTTATGGCAGCCTACCGAAAACACTAGAAAACGGTGGATGGATTTAGTCAAAACTTTAGTTCCTCCTGAATTTATAACGAAAGCTAATGTAAAGAACGTTAAATCAGAAGGAACTTAATATGCTATTTAATCTTTGATTTTATATCCATATTAGTAATTGCTCAATTTTATGTTAACATCTGTCTTAATATTATGTGTTTTCTTTGATATTTGTATTTCCTACTATTCATGTGTTCTCCTATGATTGCGAAAACGCAATATTAATCGCATTATTCATGTTTCATGTTATAGAGTATATTTGAAAGCATCTTTGTAATGCGAGAATACATATTGAAGTTAATAATTTGTTTTCTATAAGGAATTTGTATTTAAACAATTCTTACTTTTGTGTTCTTGTTATATTCGAATTATATGCTAATAATATAAATGTCAAAGAATAATGTAAACGTATGGATGTAATGACCATTATGTAAAATTGATGTCATGTATTTCATGAAAAAAATTTTTTTACGAGTAATGAAAATCAAAATTTATACGTTTTTCAAAGAACTTCGAAATTAAATGTTATTACGGATTCAGTTTTAATTTGCCTAGAATGTATATATATTAACATCTTTAGTTATTATGCCTAAAGTCAATGATTTAAATTTGTTAACAATTAACCTTTTTATGGCCCATAACGGACTTAAATTAAGTGACCGTAATTTTTTATGTGCCTTGCAATCAACGATTATTATGAAATATAATTAATAATAGTATTTTTAATGTAAAAATAAGAAAATGCATGTGTATTATGATATGGTATATTTTGTATGTACGAGGGGCACATAAGATGT
Organism: Thermobia domestica; assembly: GCF_964235325.1. Taxonomy (NCBI): domain Eukaryota; kingdom Metazoa; phylum Arthropoda; class Insecta; order Zygentoma; family Lepismatidae; genus Thermobia; species Thermobia domestica. Next base: position 253,171,334 of record NC_137457.1, on the reverse strand, counting down.
ACCTAAGGTTAACGGTCCAGAGTTCTTTTTCTTTTTATTAAATAAATAAAAGGAAAAGTCCGTCGAGCGCCATAATATATAACAGTAGGTTGTATATTTTTACTTGTAAATCATTATTTTCTTGTAATCTTGGGCCGTAAGGTATTTTAAGTATGTACTAGGCTGATTCTACTATTAGAAGAAGAAAAAGAGAAAGAAATAAGTTAGTTATAATGTCAATATATAAAAAAAGATATTCAAATGCTTTTAAATATGATTTTGGATGTCGTTGTCAGAACAACCGAAAATAAATAGATTCAATCAGAAAAACGAGGTAGACATCTTGAAGAAAAAGTGTGTAAAGGTAAAATGTATATTTCTCGTTTATGATTATTAAACAAAGTGTGAAAACAGATAAATAAAGATGTTTTAATGGCTCAATATTAAGGATAAAGAACCAGTGACATCGTTATACATTTGACGAGAATTTTACATACTTTATCACATTACAGAGACATTATTTCTTATTTTAAAAAAAACGTTTCAGATAACTTTGTTTCGTAGATACAATTTTCAAAAACTAAGGTTCTCGTTTGCAATTTCATCGCTCCTTCCCGCTTCACCCACTTACGGATGATTTATACCCCTTTGGCCTTTTTCCGTTTCGCCTTATGCCCTTAAAACATATTTTAACAGACATCTGATAAGGTTGTTATCTTAAGGCGGAACGGAAATTTCCGTTTGGCCTTTTCCCGTTTCGCCTTATAACATAGAAGGGAATTTTCACTCCGTATCTGTAACAAAGAGGGATTTATTTTATCCTCAGCTGCAGCTTCTTTTCTATTTCAAATTAAACTCAAAATATCTTAAAAGAACATAAATTTTATTATCACACCCAAAACAGCATATCAAGTTTCTATGTGAATATAATATGAAACATTATCAATGTATGAAATTAGATCATTTTCAGTGTTCTTAAGTTTATCTTTATGGCGGCAAATTCTGTCGTCAAACTGTCTCCACTTTAGCTTCCTAAGTGTTCCCTGACTACCCACTTGAAGAAGTACTCACGGTCACTTTCATTTTCACGTTCCTTGTCTTTCATTAATTCAATGAAAGAATATATGTCTAAGTGGTCCCTTCATGCCTTTCTTCGTAATTTTGCGTGCCACCCTTCCGCATTGTTAGTCGTTCGTTCTCGATCGTTTCGTAAGTGATTCCACAAGTCAATGCAAATAGGTAAAAAAAAAAAAATACATCATTAGCACATTAAAGATTCAAAGGATTGCAGGAGAATCTACGTTGGAAAGTCGATAGCAAAATTTTGGTTGAAACTAATTTATTTCTTTTGTAGATCAAAATAATTTACTCTTTTGATAATTTACAAATCAGTGAATGCAGAATCTTCAATACATGTACGTCGCTAGAAAATCTACATTTGGTGCTAGTGGAATAAAATTGCTTTACTAGAATGCTCGGAATAGCTTACTTAATGATTTAATAATTAAAAAAAAAAAAAACTTGCACTAAACGCCAGCTATCTATGTAGGAAAGACAACATACTTACGGAGGAAATTGCGCGTCACCATCATCCAGCAAAGTGTCTACAAGATAATCATGAAACTCCTCCTTACAAGGAATGTCAGGCGGCAAACGTACAAACATTACATCTAAATGGGAAGTTGGTACCAGGTAGTGCTTCTGCACGTCGAATCCATATTTTCACTTTAGAGTTCTCTTATACAATTAAGAAGAAAGTCCTAACCGTTGAACTTTCCTCCACACAGATTGAGAGAAGTTATAACAGTTGTTCTTGTTTTAATTGATGCACGCTGAGATTCATAATTATGTGTAACAGAAGCAGATTCGACTGTTATTTCATCACTGGCAACAACTTTTTGCATTGCATCCGTTCTTGCACTTCCAATAATTCTTTTCAGCATGTTTATAATTTACTGGTCACAAATGTTACAGACATCGTCAGATCTACATAACCCTCAACAATAGAAATTTACACAAAATAATAGCTGAGAGTATTTATACTCCATTAATGAGTTATACGTTGTTTGAGAAAAAAAAAACTCTGAGAATCTCCGTCTTCTACAAAGGCATATTACACACTGAAGCAATTGCTCATACAGCCTGACTGGGTTCAACAGACGCTATGAAACAACATGGGGAAACAAACATAAAAGGGCAGCTACAATTGTACCCTTTATTCTGAGAATATTACTCTTGAGTACGTACTTTGATTATACGATGTTTTATTCGTTCAAACGTAAATACTACTAGCCTTACAAATGTTTAACGAAGTGACACTAAATTTCCCTATCCTAATTTGAAAATTCCCTTCTCTGGTGCAAGGCGAAACGGGAAAAGACCAAACGGGAATTCCCGTTTCGCCTTATAAACAAATCAACATACACTATTAGCATCATAGCCTGAAGTAATGAAAACAGGCATAAGGCGAAACGGGAAGATACCCTTACGGAGGGAGGTTGGAGCGATAATTTTCTAGGAATTCGATTTCCTCCTTTGCATTATGGCACTTTCACTCTAATCATCTTTTCCTCTGTTGCAACATTCGTGGAACGATAAATACACTCTCTGATTTCCTATTCGAATTTTTGTTTTGGTGTTTTCATATTAGTGGTACTCAGGGGCGGATCCAGGGGGGGGGCGATCGGGGCGATCGCCCCCCCCCAAAAGAGAAAAAGTTTCTTATTTTATATATATAAATAAAACCCATTCCAAAGTTTGGTGCCCTTAAAAGTAGCAGTATGACAACCCACCGCCCCCCCCAGAAGTCGGTTCTGGATCCGCCCCTGGTGGTACTGGACGTTTTATCTGATACAGGTACCATGTCTTGTAGTAATTTTGAAAACGGTGACTCATATGAACAATCTTTTGCCCCAACGCTTTTTAGGTTTCAAAGATCTATCAAACAAGGTATCACTCGCCTCATGTTTCATTTAAAATTTTAAAGTTGGACCCTGGGCCCCCATGAAGGGCGGCCCTGGGTGGCACCGCGACAACACCATTCGATCTGCTTCATCACGTTTCCTATTTGCGTTTTTGTTTGGTTTATTTATGTTCAAACGTTTTCATACTAGTGGTATTGGTGGACGCTTTGTGTGATACAGGGAACATATCTTGGCGGCTATTTTGAAAGGCGGCGAAAGGTTTACAATAGTAGCGTTCCTATATCCTTTCATGTGGACAGTTACTTTATTGGCAATATTACACGTTCTGAATCGCTTTATGTAGATGCAAGAACAAATTCTTACTTGACAGCTATACGAACATTTTTATATAATGTAACACTGACTAAGATGTCATACTGCTTATTATAATTCTGCTAAATTAATTATAACATAACTATGTAAAAGTTAAAAATTCAGAATATAGAGCAGCATTGCACTATACCTAATAAAATAACACATGAACTGGGGGTGAATCAAAACTTGCCAGTAACTTTAAAATCGATACATGCTTTTGAAAGCTAGTTGTTCTAAACTCTATAATCAACTGGACTCTAGGATACGCAAACTGATCTGAAAGAACTCCAATATTACACACCATCAACAAACTATTTTCTAGTAATAAGATAGGCCGCTCATCAGAACATAGTTTATTCATATTAACCCCTTACTGCATATTGTTAATTATGGCACCCTAGCTGTTGATAAATATTTCTCGCTTCTCTTCAGACCAGGGATAAAAGTGCGGGGGAATACGAATTGACGCCGTCCCCTTACTTTCAGAAAATATATGTGGCGTCGTCCCACTTTCTAAATAAATATCAATGGGCAAAGATTGACACGGGAACAGCATGACATCGTGCGTCCCCTTACCTTTTCAGATGTACTTTTACTCCTACTTCAGACACTTTACTTTTAAATTCTGTCCACTATCATCCTCAGCTTTTTTTTTTTTTTTTAAGTATTCTTTCAAATGTTCGAACTGTGAAATATTTTCGTTCTACATCTTTATAAAAACACCATTGAACAAAGTAAAATAGACCACCATTGCATTGTGATTACTTATTCGAAATGTAACGCAAAACAAGTAACGCAAACTAAGTACGTTATTTAAAAATTTGTAACATGTTACCGTTACAGTTACTTTGGAAAAATGTAACGCGTTACTAGGAAACGTTACTTTAAAAGTAACGCGTTACAAGTAATGCATAACTTGCGTTACGTTACTTCCCAAGACTGTATATCAGTTTTATCTTAATAGATGGCGTGGTTATAGCACAGCACAATTTTTTAAAGTTTACAAATAAAATACCCTTTCCTCGACTTTTCAAAAACTACGCATGAGGATTCGATAACTAACTAGCTAGCCCACATCATTTTATTTAGTTCGATGGGATCTATTAAGTGATGTATGTCTCACTTTCGTTTACAACTAGTTCATGTAATGAGTTAAGAGCAAATAGCCCAGTCAATAAAGGTTTTTGCAAGGAAAAAATTTGGGTAAAGCTGATTTTCTCCCAAGTGATAGACCACTATGAGGGGAACATTTTCCCAAAAGTCCCCTCCCCTCCCCCTGGAGCTTTCCTCACCACGCCCCCTCAAAGTTAAAAAATGGGCGTTTTAGAAAAAAGGCCATAACTTCAAAACTAATGAACATATTGACATGCTTCTTTTTTTCTCGTAATCTGTGAAATGTGCTCTACAATTTCGTATTCCTTAAAGTTTTTCATAAACCTAATGGTTTCTTGGCAATTTTAACCTAAAGAGTAAAAAATGAAAAAATCGCCCGCGCCATTTTGTTTTTCTTCTTATATTTCCTTAGTGAGTTGTGATATGGAAAAATGTTTCAAATAAATCTTAAAGAGCATAAAATTATCTTTCCAACGGTGTATATATTGTGGGGGTTACTCTTAAAATTAGCCATGTAGCGAGGTAAGTTTGAAGACGAGCGGGCTCAAATTTTCGCCTCAAATCAGTCACTATGTTTCATTTCGAAAGAAAAAAAAAATAATAATAACAAAGCTTTTTTAAAATAATAAACCACTGCATTGTTAGAAAAGCATTTTTGTTTAGTCCTGCCTCCCCTGTGAAGCTTTAACCCTTACTCGATCCCCATTACCATTCCAAATTTAAAAACAAGCGTTTCTGACAAAAGGTATTACCTCCAAAACTATTCAACACACTGATAATTTGCACATTCTGTTTTATTCTTAAAAAGTGATAAAATTATTTTATTTTCTATTTTTTTATAAATCTAATAATTTCTAGATAAACAAATAAACTATAAAAATTTGAAATATTTTGTTTGCTCTTCCTTTCCCTATTTTTTGCCTTGGATCTCCTCAGTCAATTAGGAGGTAATACCTTTCAATTAGGGTATGAAATTATATCTATAACATTTTTTTATTATGTTTACATCTTAATTTTGAACATGTCCGCTATGCTTACTGCAGTATTTTCAACTTAATCTTCCGTAGTTATACAGTATACTATTTAATTTTCGGATGATTCTACAAGTTTTTCCTCGGAATAGAAATGTGAATTTAGGCAAGACAGCCCATACAGTGCTCACACATTGCAGAGCAATCTATTTTAGTTATTTTACATTTACAGTATTGCCTACATCCTTGCTTACACGAACATGATATTATATACAGAAGCTTGTCTGGTGCAAATGGCTTGGATGTGGGAATAGGTTTCAATGTCTTTTTGGAGCGTCCGTTTTCTTTAATTAATTCTATCCTCCAACCCCATTCTGTGTCAGGAAGTTTATTTCCTAACCATTTCTGTACTTGCAAAAATACTCTGAGCGAATGTTCATTACACGCTTCAGAGGTTGGAGATAGTTTGGCCAGGTCAAAGTTAGATCATAGTGAACTTTTCTTTGTGAAAGACAAAAATCTGTGGTATCGGGCTTCATTCAAATTTGAGTATTTTCCCAAATCATACAGAGCCAAAACTAATTTTTCACCTGTAGATAATATTTCTCCTTTAGATTTTGAAATATCCAAAAACACTCTGGCCCAGTTTTGAAATTCCGGTGATTTGAGCATATCTATTACTTTTAATTTGCCCATACCATAAAAACACGATGTCGTGTCACATCCTGTAAACGCATGACAGAACAAAAGTAGTTGCCGACAATCTCCAAACTTTTCAATCAATGTTTCGATCCTGAAGTACCGTGTGTTCGGAGACACACCACCTTTCTCTTTACAGAAGTAAACAGAAGCACTTTCTTTCTCAGGGGACAAAGCAGTAAGTAAGACTACCAGGTCAGTATCAGATCCTACAACAATAACTTTTGAAGCAGTTTTCATCTGTTGAATGGCCGTCATTACAATGTCAACATCTGCGTCTTCCTCTGCTGTTATTACAGTCAATCCCCGTTTCACGAGTTCAGACCCCAGAGCCAACGATAATCTCTTCTTATTGTTTCTATTACCTAAGAACTCGTCTTTTCCCGTGGCACAGACTGTGTTTTGACAAAAAATTATGTCTTGTGAAGATTTTTTCGCCGCTCTCCTGTTTTGTTCTTCATTTTTCGTGGTAGGCTCACTAGGGTAACCATCAAAAACAACGATAGATTTTTGACCATATTTATTAAGAACATGTGTACAATAGTTCTCTAAGACAGCTCCAAAGGTACAATTTTTTGGCCATGGCAGATGGCGAAGAAGAAACCCTCCGTCTACAATATATGTTGCATCCTTTACATCTAGTTCTTTGATGATTCCTTCTTCAAAAACTTTGATCAAGGATGATTTTGTACCTTTTCGAAGAGAAACTTCGACAAACAGAGCTGGTGGGCGTACTGCCAATTCATATTCGAAATATGTCTTTAATTTGCTGGCGATATCACAGGCACACAATATCCGATTAAAAAGCTGTTGAGAATTGATATTGACCTCTTTTGATCTTACTCTTGCTGACTTCTGTGCTGCCTGTGTCTTCACCTTTTTTGTGCAGTTTGAGTTCTTGGAAATTTTTACCTTTAATTTTGTTCATTATAGACAAACCGACATCGTATGCTTGATCACAGTTTATTGAATCATCACAAACAAACCCAGTGGCCAAAGAGACCAGTTCACCAGTCAACTTTGTAAAAGAATTGTGTTCTTGTAACCAAGCTGTAAACTTCTGTAAGTCTGACAAGTCTTTCTTCTTTCTGGATTCTCGTAGTTACACGTGCTGTTCGCTAAACTGCATTGCTGTTCCGAAAAAATCTTCTACAGCCTCATGGACTTTGAGAAAGAATGGTGTTCTAAGTACCCATTTTGAAAGAGTATTGTCAGTAATGCCACGGCCATGTGTCAGTCCTCCAACAGATTTCATGGGTCGCATCAAATCTTGTTCTATGCACATATCAGACCAAGTTCCTGACCAGTACTTGCCTTTCCGCTTAATAGTGAAGAATCCTTTCTCCTTAAAAAGAACTAGTTCTTGATTTGTGAGTTTTGATTCAAATTTGCACATCTCTTGTGCATACAAGCACTGGCGGATCCACGTGGGGGGCGGAGGGGGCGACCGCCCCCCCCCAAAGGTCATCTACTGCCAGCATGTATCGTTCGGAAATACAAAAATTTTTTTCCCCCGGCTGATCCAATCTGTGTAACAAGCCTAGTAGAGTCTAATCAAAATGTGTGGTACTGAATGGTACTTAATACAGACATTTGAATTGGGAATACTTCTGTCCCTAGTTCCTTGGGACGGTTACCATAATCCGCAAACGAGAGAGAATGATTCATACGTTGAACGAACAGCTGTAGGAAGAAGGAAAGATGGCTCACTCTGTGAAGTAAAAATTATATTTTAAAATTGTGTCCTGAAAAAAAAAAAGTGGGAATGGAATTCAAAACTTGAAACTTCAATTACTTTTACCTTGAATAAAGAGAAATATAGAATATTCAGCGCTCCTTACTGTAAAGCTCTCTGAATCTGAGATGAGACTGTTAGTTTGGTTGATTGATTGATATGTATTTACGTCGTTCGTCAAAAGTGATGCTTTACAGAACGAGAACTAGAGTTTAAAGTTGGATCTGAACCACTGTAGTGCGTTCGATGTTTACTCACCGGGTATCAAACCGCAGAACCTCATGCATCAAAGATAAAAGGTACTCTCGCTAGATGCTACATCAACAAAGAACTGAGACTTTTGAGGTTCAACACGAAAACATTCATTGTGACTTTTAATGGCATTTCATCTTTTCTTGGAAAATAATACAAGCTACAAGCTGTTATTGTAATCATATATAACAGATGTGGTCCTGATCTTTGCACAGGCCAAACCGCTTAAGCTGGAAGCTTGAAATTCGGACAGTAGATAGGATTTGTGATCTAGGATACCACTAAGGAAGGATTTTTGGGAAATTCAAAGAAAGGAAGGGGGAAAGGGGTGGAAATTATTTTAATAAGATGGTCATCTCTCCAAATCCCTTACGGTTAGAGACTTGAAATTTGGATTTGGATTTCTCATTTAAAGTATGACACGCGTTTCAACATTTTTTGATACTTTAGTAAAATGGGGAAAAGAGGTGGAAAGAAAAGGGGGCGGGGATTGCAATTATTATAATAAGATATCTAATAATCTTTGAAGGTTACAAACATGGAATTTGGTATATGGACTTCTCACTTAAAACAATTCCATACGTACAGGGTCAGTCCTTAAAGTAGTAGGACTGATTTTTTTCTTTTCTTTTTACGGACTGACGGCGGTTACTCCACCTGTTGTTGGTTGAGGTAGGTCTAAGGAAAGACAGGAAGCAGCGCCAGTCGGCTGCCAGCCATAGCAGGGTAAAGATCGCTCGTCATCGTAACCTCTGCGAGTGACCCTCGTCACGCTGCGTCATGCCCAATCTTTTGGAACAGCGTTACGCCATCAAATTTTGCGTGAAGCTCGGTAAAACTGGGAAAGAGACTCATGAAATGATCAAGATGGCGCAAGGTGATAACGCCATTGGAAGATCGAGTGTGTTTGAGTGGCACAAGCAGTTTAGAGAGGGGACAGAAGAAGTTGAAGACGCTGCACGGTCAGGACGACCTTCGAGCTCCAAAACGGACGAAAATGTTGCAAGAGTGAAGAATTTGCTGGACAGTGACCAAAGATTAACTGTTCGCATGATTGATGATGAACTTGGCATTGCTAAAACCCAAGTTCACGAAATTGTGCACGAACAATTGCAAATGGGGAAAATTTGTGCAAAGTTAGTGCCGCGAGTGCTGACAGGCGAGCAAAAGGACGTTCGCAAACGGATCTGCCAGGACCTTCTCGAAGAAGTGAGTGAAAATCCAAACTTGTTAGACAATGCGGTGACTGGGGACGAGACGTGGACGTTTGAGTATGACCCTGCGACCAAACGTCAAAGCGCGGAATGGCACACCCGAAATTCCTCACGCCCCAAAAAGGCGCGCATGACGAAATCAAAAGTGAAAAGCATGCTCATTTGCTTTTTCGACTCACAAGGAGAGATCCACAGGGAATTTGTTCCACACGGACAGACTGTCAATGCAGTTTTTTTTTATCTCCAGGTCCTGGAACGGCTGAGGAAACGCATCGTCCGCGTCCGCCCAGCCATCGCCAACTCCTGGCGACTGCATCATGACAATGCGCCGAGCCACACAACCTTCCAAGTGGTGGCGTATCTGGCCCAACATAACATTGCAACCTTGCCTCAGCCACTCTACAGTCCCGACTTTGCCCCACCAGACTTTTTCCTCTTCCCCCGCCTCAAAACTACCCTGAAAGGGCATCATCACGGCTCGGTGGAAGCATTACAACAGGCCGTGACGAGGCAGCTGAACAGCATTCCAGTTTCCGCCTTTCAGGAAGCGTATGAAAACTGAAAATCCCGTTGGCAGCGGTGTGTGGGTGTAGGAGGATCATATTTCGAAGAATATTAACCGTAAGTGTTATTTCTGTCAATATCTTATTTTTAATTGACTCAGTCCTACTACTTTAAGGACTGACCCTGTATTTCATCGTTTTTGTATTCTTGTCTTCTTCTTCTTCTTCTTCTTCTTCTTCTTCTTATTATTATTATTATTATTATTATTATTATTATTATTATTATTATTATTATTATTATTATTATTATTATTATTAAGATGCCTACATCTCGGGATCACTTACGCCTAGATATATGAAAGTTGCTAGTTTGATTATTCATTTAAAATAATGAAACATAGATTTGAGCTTTTTTTTCCGTAGAAGGGCAAAAGCAGAGGTGAGGATTCACTAAAATGTTTGTAAGGTGTTTGAATTTCGCGACAGCGTTTTAGCTCAATCCAATTCTGTGTGAAAGACACAGAAGGGAGAACGCGAAATATTGTGCCACAGTACCACGTAGAAGCATTTGCTATATTGTGCGAAGCCGTATTCCGAACAAATTGGGGGTCTGGGAGCGAAATCTCACCGAAGATACTTTTATTGTTGTAAGCATAACTATAATTATACGTGTTTCTAAATGCTAGTTTTAAGAAATTACCTAATAGAGCCAATTTCCAACCCTCTGTTCCTAATCTGGTCTAATGCGTTTTTTTATTTCTTTACATACTCAATTATACCACTGCAAAAGCAGAGTATTCGGACAAAATATGGTGCTCATGGTCCCGGGTTCGATATCCGGTGAGGGTACATATTAACGAAAAAGGTGGTTCGAATTCCACTATAATCAGTAAGTGCACGTCTTCTTTAGCCGTCATGTCATTACCGTGGAACGTTAAACTCAAGGAACAAATCAAAATACCCTATGTACAGAGGTCTATACTTTTGTAATAATGTCCTATATTTGTCTTCTTGCTCTCTCCTGTTTAAGTGGAAAATTACTGGATGTACCAGAAATTGAATTCCTTACATATTCATCTTTAAATACATCAATTGAGTACAGTTGGGAGCTTTTCTTGAGAAATGAACAATTCCATGGGTGTCAAAGTTTATCAGTCAGTGACTCCCCAACTCCTCGTGAATCCAATCAGAGAAATGTTTTCTTCACCTTTGATACATCAGAAGATTTTGGTACAATTTATGTAGCCGCAATCTTAACGCGCACTTAAGAAAATGTCAACAATGTTGACAAACTGAAATCATGGTTAAAAACGAAACCTAACGGAAATTCAACATTTTGCCCTCAGGAAATGTTATTCGCATAGCGCCAGAGAACAAAGATAATGTCCCTCTCAGAGAGGCACTGAAAAAAAATGTCATGGATACGGATCGTCGATCGGAAAATACCCTCGCATTCTATTGGATAATGAAATTAATAGATTTATGTCAAGTTTCATGTTTTCTTGCGATCACTTTAGTGAAACAAAGGGAAGCTATATTTATATACACAGAAGAGAAATGGGACAGGCTTCGTGGCAGACAACAGATGACAGGATAAATACCATCGTCAATATAGCACTTTTTTGTGTGTAAGTACTGTCCAATACAGCGCATCTGATAAATCGCGGTGACTAAGTGTGACGTGAATCATGATACCGCCACGCCTCCGAAACGGAAGTGCGTATTTAATTTAAATCTAGAGAAAGAATATAATTTCATTTAAGAAAACTTACAAATTCGGGTCATAAAATATAATCTGGGAATCAAGTTTACACCCCCCTCCAGCCCCGGATTCATATGTGTCCCATTTTTGCAAATTGAAATTCTGGTCACTTTGAGGCTATGCTCATCTTCCAGGAAGCGAACCGCCCCCTCCAAATGATTCTTCTGGATCCGCTAGTGCATACAAGTGGGCGGATTTAGCATAGGGGAGATGTCCGGCAGCATGAAAATATGGGAGAACTTGAATTGTTGTATTCATATGTAAATCCCAGTTTCCTGATCTTTCTGCAAAGATAAACAACATTATAAGGTCAATGAACCTAAGGAGATTAACCCACAGCTTAATTGTTCTGCTTAAAGTTCTAATTTTCTGCAAGAAATCGTTAAATTTGCTCAAAGCTTCTTTAACATCTTGTTCATTAAAACTCTTTTCAAGAAGATCTTTAGAAATATTTTCCAAATATGCAAGAGAGCCATTTATTTAAGGAAAACTGCTCATCACTTTAACAATCGCACAAGCAGTAAGGCTATATGCTCGGATAGCTCTTGCGTATGCGTGACCATTCAAATGTGGTTCACAGTCAGTTTACCGTAAACTGTAGCCCATAGGTCTTCCAAACCACTCCCCTCCATTATCTTTCCAATAGCACCCATAAAAGACATTAATAGATGGAATCCTCCTAGCCTCAGAATAATTTTTGACACTTCACTGTTGGGATTTCCTGACGCTACAATTTCAGCCGCCTTTAAAAACAATGGTTGATCGAACGTAACAATACAGACACGGCGTTGCTTCTGACATTGTTCTGCAGCATAACTGAGAGCAGAGAAAATTGTTGATGGATTGCTAGGATCCATTTTTATAAAGGGAATTCCTAATATATATGTATCCTCACAATGTTCTCTTCTACTCATTACGGAGGTCATGAATCCATTTCACCCAGGCTGCATATCTGCGCCTGCAATCCACAAAACATTCATTGGAAATATGGGGTGTACCGTTCGACATTCAATTCCTCTGGTAACTTTCAAGTCATTAAAATCTTCCACAAAAATATTGGAGAGCCCACTACCATGACTTTTTTTGGCATATGAGAAAAAATACGAATAGTTTCAGGATTAAATGTTCCCAACGGAGTTCGCTTCACCTCCACTTCTGTTTTAACACATTTACTTAGTATTATGCATTTTACCGCTCCATGATATTAGAGGCGAAAATTTGAGCCCTCTCGTCTTCAAACTTACCTCGCTACATGGCTAATTTTAAGAGTAACCCCCACAATATATACACCGTTGGACAGATAATTTTATGCTCTTTAAGATTTGTTTGAAACATTTTCCATATCACAACTCACTAAGGAAATATAAGAAAAGAAAAAAAACAAAATGGCGCGGGCGATTTTTTTCATTTTTTACTCTTTAGGTTAAAATTGCCAAGAAACCATTAGGTTTATGAAAAACTTTAAGGAATACGAAATTGTAGAGCACATTTCACAGATTACGAGAAAAAAAGAAGCATGTCAATATGTTCATTAGTTTTGAAGATAAGGCCTTTTTTCTAAAACGCCCATTTTTTAACTTTGAGGGGGCGTGGGGGGAGAAGCTCCAGGGGAAGGGGTGGGGACTTTTGGGAAAATGTTCCTCTCATAGTGGTCTATCCCTTGAGAGAAAATCAGCTTTACCCAAATTTTTCCCGAACTTTGATGTTTTTTGACCTTCATTGACTGGGCTAAAAGGTAAAAGTGAGAGGGAACGCGGGAGAACTTCGTCTTCCACTTCCAAATAATGTTTATGGCATCCCTCCACTTCCTAATAATAATAATAATAATAAAAATAATAATAATAATAATAATAATAATAATAATAATAATAATAATAATAATAATAATAATAATGGGTAAAGATAGACACGGGGGACTGCGTGACGTCATGCGTCCTCCTACCTTTTCAGATCCTCTATTACCACTGGTTAAGACACTGTACCTACACGTAATGCATATAGTGTATTACTTTTTAATTAAATACATCTTATAAATGTGGCGTATCCAAAGCTCGCCAGTTCACATGCTACCAAAGAAACTGCGTATGGATAATGTTTAATCTTCCTTTCATTACAATTTAAATTTAATTGGACAGACTTAATTTTAAAGGAAAGGTAACACGAATTTATATGACGTAAAAATAAATTGTCTTTTAAACTTTATCAATGTGACACAATTTATTAAATTCAACATCTATATTGAACTTTCGTAGATGTTTGGCGGTAAAACCAGGAGAGACATTTTACGAATGATTTGGCAAATATCCAATACTGGTGTTTGGAAAGCATTCTAGAACTTGCAAAACAAGAATACATGCAACAAGTCAGGATGGCCGAGCGGTCTAAGGCGCTGCGTTCAGGTCGCAGTCCGGTCTTCCGGGCGTGGGTTCGAATCCCACTCCTGACATGATTACTTTTTCCATCTTCTATCGTTCGTGCACTATTACCACCTTTATTTGTAATTATGAGTTAAGATTCGCGATTGAGTTATTACGGAGTAAGGTTTGGTTTACCGTTCCAGATATCAAAAAATATAACGAACACATGAAATCCCACGTTCATTAGACCTGAATTCCTAAAAGCCTGCTTCAGTTTCTAGTGGTTTTGTTTGAATAAGCTGTAAAGTCATTCTCACCATCTTTCATGGAAAGGGACTTTAGAACTAGCAAATTAAAATTTATACATTTGTAAATTTGTGAAATATTTAGACTCACGCACACCGGGTACTTCGTAAAATCTTTGAACTCGTACTGGCGTTTTTGCCTTGTGGCTATGTGGATAGCACACGCGCCTTTGGCGTGGGAGCTCCGAGTTCGACTCCCGGCGGTAGTTCATGTGATTTGGATTCCATGTTAAGCTGTAGATCCACGTCTCATATAGCCTCGCTGATGAACGGGACGATACACTCAAATCCAATTCAAACGTGCTAAGGTTTACCAAACTGAACTAAAGTACCTGGAGACCACAGTGTTTGTGTAATTGAGGCTATAAATTTGAAACTGAAGATTTCTGTATGTTATTTCCATGACAACACTATTACCAACTACTAAGACACTATCATAGGTACTAGCGAAACTACACTGCATTAAACTATGTAATAATAACACAAAATAGACTCCTACCTTGTTATCATTCATATATTTTTTTGGAGTTCCTTACTACTGAAGAAGAATCCCATTTTCCAGAACTATTTTGTGATTATGCTGACAGGTCATTTTCAAGTTCCTTTGAACATAAATTTCGGCCATCACAAGTTTCTTCGATATTGTTTTTGTATATCATCCAATCATAGAACATTTTCTACACTATACACTTCATTTGACATGTGCATTACTGACTGGTATAGCGACAATATGCTGCATTATTTTGATCATGTCTGGTATATCTGCTTTCAAGAGAGAACGCACTCCGAAATTTACAATTATTACTATTGTTCTTTTAGCACGTATTGATAATATAGATAAAAAGAAAGATTTCATTGTATAATTCGTTTCCATCGAAATTAAATTTAAAGTTCATTCCCAAATCTGTCAAATTATTAAATGAAAATAGTGTTGAAGAGGCGCGCTAACAATGGAAAAATATATTATTTTTTAATTCCAATAAAAATATAACTAATAACCAGGCACGTACGCAGAAATTTATTTCGGGATGAGTCCAAAGCTTTTATGGGAGGCCAAAATCCAATAAGAGGATAAATTATATTAAAATTTGTCAAATCAGCCCTACAATTAGACTACATTTACAGAAAAGTGAGGATTTCGGGGAAAATGGGTTCGTTCCCTGGACCCTCCACCCCCGTGTGTACGTCCTTGCTAAGAACTAAATGCAACATATTATGTTATAAGGCAGTGTGCAAAATTTCAAAAACTCAGACGCACTCGCCAATTCAAAAATGACGGTCGCCAGTATTTCTTACGTATAAATTATGAAAGGTCCTCCCCCCCTCCGGCCTTTGGTTTGACAAAGAAAGATTTCGCATTTCGTATTTTCTCTCACTCAGTGACAATTATTTTCGTGCGAAACAGAAACTGCGCAGCCCTGTGAGTTTAAGCAGAAACTATGCCTACTAAACACTGGTCGCCAGCTCTAAATTTCTAGTCGCCAATTGCGACCTGGCGTCCGGAAATTTTGTGACCTCTTATTAGGTATAAATGGCATAATTAATAGGTAATTTAATATTTAAACTCGTAGATTTATAGTGACCACAACGACATGCGAAGCCTAGACTCTAGACTGGTCGAAGTGTTTTGCTTCATTTTTGATACATCCGGAGATCTGGGTACGATTCGTAAGGCTGCCTTCCGAACGCAAACTTAAGAAAACGTCAAACAGCAAAAGGTCACCAATAATGTTGCCAAACTTTGAAGATATGGTAAGTGAATAAGTGAAAAAAGGATATACATCAATAACAGTTATAGGAATAACGTATAACATGACAGTTATAGGAATTAAATGCTAACAATAATAACAACGAAAATATCAAACAAGGAAACGAAACTTACCGGGATTCCAACAACATTTGTATATACTCACAGAAGACGTTTATCGTATAGCGCGAGACCAGTGTTGCCTAAACGTTGACGCAAGAAGTCGCTAAGCGAAACAGAAAAGAGTCCAATTTTGGGGGAAAATTCGCGAAAAGTTAGTCGCGAAATTCCTTGTCTGTGCACTGTTTTCATTTTTCAGATATAATTTATATGGCTTATAATGTCAAGCCTACTACTACTGCTACATGTACACAATGTGCTATAGTTACGTCTCTGTCTACTAGATTTAGCTTTCGGAAGGAGGGAGGAACAAGACTTCTCCAATATAAGTAGAGTTTCACAATATTCATTAGTATACTATTATACTCACGGAATATTAGTTCCTGTAACTTCCACGAAAATAATATCGTAAAAGTACGAATTTTCTGACAATATTTACAAGAGTACAGGTGCTGCCATGTCTTGTTTCTATGTTCACCATGTCTTTCTTCGTCACCGAGTACATTTCGTTCGTCGGAACCACATATAAATAATTTATGCCATACTTTATTAATCCTCATAAAGCCGGCCGTATATTAACCACTAGACAGGACAGTCGAGCCGAGTTTCAGTTCAGTGCTATGAGCAATGGAAATATATATATACAATATATATATACAATATATATACACAATATATATATATATATATACATACAATATATATATACATACAATATATATATATATATTGTTTTGCATATTCATCCAAGCAAGTTCTAGAGAAAATCTTCTCCAACGTTATGACTGAGGCACACAGTCAATGCATTCAGGTTTTTCTCTCTGCATCCTCTCCTGCCTTCGTTTACCTCGACTTGGCTGACCTTCCTCTGGTAAATATGCGGGCGGCCTAAGAGTATATTCGTTTAATAAGAAGTAAAATATTTCTTTTCTTTTTTCTTTTTTAGTAAACGCAGTTATTGGCAAATATAAAAATAATGCTAAAATGACTCCCGATAATGTCAGGAGGTTTATATAGCGACTACCAATTTAACATCTTATTGCAAAGTGTAATGGAGTTGAAATAGCATCAGGCATGTGCCAAAATTTAACAAAACTTAATGCCGGTCAATGTGTTGAATTAACACAACCATTGTTTACTATATTGTTTCACATGATAAAATGTGGCACGAAAACATAAAGTACGGTATAGGAAAAAACGTAAAGATTTGGCAACCGTATGCCAGTGTTATAACGAAATCTTCGTGACGATGTAATTCAGCATCAATTTGACGTCAGTAGCAGCCTCATTTCTGATTGTGGTTGCTGGGAGGGTGAAGGAGAGAGAGAAGAAGAAGAACCACAAAAGATTATATCTTACTTGCATTTATATAGTAAGTACGATCGGTATGTTGGAGTTGAGTTCAACGTTCACTTCAGTAGCTAGGCTATATGAGATGGGACCTATTGGTTAACGTGGAATCCGAACCACATGAGCTCCTACCGGGAATCGAACCTGGACCTCCCACGTAGCGTACGCAAACCGCTTAGAAACAATAAGGAACTCGTTTGATGTTTTGGAATTCCTTATTGTTATTACTCATTAAATTAACGTAACAAAAAGATAAAGTACTTGAAGTTATTATCATGGGATATCATATAATATATATAAACATTTGCATGAGAAGGAGAATGAATACTTATTATTTAAATTGGCTTGATTGTTAGGAGCGAGTTAAGTTCACACAGTTAGAATCTTAACTAACCTTCAATCTGTGGCATACCGTATTTGAAAGTGCAGCATTACACGATGTATTCATTACATAAGATCTGTAATGTTCAAGGCCAAGGGTTTTTTCACATGTTTTCTCATTCACGCTAATTATTAACTAGAAAGTATAGTTAAGTCCTTTACGGGGTGAGAAAGTAATAATCAGTTGGGTAAACTAGCGGTTCGTTTCTTTTGGCGCACGATATACTCTATCATTTTATCACATTCAAATTAAAGTTCTAAGAAATAAAACAAGATACAGTAATTAATAATAATAGTAGTAAAAAAAACAACAGTTAACACTATTTTGATATCGGCAATGTTATGTTCTCAGAATTAAATGCACTGTATGAAAAAAAGAAATTAAAAAAAAAGAGAGAGACAGAGAGATACATACTACATAACCATCCAAGGAGTCCTGGTTTTGGAAAGCAAAATGTCAGCAACAATATTACCAACTAGTTAAATCATCATTTACGTTTCACAGGCACTCTAATTGCCATTCCTATTTGTTATAAAATTACCTTTCCCATACGGTATATTTAAGTTAAGAAAAGAATCTACGTTTTATTATCTAAAAAGAAAAGTCCAAGGATATACCAATTAATATTTGTTATTAAAGTGAACAAAATAATATAAATCCTTATGATTAGTTTTCGAGAAAAAGCTATTTTGTAAACTTAAGGATGGTTTAAAGGGACAAGTTTTGCCGATAGATGGCACTACAGTATTCGTATCTCTCCCATGTATTTTTTATCTTTTACGAAAATTCACGATTTCTCTTACAAATTTCAACCTATAGACTTCAAATTTTTAGAAAAGGAACTTCATAATCTATCGAAGGCAATAATCCGTGCCGATTCTTTATTTAGAATTTTCTTCGTTGTTGAAATGGCTTGATTGTTGAAATGAATATCCAAACCTTTAAAAATGGAACTGTTTCAACAATGCAGAAAATTCTAAATAAAAAATCGGCACGGATTGTTCACTTTAATAGGTTGTGAAGTTCCTTCTCTAAAAATTTGAAGTCTCTAGGTTGAAATTTACAAAAGAAATTGTAAATTTTCGTGAAAGGTAAAAAATACATGGGAGAGATACGAAGACTGTAGGACATCTATCGGCAAAACTTGTCCCTTTACACTAACCTTAAAAATTGATGCTTTACGACAGCCATGCCACCTATTAACATGAAACTGAAACTGAAGTATACCGTCATCAACCTCTTCATTATGACTTAAAGAAAACGACAGCACACCATATGTTTAATGAGAACAGCCCAGATTTATATGCAAAATGCATGTTTATAGTAACATGAAGAAACGTATGGAAAATAGTATATTCTTTCCGCGAGACTCGTAAGGATTCATTTGAGACCCATATGATAGCGCATATAAGTGCATATATTGAGTGAATTTCGATGTGCATGCATATTTCGTAAACTTTGCAGGATACTGCATGTTTCTGGAATTTATTGATTCATACTAGTTGAGTTGAGTTGATTATGAGTTTAACATCCCTCTTCAGCAGCGAGGCTATATGAGACGTGGACCTACTGATTAACGTGGAATCCGAATCACATGATCTCGCGCCAGGAATCGAACCCATGCCTCCCACGCCACAGGCGCGTACGCTAACCGCTTAGCCACGGAGGAGCTCAGCTGCTTCATACTAGCATATTTCAGAGTATATCACAAGAAAGTAGGTTATATCTAAAGTAAACTGAATCACTTTGTAAACGCAGGTGTATGATGTATCCAAAATTAGTCCACCTGATTTGTCTTGCACACGGTCTTCATCGTGTAGCAGAAACAATCAGATGCCAATATCCGAAAGTAGATGCGTTTGTATGAAATGTAGAGAAAGTACTTGTGAAAGATTCGTCGCGCGTACTTATCTTTCGCGAAGTTACGAAAAATATTCCGCAACTAGTTTTAACCCGATGGGGCTCGTGGCTAGAAGCTATGCCGTATTATGCCCCCCCCCCCCAAAAAAAAGTGAAGACAGTTGTAAACTCACTAAACCCTGATGATGCAGCTGGGTCACAAAAATGTTTCTCTATAAGTGGCATTAAGACAAAATTAAGTACATACACAACCACTTCTCGAGAATACCTGAAATTATCAGACAGCTGGGATGCCGTAACAATGTTTTCAAGCATTCACTCTCCTTGTTCGGCTTTTTATCGCAGACTTTATCCATTAAAATTCAGATAAACTTTGCCAAATATTAGGCAAAAATTCCAGGAACAAAACAATCTGTGACATTGCAAATGTACTTAACGGTGAAAACATGAAGTTGGAAGAAGAACTGACAGGAAAACATACGGTGTATGATGCTTTTCACGTGCACTAGTGACTTCAGTTGATGCAGAGAGGAACTTTCCGTTCTACAAAACATTTCTCACTGATAAATGCAGAGGGTTTACAGAAGAAAATCTAAGGAGGACCAGGTATGTAGCCAAGTGGGGGGAAGGGTCCGGGATCCGGACCCCCTCCCCCTTCGAGACCAGAAATGAAAAAAATTAAGAAAGGATGAAACAAAATGAAATGAGAAAAAGAAGGATCAGCGTTAAAAATAAACTACAGAAAGCTTTTGCTTACTCTTTCTTATGAGATTTGTATTACTTGAGATACATGCTGGCAGGGTGAGCGAGATCAGGGCCGTGATGTGGGGCGGGTGGGGCGATGACGGGGGAAAGGGGGAAAAAAGCAGGAGAAAAAAGGAAAAAAGATAGGAAAAATTGCTTGGAATATATGCATGGGGGCGCCGTCATATACTTTCGCTCCGGGCGCTGATTTTCCACGGCACGGCCCTGAGCGAGATATCCTGGAAGAGTCAGGGAATTTGAAATTTCTAGAAAAAAAAAGTGGAAAGAAAGTTCTGTTAACATTTGATTCAACAGAGAAAGGAACGCATGTTATTGTAAAATATTTTGTAAAATATTGTAAAATATTGTCGACATTGTTGAGTATGTACTTTTTTTTATAATAGTGAATATGTACTTTTCATAATAGTTGAGATCATAATGAAAAGAAAATTGTTATATTTGAGGAAGGACGGTAAATATTGTATAATCTTTTTCAATACATTTTTTTTATTAGTTTACTCGAGATTTTCTTCATATTTTGAAAATACTTACCAACATACTTTCATTTCATTGTTGAAATAAACCAATATATGTTGATAGTAAAGTAGTTTAAATTGATCGAGTTCCTGAGCCTTCAGAATTTAATGTCACGCTCCCCCCCCCCCGTTACGAAATCCCGGTTAAACGAACCAATATATGTTCCAGTAAAATAGTTTAGAATGATCGAGCCCCTGGTGTGATGACCACAGTATTTCATGTCATGGACCCCCCACCTTTCACGAAATCCTGGCTACGTGCCTGGGAGGACGTTCATAGTTCAATCAACAGAGGTCATTAATGTAATATATTTTTGTAAGAAATTGAAATTTTATTTTCTTAGTGTATATTTCAGTGCATACGTTAAAATTTGTAATGCATATTTTGGTATTTTTCGTGCAATTTGCATGCATATCTCGGGGTTTGTTTGCGCATGGAAATCCGGGCTCTATTAATGGATAGTCCAAATTTATGATTACCTATAAAACTTTATTTATTTATTTACTTTTGTTGTTTAACTGTAATATGTTTAATAATAAGAGACACAGGTGGGTATCAGAAGAATGGAAACACCTGAAAAATGTGTAACTTACCAGATTAATACGGCGCTGGACCACCTTTCACCCTCAGAACATCTCTGATGGGATATGGAATGGAGTAATATAGAGGTCGTGAATTGTAGCAAGGGAATATTACATTATGCTGCATGCACTGCATCACTGAGTTCCGCGAGAAAAGATGGAGGCAGATCCATGTCTCCAACATGAACCACAGATGTTATCTTCTAACCCAAGGATTAATCGAACCAGAGGAGGTGTTCATTCCGATGCTTCTCAAACCACGGTGCAACAGCTCAAGTTGTGTGAATGAACGCATTATCATTCAGAAACATTCTGAATTATAGAATGCCCATTCCAATAATAATGGCGACATAATCACAGGTAATGACCGACCTATAGACTAAACGTCATCACAGAGCCCATTGAAAACCTGAATATTGCGATCCACAGCATCACAAAGTCGCTGCCATGTTTCACGAATGGCCGGAGATACTGTGAATCATGCGACTCTTTGGGCGTCTGTCACAAATAAACAAGGCCTGTGTGTGGTTTGAAATGAAATGAACGGTGTGCCATCGGACCATATCACACGTTTTGAGTCATCAGTGTTCAATGTTGCGTGTTCGCGGCACCATCATCGTCGTGTTGAAGCGTCATGGTCCCTTATCAGCGGTTTCGCCAGTGTAAGTTGAACCTATATTAGTGTCAGGTAATTCGCGGAGGAGGTACTGGTTGTGTTCCTCTATAACTCGCACGACAATTTTGAGTAAGAATCTGCTTTAATACTCTGACATATCACTGTTTTCTTCCGACCAACATTCCTCTTCACCGATGTGATTTTCCCGCAAATTTTGTAAGGCGTCATCACTTTGGAAAACATCAAACATACTTTTCCTACTTTGATCACGCTCGCACCACATAACCGAGCACTCACAATTTGTTATATTTGGAGATCAGAAAGTTCGCTCACTTTGCACTATTACCGTCTCCTCAGTTCACTACACATTGCCGCTATACTGTTCCTTACGTAGTACGTAGTTTTCCCTAACCACACTACTACCAAGAGCGAGGCAATGCGGTTGCTGCTTGGCCGTTGCCAATCCAGACATCTGACGTGTTTGATAACCAACTGTACATCAATCGATAGATCACATCGAACTGAACACAACAATATGCTTCAGGATAAATTCTCATGATTTTTTTTTTTTTTTTTTTTTGAAAAATCGAGAAAAGCACATTTTTGTAGCACTAAAAGGTATGTCGTTTGTTGCCAATAATGATAATGAAAGCTTTTATTCTTCTGGAACATTCCAAAAATGTACTGCATCGGCTAATGCTAAGTATGAGAGTTTGTATCTCTTGCTATTTATCTTCTACTAACAGTAACAACATACTTCTAGCAGTATCAGACAGACTGATTACAATTTTGGTATTTCAAGCATTTTAAAAGTAATTTCTACAGAGTATGAATTATAAATAATAACCCTGAGTCTATTATAGAGTTTGGACACGAATTAATCCATGGGAAGCATATTCCTTCATGATTATGAGGATACAATTGATATGCGTTCATATTGCACAAGACCAATTTCAGCTTTTTCTCAGACCTTACATAAACGGAAGATGTAACATTATTAAATAAAATTTAACTTATTTAGGTTCTTTAAACCTTAGAAAAGGTTATAAAAGGTAGAGCGTCTTTATGTTAAACGTTTGAAGTAACTTAAAAAATTTACAAAGAAAGGGAAGTTTTTGAAATTTTCAAAAACTTTATGTGCGATGCGCTAACGGAAGATGCTAACCGATTTTAATTTTCTTTATATCAATTTTCCTCTTATTACAGTAGGCAACTTTCTTGCACTAGAGCATTTCGAAAAAAAAAATCGACGCATCGTAATGTGTAATTGTCAATGAAAATAGTAGATGGCCTGACAAATGCACATAAGATTTCTTATTGGTTTATGTTGGTTGCCGCTCTTTTGCATATTTCTTTTTTATCTTATTTGCATTGTTGTTTTGAAGGAAGTCAACGATATGGTATGGTGAGTTAATGGCGAATCCATAGAAACGTACTCGATGTTTTTTGGAATACCATCTGACAATGTAATGACGGTTCAGCGCTACTTCAGACAGTACTTTCAACGACAGATATCTAGTAACAAGACAATTATATGAAATAGTACAGAAAATGGATATGTATAGTGGTCAAAGGAAAGGGCGTTCAGGTAAACAACCTATGAGGAAATCGTGGAATGTGTGTGAAGGAATGTAAAGTGTAATTTTTAAAAACATTGGCCTATTTGTCATTATATATTATCATGTTAATTGATTTCTCTATACAGAGAGTATTTTATTACCAATGTTGGGCAAATTTCAATTGAATTAACAATTAACAATTAATCTGTAAATTTAATTGTTAATTGCAATTAACAATTGAAGTAAGTAATGGTTAATTGTTAATTGCAGTTGGCCATTAATAATGCCAATTGCA
This sequence comes from Thermobia domestica, assembly GCF_964235325.1. Lineage (NCBI taxonomy): Eukaryota > Metazoa > Arthropoda > Insecta > Zygentoma > Lepismatidae > Thermobia > Thermobia domestica. The sequence goes on along the minus strand of NC_137457.1, from coordinate 253,147,375 downwards.
TTAATGATCAATTGCAATTAATCAATTGATTGAAAGTAATTGCAGTGGAAAGTAATTGCAATTGAATTCAGTCATTCAATTGCAATTGAAATTAATTGGCAATTAATTCAATTGCAATTGATTTCCACAGCAATTACTTTCAATTGATTGATCAGTTGCATTTGAATTCATTTGATTTTGCCCAACACTGTTTATTACACAACAAACACTTGTTTTTCATTCCCCAACCACAGATTTACAACTAAACAATATTTATCGACTCAGAAAAAGTTTCAATGTAGCTTCCGTAACGACCCTGTTTGCTACTTTTTAATTATTTTAATTTTCGCATTTCATTGCAAGAATGAAAGTTTTCTAATAGAAATTTAGTATAACACAACCAGCGAATGTGTGCGGGCGGCCGGTTTTGGAACTAAAATGCAAGCAGCAGTGTTTCTAACCGGACTACTTGTAATCAATCTATCACAGTTCTGTAATCAATCTATCACAGTTCTTTCTGTCTTGTTCGTAATAAACCACTTCACGCATACGCTCAAGTCAGGGGCGGAGTGATCGGGGTCTTGAGTAAGAAAATTCTTTTGCATTGACATCATATTCGGATGTACTTCAAAAATTAGGTGAGAGAGAGAACTGATAATCTTTCACCGCCACCCTCCTAACCGTCTCCCCAGGGATCCTGGGTCCACCCCCTGATTGAGATGGTACATAAAGATAATTTTGTCTAATCTCTGTCATTATTTAGCATGGTTTAGTAATTTAAAAAAATACTAAACCATGCTAAATAATGACAGAGATTAGACAAAGTTATTTTTATGTACCATCTCAATCAGGGGTGGACCCAGGACCCCTGGGGAGACGGTTAGAAGTGTTGCATTGACGGCGGAGGGGGAGCGATTAAAATGGGGTGCCTGGTAATTGAACACTCTAAAAAATGGTATAGCTGAATTGACAATAAAAGCATTGTTGATGAGTATTGCTAATTGGTAAATTAATATTGACTATAGTATAGTTGATGTATAAATACTGATTTGTTATTTATACAACACCTATTTTTTTGGTATGGCTGTGGTAAGAAAAAAATATTGCTAATATTAGTATGGTTAATAATATCATGCATATTGTTTATATAACCAGATTATTTAGTATTGCTAAAATAGCAATAGCATTATGGTTAGAATGGCTATCACAATATAAAACTCTTGTTATGGCAACTATGCGAAATCCCGCCTTTTACGAGTTGTCATGTAGCCGCCATGATAGATTCTATAGTTAATATGAATTACGAAACTATGTTAAAAGACTGGGGTTTAGAAACCCTAATAATGAAATTTCAAGGTAAGTGGATAGTCAGTAAGTTTCAATATGTAAATTGAAGATATGTATTTCTAAATGTTTATTTGAATTGTATTGCGCACAAGCAACAAAATTCCCTTGTACGAAATAGTGTATTATTAAGCATTTATGACGCTTCCAAAATATTATTTTTATTATCACCAAATCAAAATACTTTAAAATAGAGACACGATGTGTTCACGCAATTGAGGGTAAGTTTAGAGTTTCTAGCCCGTTTTTACTCGGAATAACGATATTAGAACCTGTTTCAGTCAGTGTTCTAGTCTAACTAAAGTCTTACCAGGTAACCTAAACTAACCTAACCTAACAATTTTTAAGGTTTTAACTGCATTTTCGTAGGTTGGAAACTGGAGGGGCAAATCTAAACGTAAGCCCGAAAATGTACAGATGAAATTATATAAGGTGTAATAATGATTTAAGACTTCTTGTAAGATGTTTGTGTGAAAAGTTGAGAGAAAGGTTATTATTAATGTGAGAGTTCGTACTATTTGGAAGAGGCTTAAGCTTTTGCAGAACGATTCGATGCTTGAGGATCATAGTGATCCTATGTTGATTATTCTACGTTGAGTTTTACTTAATTGGGCATTTATTCCGTAGTTGGACGTCCGATACTTTTCTACCAAAATTGCGTAAAAGCTATTAAAATGTATAATTTTTCAATTTCGCGAGTTGGGAGAAAGTGTAGGTTAGGTTAGGTTACGTTAGGATCTATAATAGAAGTACCCTTCGACGGGAGCTTCACGAAATTCAACACTGTCAGTTCACATCCCGTACACCGATTCGGTATATTACCCGCAATATTGATATTATGAATGCTCGTTACTTTCCCACAATGCAACTATTCGGTTGCCTTGCGCGAGGTAGTTCTCTTCGCTCGCTTAGTAGTCCCATGTTTATAACCAATTATATATAACAAATAGAGAGAGTGTTGTTGTATTATCTTTATATATTATCAAGCACACAAACGATCAAATTATACGTATCTTCCGTGCAAGTTTCAAAATTTTGCTGAAAACGGACGTCCAACTTTGGACCCCTTAATTGTTATACTTTGTGCCCTTATTAATTTCTACAAACAGTACAGATGGGATCAAGAATTTTAATAATAATTCACCCTTAATTTTTACTAATTAATGCTGAACAAGCGACAGCGAGTGAAAGTATGGTTAGATAGGCTAGTTTAGGTATTTGTAGCAAAAAGAAAACACGATAGGTTATGATTTAATGCTTTTTAAGTGTGCTTCTGTCGCTTTCAAATTATTACAGAAGGCCTTTCTCTTTGTGTTACACTAAGTGATACCACCTTTGCACTTTTAATTTAATTCATGATGGTGATGTCAAACTTCAAAGCACATAAATAACAGGTTTTGCAGAAACCATTTTCTTTTTAAATCCGATATTTTGTTTCAACCGGTTCATTTTTTTAAATATATTTAGGTTAAATTAAAGTGGAGTAAACAAAGTCCCTATTTAAAACTAAGTAAAGGTGGGGCGCTGATTGGATTGAGTGCTCGGTTTTGACCTCAAGAAGTGATCTAACCCGATCAGACTCGGTCAGAGGTCAACTAATTCCTCAAATGATGTACCAGTAGTTCATAAATTATTTACCAGTCAGCCCATTCAGCAGTACTGAAGCTTGACCTAAGTTTAACCATTCAGTACCTTCGTACAAGGGACCATGATCTAATGAAACTAATATATAAGCTTAGTTGATCTCACAGTTTACTGAAATTAGTCAAGTATTCATAATGATTTTGTATGTGATTGTTCCCACGAAAGGGAGCTTATTTAGCTTTGGGGTTAACTGGTGTATCACCGGAACAGTTTTAGAAAATTTGCCGGGTCAGTTGGAATTTTTTTTTTTTTTTTTTGTTTGTTTGTTTATGAGCAAGAATGAGTGAAAGTCATGTAAGGGGAATAGTAAAAATGAAGAAATTGGTTATTTTTGATGTTGTAAGCGACACTGTATGTGGAGGTGGATGGACCATTTCGCGGAGAGATATAGTTGTTATGATGTAGTGGCGCGAAGAGGAGTATGAAAATAGCTCGTGTATGTCAAGGCTGTCACATGTCGTGTGTTACGTACATAGAACTGTTCAAAAATAACGAGCGACAGTTGTTGAAATTTTGTGAAAGACCAGTATACTGAAAAGGTTGACGGTGTGTGGAAAATGTGGAAATGAATTGAAAATACAGAAAGGAAAGGGAGCGTATTATTTTACAGCGTCAGGGAAGAAGGAAAACTATTTAGAGGGCTATTTAGCTGAGTACTTGTTTAAGGAAAGAAAACCCCAAGAAACTCTTGTTCACGATTTTGAAGGTGTGACTTCTGTTTTTGCAAGTAAAGCATTATTAGTATGGCAATTGCTATTGAAATGTATATGATTGCGGAAACCAGATGTTTTCAGTACCCTCGCTTACGCGTGTACACATCGTCGCTGACGCGCCTGCTCCTTTCGGGCACACTACCGCGCTGGTCCGCTAGCTCCACCCTACCTTGGCTCGGTTAGATATCATTCGTGCACTTAGTGGCCACCTAGCACAAGTTGGTTTGTGTTTTTTGCACTGTAGTTTTTTATGCCCTTATCCTAATGCGAGGTAATCTAATGTAAGTTAATGTAGTCCAACGAAATATATCCGTATACAGTACATTTTGGTACTTTTTTTCGATTTTAATACTGGTCCGGCGATGCGGCAGTAATGCCTTAGCTTTGTAATAAGCGAGAAGAAAATATAAACGTCATAGAAATTACAAGGTTCTAGAACACATGTCCCACTTCCCATTTAGCTGTAATAAAAACAGAAAACAACGTATCCTGCGGTCTTCTAACCCGCTTTCACTTGCTGACGCTCGCTAGCAATATTCTGTGAAATAAAATTTAAATTTTGGTACAGAAAGGAACCAACCTTGCTAATCTATATGGGGAACCTGTGTTCTAGAACTTCTCCTTAGCAATTATCTGGTTCACACGTTGCATTAGAGCGTACGTTAAGTTAGGATAAAAGCCGGAAGTTTCAAACTTTTCATCGTGCCATTAACTGACAAAACAATGGAACTGGCGGTTGACGTGTGAAGTTGAAACTTGGCATACATATAGCCTTCAGAGAAAAATATACAGGATTTTTTTTTTCTTTTTAGTAGGTGAAAAGGAAGAATGAGTAAAAATCCCATCTTATTTCGGTGTACTTTAAAAAAAAAAAAAGTCTTAGGAAATTGTATTTGAGTAAAAACTTTACATTCGGTATTCATGTAGGGTTTTCATAAAATTAACTAAGTAAATCACCAAAACTATACATTTCCTAGTTCAGTGAGGTTGTTTGGGAAAGTGAAAAATCTTCCTTTGTTATTTATATGGAGATACCTTCTACAGCCCAAAATTATTAAGTTAAATGATGTAGCCCGAAGGTTAGAGTGATGCAGTTTGGCATGTTTGTAGCCTTCTGGAAGTAACTCACAAAAAATATCAAAAGTAAATATTTTTAGTTTTTAGGGTAATTCTAAAATAAAAAGAAAGATTTCCGGTGCTATTTAAATGTATGTTTGTTTTGGACATAAAATCTCATGTTTTAGGTAATTGAAATTGGAACAAAAGTTTGAAATTCGGTATGCTTGCAAGCTTTTGATAGCGATATGCAAGTTATTGACCAAACATAATATCTAGTTATAGAGGGATTTTTTAATTTTTTTATTTTTATTTATTTATATATTGTTTATTTTAGAAAACTGAAAACTCACAGTTATTTAATATCATATCTTCTACATCTCAAAATGCTTAGACTTTTCCTGAACATCTGCGGATGACATTTGGCATACTTGTGGGTTTATAAGGTGCGAGACCTCCAGCTAGCCGAAGGCTAGTCCAGTAACACGCACAGCTGCTGCACATGTTGGAATTGGAAGTCATCGATTGCGAGGAAAACAGAGCTAGTTGACATTTGCCTTCGAGTTTGACCGGGTTACTGTTTTTTTCTAAAGCGTTCACCTCCGGTGCTTGGGGTCCCTGGTTCGATCCCAGCTCGCGCCGTGTGGACTTTGTGGTGGACAAACACCGTGCTCGTGGGTTTTCTCGGGGTTCTCCCGTTTCCTCCTACTCTTCATTCCACCATTTCAGTCATCTCTCATCATCACCGTCTCCTTTAGCCTAACCGGCATAACCGTGGGACGTAAAACTTAGAGATTTCATTTTTGTTTTTTCTAAAGGGGTTGAAATCGAGCTCAATAGCACCAGTACCCTCAAATTACTTTATTCCTTTTTAAAAAAAAAAAATAGTAGGGGTCATCGTTATTCCACTTTAAACTTTATTTGTTGAGATTACATATTAATGAAAATGTCTGGTCCATATATACTTATTCAACAGTGAGGTTATGAAGGACGGGAAATACAGTTTAAGGTTGGACCTGAATCACTACTCGGTTTACATCCAAGAGAAATTGTTCTTCACCTGGACTTGAACTCGGGATCCCTTGATTAGGAAGGCGATGAGTTTATAGACTAAACCTTAGGACATGTGATAGAAATATGTTTAACCGATTTGCATACTTGTGCATATTTTCCGTCACTTCAGGACAACTGCATAAGTGAAATCACTTTACAGACTTAAAATTGAAATAAGGGGACACGGTGGCTCAGTGGTAGAGCGTTCACCTCTGGTGCGTGGGGTCCCTCGTTCGATCCCAGCTCGCGCCAGTGGGCCGTCTGTCGGACAACACCGTGTGCGTAGGTTTTTCGGGGTTCTCCCATTTCCTCCTACTTTCTCCATTCCACCATTTCAGTCATTACTCATCATCACCGTCTCTCTTAGCTTCGGTGTATAAACGTGGCACGTTAAACTAAATATTTCATTTCATAATTTATATAAATGGACAATTTCAAAAGATTATACAGATTACAGAAGATTACTTTAATTCAAGTAGTTCACTGCATCCGAAGTACAGCGTCCTAATTTAAATTGCTTAGAAGTGAATAAAGATGCTAATAATTTGTGTTCACTCTGGCTGTGAACCATTTATTTTATATTTTTGGCTTAAACCAATTGGATTTTTTAAAAATTTAAACCATCACACCAACCAACTCTGATAGATAATAATCAAAAATACACACAGCTAGTTTTGTGACTGCTTCCTTGAGTTAGTTACGTTTTAATTATTTTCGTTTCGTGCCTATTCATTATTGAGGGATTTACATATCCAGATAGTTTTGTGACCTCTGGCGTAGGGTAGTTACGGTTAGGTTATGCTCGTATTGGGCTGTTGCGTTTTGGGCTACCAGATAGAGATCTCACTTCCGAACCATAGTGCAGTCCAACTCTAAATGCAGTAAGATGTATTATTTCTACACTGCTTCTTACCGGGACACTAGCTCTTGTATACGGATCTTGAACAATCTTCTTGTATTTTACTGGAGTTCTATTTTCCTTTCATATACCTCCAAACTTCCTGACTTGGTACTCTTTCTTACGTCTTTGCCCATTCAGTAAATACTGCATCCTTATTGCTTTCCCTGACGCTTTTCCATTGTTTGCTTTAATAAGATTGCATCTACGGGCGTCGTTAGCGTGACGGGGACATGCCCCCCCGTAATTTTCTGTGTCGTGTATAAAGTTACCAGCTGGCCAGTATTTTATTTTTTTTTATTATTATTTGCACTGCATGAGTTACGGTATATCATTAATTTATTTCGATAAAATTAAACCAAATCATAATATGTAATGAGAAAATAACTTGCACATGTGAGATATATCATGTGTCCCCCCCCCCCTTAATATTTAAGAGCTAATGACGCCACTGATTGTATCAGTTGTACTCATCTGTAGCATGGATTCAACTGTTGTTTTTCTTTCTAAATCTTCATCGTCCAAGTGTTTATTGTATGTGGCATCAGCTTGATTCCTCGGTAATTTTCACAATTTTGTACATCTTCCTTCTCTTTGTATATAGATACAGTACTACTCTCTCTCTCTCTCTCTCTCTCTCTCCCCACTGACTTGGCATTTTTCTCTTGTCTGTAAACTGTTTTCATTAGATCCCATAGTATGCGGTAGGACAACTTCTGGTCCTAAGCACCCATGTTTTAGCTTGTAGTTGCTTTCCCTGTCTTCATTTTCTTTAAAGCATATTCTACCTCTTCTCAGCTTATTTCTGAGATCACAATAACTGTAACTCCCAAGATTTGGTGTTCCATTACAAAAGACCTGTCTTTGGTTTTCTTAATTTAGCAGCTGTTTCTTTGTTGATTCTTCTCCATCAACATACAGGGCATAACTGTGGTAGATGAAGCTAGATATTTATACTTCATTCCTGTTTACTCAATTAAAGATATTTTTGCAATAGTAATTATGCTTTCCTCATTAGCATTGACAGATCCTTCATTCCATTCACATATTGAAGTCATCAAAAGTAAGATTTTCCGAAAGACCAAACAAATGAAGAAATAATATCAAGAGAAAAGGCACAGAACAGTACCTCCTTAGTTCTACTTTGCCTCTTCAGGACAGACCTTCAGTTATTTGTATCCCAACTTCCAAGTAGGATAAATACTTTTTGTACATGCAATAACTAAGCTGTATTTCCGAATAGTTTTTTTTTTTTTTTTTTAAAAGAGCCATTTGGCTTAAAGAAGCTGACCCACAACTGAAAGATAGGAATATGGGAAAGATGTCGCTCAGGACCTATATTTTAAGATGCTAACCGGTTTGAATGACATTGAAGAACATAGCTAAGACGTGACAAAAAGTTGAACATATTTGTATAATCTGCCTAATTTTATCATGTCGTTTTATAAAATTAAATTGAAAGAATGAAGAGTTGCAGGATTCATTTTTTTTCTTATTTCAGGGAAGTTTTATTCATATTTATTTATTTCCTTAGAGCTTCTTCACATCCAGTTTGTTTTGCCTAGCGCTTGTGGTGTGAGGAGTGACGGATTCGAGTCCCGAAAGGAGCTCAAAATTTATGTTCACCCAGCATCGTGTACCTTAGATTCCGACATAATCTTTATATTGTTCGTTAAATAGGAGCTTTGTGCAATGTGTGTATTTTATTGAACAAATATTTGTTATTATTTCAGAGGAAGAAATCTATGATGAGGCATTCGAAAATTTAACTGTAGATGCAATAAAGGAATTAATTCCTAAAGTTGGACCACGAATGAAATTTATATCAAAATATAAATTGTACAAGGAACAGAAGATGAAATCTCCTACTTCTTCATCCCCTGTGTCTTTCCTGTCACACAGCTCAGAAGGCAGTACCTTTAGTGATAGCGAGGTAGAAATAACTGATATCTTATTATTTTTCTCAAATATAATCGTACTTTGTTATCATTGTACCTGTAATACCGTATTCATAGGTGTATTGTCAACCGTATTACGATTTTAATCGGTAGAGAAAGTGTTGGGTATAATACTCACTATTTTTTTCAGCAAACTGTTTTACTTGTAAATATAAACACCTTACAGTGCCCAAATTAAAATATACGCGCCTTTGGCGTGGGAGACCGGGGTTCGATTCCCGGCGGGAGCTCATGAGGTTCGGATTCCTCGTTAATCAGTAGGTCCACTTCTCATATAGCCTCGCTGCTGAACGGGACGTTAAACTCAAATTAACCCAAATTAAAATATCTTGGTAACAGTTTCAATGTACTTCTGACACCATCCTCAAATAGAGGAATAGAATGAGAAAAGGCTACCACTATTTTCCCATTCTATTCCCTCTCTGAAGATGGTGTCAGGAATATACCGAAACTGTCAGGAAGATGTAATTTTAATTATTACACTTTAATGTTTTAAAATTTGTCTTTTGCGTTCAGTTACTTATGGTACTTGCATTTTGTAAGGATTAGTCCGTGTCAATGTGTAAGTGTAAAAGTTGATGCTTCGCAAAAGAAAGAAAAAAATGAAAACAATTTTGTACGTTTAATTCACTCGTAAAAAATATTAGCAAGCTTTTTCCAAACCCAGTCATACTATTACTAACTCAGAACAAAACAAGGAAACTAATGATTTAAATCTTTTCTTTGTTACCCTCCTAGTTTCTTCAAACTCGAGTGCACATACGAGGTCTTCAGTGCTTGTGTGGTTAGTGACGCGCCTTTGGCGCGATAGACCCGGGTTTGATTCCCGGCGGAAGCTCATGTTCCGATCCGACATTAAGCTGTAGGTTCACGTCTCATATAGCCTCGCTACTGAACGAGACGCTAAACTTAAACCAAGAAATCGAATGCACATACTTTCTTCAACGGCAGTAAATTAATATTCTGAACGAAACGTTAAATTGTAATCCATTTCAGATGATTCCAGGAAGAAAAAAATCCGTAAAAGAGACAATGTTTAAAAATATAATAATTATCCATGTAATAATGTTTGCAATTTAATACTTAAATTATAGCGCACAGTGCAGCAGTTTTACATGTATTTAAAGATAGCAGAAAAATGTAAATGTAAACTTAATTGTAAGTTTGGTAAATGAAAGAGATAAAAGAACTTACGAGTACGAATATCATATTGAGAGCCCTAAATGTAGCGAAAGTCCCGAAATGACGGTTTGATTTGATTCTCTAACAGGTTCTTCTAGTCTTAATAAATATATCTCTGTTTCACCAAGGTATATCTCTGTCCTTAACTGCATTCGACTTGATAGATACCAGATTGTTTCAGAGGGTCAATCCTCTGAGAAATATATTACCTTTATATTATTTTATGGAAGTGTAATTCCGTATCACAGAACGAACTGTACTTAAAGGAAAATGAAAAAAAAAAAAAAAACGCGTAACAAAATTTAATGAGTTAAAAAAAATCATGAACATAAGGGTCTTATGCTGATGCTATATATAAATTGCGAACACGGCAGTTTTTCTTTGCAAAAAAAGCACCTAGCATGAGGCGAGAGAGTTTATAAGTGTTTTTCGGTGTATGAAGTTGTACCCTGTCTTGCACTATGTTTCGGAGTTTTTCGGTTCTAATTTTTTCCTGTGAGTAAGCTGATGGACGAGATGGTGCATCTTGTAGCAGGTAGAACGTTTAGTAATTCTGAGAAAATCAACCGGATTTTCAGTACACCAAATCCTGTATAGATTCAGAAATAATGAAAAATCAGAGTGAAAAAGTGCGAGTGGGCCGAAAATAGATCTTTTGTCTTCGACGTACAATGCCAATAAATTAACCTCTACCCTAACCAGCCCGCTCCCCGATCAGCCCCACATCCTCACTCTTGTTGATAATGTTCCTATGAAAACATTTAATAGTTTATTTTAATTTACAAATATACCAGCATCAGCGGCAGAAGGTTCAGAATTATGTAAGCTTACGTTAAAGACACGTTTTTGTGTAATTAAAAACCAACCAGTTACCAGAAATTAGATAAAATACACGTGCAGTACATGCGCGCAAAGATTTAAGAAAAAAAAAAAAGCTTGTAAGAGCTTTCACCTTTTATGGCTTTGTTAGGCAGGAAGAGAAAGACGAAAGTGGAAGAAGAAAGATACAGAGTAAGACGAGTTACGCCGTATTTCTGGGGGGGGGCGCGGTGACTCAGTGGTAGAGCGTTCACCTCCGGTGCTTGGGGTCCCGGGTTCAAACCCTGCTCCCGCCGTGTGGACTTTGTGGTGGACAAACACCGTGCTCGTGGGTTTTCTCGGGTTCTCCCACTTTCTTCATTCCACCATTTCATTCATCTCTCATCATTACCGTCTCTTTTAGCCTAACCGGCATAACCGTGAGACGTAAAACTCAAAGATTTCATTTCATTTTGCCATATTTCTGCTAGGTGCTATGGTGGTCATGTGATCACGTGACTGCTGTCAAGTACTCATACGAGAAAGTAGAGAACCTTGTGGAGAAATCACTGTTGGTATAGGTGCGGTCCTTGTGTCTTTCTCTATTTCTTATTCCACTTTCGTCTTTGCGTCCCTGTATGACGACTCCATAAATGCGAAAGCGCTTGGAAGTTTGTTTTATATTTGCGTGTATTTTATCAGTTCCACTCTAAGTAATTGTTTTTTACATGCCTACTTTGGGATTTCTTTTTCAATCAGACATAGTATTTTCTGAAAATGGATACTATAGTGGGGTGAATGCCATTGATGTTCATAACTTGATTAAAAACGCTCTGTTGAAACAAAGATTATTTAATGAACTTCAAAGAAAACTATACTACCAAACTTTTGTATAAAGAGAAGAAAGCATAGAACATTATATCATCAAACAGCGTTAGGTATATGTGACAACAATTTCTTTTACTTTTCAGATCGACATTGATTTTGGCCAGTTATATCCTGGGAAAGATATAACATTTTTTTCAACGTGGAGTGCAGACTTAAAGAAGATTCAGCATATACTTACCACGACCAAACAAACAACAAATGACGGAGCCACATTAGTAGAACTTTTGCTGCAGGAGAACATCAGGGAAGGTAATTATTTTTCTTATTAAGGGGATCTTCTACCTCTTCGCTTATGTTTCTAACTTCCCATTTGAAAACATGTAAATTTTAATATGGTAATTTCTAACAAAGTATTGTAGGTAATGACTTGAAATTTTTAATACAAATAGACAAGACCCATATAAATCCAACCACGGTCTCCAATTTACGTTACATGCGTTAGATTAATTGCAATATATTCTTCAGTAAGTTTGGCAACAGAGAATAAAAAGTATGCTGCAGAGGGAAGAGGGCTGACCATCTGTTTGCTTGTTAGCTGCTTTAAAAAGGACGCTCTTACCAGAAAAATCACGTTGTGATTCTCACTTCTCAGTGGTTAGAATGGTCTGGACTGGAAGAGCCCAAAACCACTTCTTTCTTCCTTTCACGGTTTGTTTGTTTCTTCCACCCCCTGCTGTCACAAGAAGACAACTTGTTTCGGAAAGCATTTTGAATTAGTAGCGAAAAGCCAAACGAATGACACCACGGACGGATTAAAGGGAGGGGCGGTCACTCCCTCCGAGAACATTTGAATACTTTGAATAATCGGAGTAAGAAACTAGAAATTGCGTAATCTAATAAGAAAAGTTTGTTCAAATATACAAATCAAGACGCATTTTAAGTGTCACAGCATTGTACTCTCATCCCCTCCCCTCCAAATTCCCTTCTGAAGAAGTTCTCTTTTGTTTCTCTGTTCCATATTAGCCTTTACACTTACACTTTCATTATCCAGTATTGATTTTTACCATACCATCTGCACAGAAGGCGAATAAGGTTTACGAGTCCTTCCTGCCCCCTTTTTTAAAAATTGCTAATTATAATAAAATTTATCGAAGTGCATGGAAGTAAGTTGTGACTGTGGAGAAATGGTGTACACATTGTTTATTATTTCATTAAGTATTGTTCACTATAATTATTAAAACGCAACACTGTTCAGCCTACTCCCGTAAGCAAAGAAAAGATCAATTACAGCTGCTCCGGCAATTTTCCCTTGTCTCCTTTTAGTCGTAAGTCCGAGCAGAATAAATCAAAATCTAGAAGAAAAATAAATGATAATTGTAAATCGACAACATATCGAGCACTTAAAAAAGCTCTGTTATTCTTTTGTTTCATTATTGAGCTCAGATCACGAGAAATATTTCAACTGCTGTGTAGTAATTGAACATTTTTCGTTTAATCTCCCAAAGAGTCTGAAATACTGACTTCAGTGACCAGTTTACATCCCTGAAATCAGTATTTACTTGAATAACAGTATATGAAGAAGATAGATTCAGTAGGGTTAATAAGCAGATATGAAATCCCTTTTGTAGCAATGAATGAAACTAATGTTTAGAATTTGTGACGAAAGAGCTTTTCCGCAGCGTGTAGTCTTTAACTTGTTGTTAATTGCCTATTTTGATTCATTAAGCTGTTCAATTTATCTCTTTTTATCCGTATCTGTTGCAACTTCCCAAAGAGAAATACATACGTTGACTTTAACCTTTGGTTCTTGAAATAATATACTTCATGTACAGCTTTTATACACGTACTTATAGGCGATAGATAAGTATCGTATTAAGATTAGTTTTCACCATTATTTGGACCCAATATTTGCATATAAGAAACATCGCATTATCCCTTTGCCGAATCTGGGTGTAGTTACAAAAGATGATACTTTTTGTGTGTGTTTTTTTCAGACTGCTGTCCATTGCTTACAAAATGTAATTTCCTTTTTTCTTTGATTATTGACTTAAAGTAATATACAGTATTCATTGCGTATCACAGAGCAAACCTCTGCAGGTATGAGAATGAATGCAGTAAGAAAGTTAGCACTTACATTCAAATAAATTAGTATAAAGTGGTCCAAAAGTGGGCGTACCCCCCTTTAGTTTCAACAGTATAGTGTTAGTTATGGTAGAATGTCTGTACACAGCTACCTTGAAGTCGTAAGAGTCGTAAGAGTCGTAAACAAAGGTATGATCACCATCCATGTCATAACACAACTGAATTCTGCACAAAGTTCTGGCAGATGTTTTGCGGAGATACTCCGGAGTCAACGAGGGTGAAGGCGTGTTCCACAGCTGCTCGTAATTCCTGCGTTGTGTGATATCGAGTGTTTCTTACGTGTTGCTTCATGAAAGCCCAGGGAGCATTGTCTGATATCGTCAGATCGGGACTTCTTGGAGGCCTGGCAAAGAGCTGGATGCACAACCTCTTCCAATCCAGCGGCCAGGAACTGATCTGATAACTGTTACCAAGCAGAAAACAAATGGACAGCAATGTTGCCAGACAATGCAAAGGAATGTTACCAGACAATGCCAAGCAGTGTTACCAAACAAATGTAGGTAAAACCAAAAACCGTCAGAAAATACCAATTAGAGGTACGCCCACTTCCGGACCTCGCTGTATAAGCGTAAATTAATTACCTACAAATGTTCTTGATATTTCATTCTTTTCCAGATGCCAGAACAGTCGTAATATTAATACTTCTTGGAAGATATTTCCCATCTGTGACCACGTGTATCAAAAGGAAAGACGGAGGTGGATTATGGAAACCTTCCAAATACGAGGCACAGCAAGGATTCCTTTTTCATGTCAGAGTATGTACCATTATGTAATATAATGTATTAATATCTACACTTGATTACCACGAAATATGTCATTAACATTTAATTAGTGATTGGAGAATGGAGAACATTGCACGAAACCTTATCGAACAAACAAACAAACAAAAAAAAATCAGCTTTTCTGGAAAAACTGCTATGCTCAAACAAAAATATTGTGTAAGCAAACACCATTTTCATCAAACCACGATCCACTCTGACTCACCACGTGTCACCATGATCTACTGATCTACTTCGACCTACTGACCGAATATGTCGAGAGTGGATCAAAGTGGAATGTTTTATATTGAGGACTACAATGAGTCAGTTGTTACTGTTGGGTTAGGGTAGTCATACGTAACAGTGGAACATGGAAATGTAACCCAAGATCCACTAAAGTATACTCAAAATTATCCCCACGTGATCCATAGCCACTGACCCGCTCCATCTTTGATGTGCACTCAATTGATATGATTACCATACCATATCAAGAGGATCATATTGGTGGTACATGGAAACAAAAAAGTTTGTTTAAGAAAAGGCCCCCTCGGGACAGCACGCCCTTGGTGGAGTGAGCTATCAACCATATTTTGCAATATACATGACTCTTCTTCATGCAATTAGTAAAGCATATATCGGTGTATGTGACGCGATTTGTATCTTACGAAGATATCGTGAACCTAAGTTGTGTAGATAGAAAGGAATATGCATAAAATAGGAAAACACAATATTTATTAGTCGCTAACGCCCTCGCCTTTGGTGCGAGCGGTTCTGGGTTCGATTCCCGGTGGGATCACTCGATCAAAGAAGTGTAACAGCTTTTTCAGGCCAATCATCCTGAGTGTTTTTTCCTGGGTTGAGTGAGTTTTTTTTGTTTTTTAATCGCGTCGGATAATATAAACACAGTGAACGATGCTAAAAATGCCGGGATGGTACCTAACACACAGGTCCCAGACCGCTTCCTTCCCCATCCATTCCTTTCTTTCTTCCCCTCTCTCGGATTGTGTGCTCTCCGAGGGACGACATCCCTCAAACGTGACGAACTTAAGGCCGACCTAAAAGTTACTCCTTCGTTGCTAGTACACTTATCTCCTTTGTTGGGCGACTGCGTTCGATTTCCCGGGAGGAAGGGGGAGGGGATTTTAGGATGTTATTCGTATTTTCGGTTCCACTGTAGGTTTATGCCTTATGAAGTTCCCGTGATGAAACCCTATATTCCAATAACAATAGTAAACGTAAAAATGCTGTAAAACTTTCGGTGAATGCTATGTAAACTTTCTAAAACATAAGTAGAGGTTAAATATGTTTATGGTCATGGATAAAATGTTTACTTGGCTCAAAACAGCTTTTTCCCAGTGCCTTTAAAAATGTTCTTCATTCAACCCTTCAAATATTGGAACTATGATAGCACTCCTTTCTTCATTTTATGGCATAAATAAGTAAGAAGTGTTTATACTCGAGGTAATGATATGTGTGTAATATCAATCTTATAAAAATACTAAACAGCACGTAGGGGAACGGCACCAACCTTTTCGCGATCATTATTTTAAAAACTAATTCATTGATATTGTAGCATCCTTGCTTTTCAAATTTCCGCAAAGGTTTTTCTTTCTTCTTCCTGGAGATTTGTAACGTCAAGAATTGCGGTCATTGACGTACAGGATCTAAATTTATCTTTAAAATATCCGTGCTTACTTTATGTCTGGATGTGATTCCAAGTTTGCCACATTTAATTGAAATATTTATTACTGTAAATGTAAACCATTAAGTGTAAGCTTAGGACAATTTTATTGATGTCGCAGTTATCTATTCACGTAACTACTGTCAAGTTTATAAGTGCAATAATTCAGATTGTTTTCTTTGTGATTATTCTCAAACCTTATACTAAAGGGTAGATTCCTCTAAGGAACTTTACTTAATTTTTCCAGAACTTTTCTTAATTGCATCGGATAATACAAACACAATGAACGGTATTAAAAATGTACAACTCAAGGGGTATAATAATACATTCGAAATACTGTCATATTAACCTATATTAGTTTTCAAGACATTTCATATCGCGTAGAAGTGACTCGCGTCAATTATGACCTCATTACATTACATTTCTAGTATAGAAGAATGCCTGAAAACAGTTGGTAGCAGTTTAATTGCATTGCTATATATATTATTGGTGCACCTCGTGTTTAAAATACAAGCTCATTTTAATTATACGTGTATTTGTAGTTTTTGGAATTTGATAACGTGTTAATAGGTGTGTAACGTGATAATAATTCTGTGTACATGACTTACAGGAAGCGTCCGATCTTCAAACAGAGTTAGAAAGGCATCATCTAAAGATGCAGCGCTTTGGATGTAGTGTGCAGCCCATGCCCGTCGTTGTCGCTTCAAAAATAGATGAACCTCAAGCCTTCTACGTGAGTATTGAGGATAATCTCTACAGAGTTGAAACTCCACTGAAAGCAATCGATAGCACATTCAAGACGTTTCAAGTACTGGATGCAGAATATCCGAAGGAATCGGAACAGGTGTGGACATTTGTGCAGAAACATATGTACAAAATTGAAAATGACTGCGACAAGAATTTTCCTTCAGTGAACACGCTTATCTCTGAAATATCAAAGGTGTAATGGCGGGAAAGGTTGTTTTCCGTTAATCATTTAGTTTGTAAAATAGTTTTTTCATGTATATACGTTCTTTTTAGTTTGTAAGAAGATGCCTAAGTGTTTTGTTTGTCATAGTGACTTAAGAACGAGTCAGTCTCTGTTACTTCATTTAAAATTTTGTCACAAATTAGGTGCCATGAGCCCCTTTCGTTGTGGGGAATCGTTGTGTGGACGCGAATTTGATAACGCCAATTCATTCCGCAAACACTTGCTGAAACACGAAAGAACAAGTACGGGTGGTGATGGGAACCAGCCTTTTCGTGGATACCAAAATGAGGTGTGTCACATCAATGTTGAGAGACAGTTGACTGATAATGGTGATATACCAATTGAAACTTCTGTGGAAAGCCTTTCTCTTGAAGATTACCGTGAGGCTGTAAAGGAGGAAGCCCTTCTTTTTATTACTAAACTGTATAGTCAATGTAACTTAACCAGAACTCATATACAAAACCTTTGCGACTGGGTACACGGGTTTATGGGCGGTAGTGTGATGCAACTGCTAAGAGAGAAAATTTTACAAACGCTTCGAGGAAATCATGTTGATGATAATACAGTAACTGAAGTAATGAACATGTTTAGTATAATATCCAGTCCATTTTATAGCTTGGAAACCGAATATAGGCGATTTGGCATGTTAGAGACAATGGGCAGGTTGATAAAACCAATTGATTATGTTATTGGACAGAAATTATCTTCAAAGAGAAAGAAAGGCGAGGTTTCGGTGGAAACATTACAAGTGCTTGGAAAGTTTGTGCCTATGCGAAAAATGCTTAAACGATTTTTGGAGTTACCGAATGTTCTGTCAACGTTACTCCACTTCAAGAACAGTGCAGAACAAGAGACTGAAGTACTTTTCAGTAGTGTGCAAGGACTGCATTGGAGAAACGAGGTAACGGTTTCTGATGATCGTTTGATATTACCTTTATTTCTTTACTTTGACGATTACGAAATTAACAATCCTTTAAGTGGGCATGCTGGTACAAAAAAGATAGGGGTAGTTTATTATACAATTGCATGTATTCCACCGGAGTTTTTCGCGAAACTAGAGAACATATTTCTCGCCTTACTCTTTCATTCAAATGATAGAAAAACTTTCGGTAATAAAGCAACCTTTTCAATTCTTATTGAAGAGTTGCGTTTCCTAGAATGTGAAGGTATATGTGTAATGTATAATGGTTTAGAAGTACAGATTTATTTTAAGTTGTGTGTTATTACAGGTGACAATCTTGGATTGAATTCCGTTCTTGGCTTTACAGAGTCATTTTCTGCTAAGTACCCTTGCAGGTTTTGCCTTACATCAAAAACAGATTTACAGGCGCAGTCAAGAGAAAACGTCCGGAATTTGCGGGACGTTGAGAATTATGAACTACATGTAATTCTCGGAGATGCTTCACAGACAGGAGTAAAAGAGAATAGCACTTGGAACATGTTGCCGAGTTTTCATGTTACCAAAAATTACAGTGTGGACGTGATGCATGATCTTTTGGAAGGGGTGGGGAACTATGATATGATGCATATTTTGAAGTACTACATCAACGAAACACGTCTTTTCACAATGGATATTTTAAACAGTAGGATTTCGGCCTTTGCAAGCATGTCAGATGACGTAAATAAGCCGGCACCTTTATCTTCTGAAAATCTTGAAAAGAATAAATTAAACTTGTCTGCTGCTGAAATGTTATTTCTCATAAGGTACTTTGGTTTGATAATGGGTGACTTAATCCCCGAGGAAAATATCGTTTGGAAATTTTATATTCTGCTAAGAGAAATAACAGTCATATTAACATCAAAAGTTATTCACGTAAACACTTCTGAATTACTTTGTACATTAATTGAAGAACATCATGAGATATACAAATCTTTTTTTCAGGATACATTAAAACCTAAGCATCATCATATGGTTCACTATCCACGTTTAATGCGACATATAGGACCACTTGTTTTCACATGGTGTATGAGGTATGAATCCAAACACCAACCGTCCAAGATTGCTGCCCGTATTGCTTATTGTCGAAAGAATGTTCTAGAAACTATAGGTTTGAAACACCAATTGCAGATATGTTATAAGTTCTTTCAGAAAAACGGTTTTCATATTCAACAAGAAACTGGACCTGGAGCAAAGATATACCTTTCACAAGATCAGGATTTTCCATTGTTTTCAATGTGTTTACCTCCTTCGTTGTTGAAACTTTGTCGGTCAGTAGCTTGGTGCATATACAACGGATTTGTGTTCAAGTGTTGCATGGTAGCGTTCGAAATTCATGAAGATGGTTTAAACTTTTATAATATAAAAAAAATTTTGTTAGACGAAGAGTCGCACATTTTCCTTCTATGTAAGAAAATGAAAACAGTTGGCTATGACAGTCACTACTGTGCATATCATTTGTCTTTCACGCAAGAGTGGATCTGCATACCAGTAAATTTGAATTTTGCAGGGCCTCCTACGTATTATAAGATAATCGATAATGACAACATATATGTTTCTGTTTCGGTATGATTTTGTGTTGCATGTGGGGCAGTGTTTTCTAACATAATCGTAATAGGGCTCGAGCATAAGAAAATGTTTCTTAATCCATGTGATTTTCAGTCAAACAATATTATATCCACTAGCAAAGCATTTGCAATGAAGCATACATTCCTGTACTACTAGATGTTTTGCCTGCATGGTCCTATGGCCACCGAAGTAGGAACTAAACTTTTAAAAAACATGGTTGGTTCTATGTAAATTTTATACTGATTTTTTGTTCGGAATAGAAAAAGGTTACATATCGAGTGTAAGGAAAAGATCGCACAGCTTGGACAGAATCTGACTCTACAGCTGAAATGAAACGAAAATGTCTTACGATATTTTGTCCTCCGAGGTTCCCTTTTGAAGTGACAGACGGGTAAAATTTGGACTATGAGGTAACACCTTGCGGTACTCTGTAGAAACACGTGATATCGGCTTTGGAGTTTAGTTTAAACTTCTTCGTTATCTAAGGTTTTTTAAATCAGTTTTTTTTTAATTTTAACAACAAAATGGCTAGATTTGAAACGGCATGTTTTGTCATGATCTGGGCACAGAAAGCTTCTTTTTGTACGACATTTATTCAATTTGACATTTTAAATGTACGTTTTCATCTCTTCACATTTTCCCGCCACATTTCAGACCTTTTGCTGCATCCCATATTCCATACTTTTATTTTTAAAAAAAGAAGAAGAAAAAGAAAAATGACAAAGAGCTTTGAAGTTAGGTACCTTCGTTTGAAGTACGGCACTTTCCTCTACTCCACGATAAACACCATTCCAAAGTCGCTGCTATCAAGTGTTGTTACGGACAACCCGTGCGATATTGCCATATCGACCAAAGTTTACCGGTCTCTCCCTTCCAAAAGGGGGCCTTAAAGGGCAACTTTATAAAGACATTTTCGTATCGTTTTAGCTGTAGAATCAAGTCTGTCTGCCTGTACTACCTTTTCCTTACACCCGATATATATAAAACCGCTTTGGAAAAGGAATCCGTGTACCCAGTCGCAAAAGTTTGTATGGGTTCGGGTTCCTTCATAAGAATGTAACTTGGATTTGCTAATAAAAAGGATTTAGTGTTACCGAAATGGGTTTAAAACAAAAGTTAAGCAATATTGCGTGAAAGGAAGGTAAATCGTTGTCTGCCATTTTTAATTCTAAGTATTTTTTTTTTAATTGGGAAGGATGTCATGTGACACTAAGTTTAAACTACTAAAAATATATTTATGAAAGCAGTTTTTAATGGGTTTCTGCAATTCTAATATAAATGTGTCAAAGTCAAGAACCGTATCTTGGGAAGGTGTCCGTCTTAAGAAAAACATATGATGCCATTAAATTCCGATTAATATTATATGGTAGTATGATGTGTCGTACGTCGAAAAGAATAGCTTTTATTGATTGCAAATACATTGCTAGTGGTCATAATATTTCTTCATTCAAAATCTCACTGAATTACATAAACCATTTACTATAACCTTTACTGAGTTCAAACTACACTTTGTTCTAATTTTAGAGTTGAAAATATGCTATTGGACGTAAGATTGAATCTAGGACGTCAGCCTGACGATTCCTGTTCTGATCCTTGGTGCACTAACAAAATTTTTACTCCTTAAAATGTAGATACTTGCAGGAGCTGCCCCAATTTCTTTGTTATACATTTTGTCTCCTCATTTTATTTTAAACTTATAAAAATAAGGAAAGTTTCTAGGAGAAATCGAATACTATTAAGGAATGAAAACCACAGGCGTGACGTCGCGAAAATCAAATGCCATTAACTCTTAAGAGATAGGTACGGAAACATGTAGCGAACCTATGATAGAACATGAATCAGTAGATATTCTTTCGTATTGTAACGTTTATATTAGGTGTTACGAAACGTTACGCTAACGATGGTTCTAATTATTGTCCCTTGTATTTAAGTATTTTATTTGTTCTTGTGCCTTTTCTTACAAGTCTTATTACTGCTTAGCAAATACTTTCGTATTATTGTTAGATGCAAATAATGCATATTGTACCAAGAAAATAATTTCAGAAAATGTAAAATAATAATAATTACTTCTAACGAAAATTTTCGTCGTGAAATTGTGTCGTTTGTAATCCAGTCTGTGTGGGCATTTAATGTAAATTTTTGTTTGCGTTTATCATGTTAAATAATGTCTTGTGTATGATGGGGTACTCAGTTTCCGCAGTGTCTGTACAGTAAAATTCCGGCAAATGGCTCCTCGTGCATCACTTGGTGGTCAATGCTTAAGCGACTTGGTGCTAGAAGATCAC